>NW_024097006.1:1015000-1570621 GCF_016545835.1 Crotalus tigris
TTGGGAGGATAGAGTGAATTTAGTGTAGCAGCTGTGCAGTCATGTGGAAGAAACATGGCTAGGGAAGACAAGGTTAGCCCAAGCTAATTAATTCCTACTTACTTTACTTCATGCCTCTAAGTAAAAATAAGAGCATGCTCTCCAGAGCCAAATCTAAGGGGCAGAAATGAATTTACCTTAAGGTCAGACTGACCTTTATCCTGGAAACATCCCCAAGCTATTTAATACAAGCATGTAAATACTCTTCCATCCTGTTGTATTTGGGGCAATTTCTGCTACATTCTGCACTTTGAGGAGATCCTTCAAGAGCAATCCTATGTGAGGCACATTACGGACGTTTTGTTATCAGTGCATTATGATGCAGTTGGTGGTAGATAGGTTCCTGGGACAACTCAGCATTCTGACAGACAGCTCTCTGCTTCCTTTGACTCCCTCCCCCTTCCTCCCCCCCCCCCAGAACTACAAGTCCCAAGCTTCCCCAGGAAGAGGGAATGAATGTTTGACCAATTTATCTCCAAGCAAGTGACTTAGCTGCGACTTGATCTTTGTCTTTTCCTAACCCTTAATGTCCTGGCTTCTTCTGTTTTAGGCGGCAAGGAGAACCAATGGAAGAAGAACCCATGAACCAATGAAGAGCTGTTCTATCATCCACCAAGAACACATAATTCATTGTGGCTTGTTACTTGTATCACAGTCCTGGCACAGCCCATATTACCCTCAGCCACAAAGCTGGAAAACTGACTCCAAGTGCAGGCAGAGAGGCTCTGCAGAAGGAGGCATGTGGCAGACCTTCCAGGATTAATAGCTATCCCTGGGGTGTTACCATGTGCACTATTCTGCCAATGCAAGCAACAGAAATAGAGGACACAGGAGAGCAGCTATATGGACTGCCAAACTGGACATTTTACTCGGATGTCGGGGTGGTGCCTTTCCCCTCCAGAACCAAAGATGTCCATAGAGTGATCCTGCTGTACAGGAGCCCAAGTCATTCTCTTTTTTAAAACAAAACTTGGTCCCTCGGTTGAGGATGTCCCATCATCAAAGGAGCTGGACTGTGCATGGAGAAGACAAATATTTGATGTCAGACGATAACCAACATCTTTATACAACTGACCCAGCCCAGTTTCTATTAACCACTGCCCCAATTACACCTTTTTGGTCTTGGACCTTCCTAATTTGCACTATTACACAGATCACACAGGCACAAACTTTGTTCTATCTTCCATAGGATTTTGTGGGAACAAATTGCACCTCCTTGTGGACTTGAGTCCTTGACTTGACCATTCCTCCAGCATCAAGGCACTATGAAAATGCATAACCGTGTGGTGCTTGTGGCTGGTTGGTTTTGTCCAGATCCATAAAAATAGGCAGCCTTATTCCAAAGAGTAAACTTAAGGTGTGGGGAATGGGGGATGGATACTGTGAGCAAGATAGATTGTTCCTCTATTACCCCAACCAGTATGTGGCATTTGAATTCCCTCTAACTTTCATTTTTGGGGGATTTCTTTTTCTGTACCTGTTAAAGCAACAACACAAGTGCCTATGCAAGGGCCTCATTATTCAAATGAGGAGTTAATATCTTCCATAACTATATCCAATCTTCATGGAATAATGGAAGATAGCTAATTCTAATTTCATCAGAGAGGCGGCTGATGCTGGCACAACCAGTTTTCTACGGATGAAAGGCACTTCATGTGAAATGTGCATATCTGTTTTGCTTTCGTATCCATTGCTGTCTGCATGTGCTGGAAAGTTGCGTTCAGTCGCAGCCTCCCAGTGTGTGAGTGAGAGGCACCCATGACAACGATCCACACATTCCTAAATTGAAGCATCTTCCACGCGGGACATTTGTCATGTTCAAAGGGGTCTTTCTTACTGCTCGTAGTGAGATTGTGTGTTTGGGGGAGGCCGGGCAAGGTATGGAAGAAGGATGTAAAATATATACCATGTGCTGGATCTAAGCCACCCAGTAAATTGAGCCTTTGCTATAGTCCCAAGTATGTTGCTTTTTTTTTTCCCCTCGCAGCCAAGAGCAGAATTATTTTTCAGACATTTGATGGCATTCACATACATATTCACATTCCTCCAGTGTCAGCAACACAATGCAGATCTGTCCTGCCGCACAGCAGCGTGAACCTTCCCACTGTAGCTCCCCCTTGCCACATGGATGCGAGGAATAGATGAAGCAAGAATTGAGTCGGAGTGCTGTGAATAGCATTTTTTTTTTCAGAAGCACTCTGACAGGAAAAGACAGACATTCATTTCAGATGCAACATGTAAAATAATGGATTTGTTTTTGCTCAATGTCTTTTTTGGGGGGGGGAGTTAATCTGGCAGATTGTGGAGCTCTCCCTTCCCAAATGAAATCCTTGAGTAGAGAAATTACAATGCCATCCCCAGACTGACAGGTTCTGATAATCTGGAAACAGTTTTTATTGTATCAGATCCAAAATGGGCAGTGCAGTTTCTTGACATTTTAAGAAAGTAAACATACAGCATTGAACATGACTCTAAATTAGACTTCATATGGTTAGGGGGGGGGGAGAGAGAACAAAACTTCAGCTCCACCTGAAAACCAGGAAATCCCTGTTTGCACCTATTTAGGTTCCTCCAAGTGGTGAGTCTGGAGTTGAAATGTTGAAAGACAAACTTCAAGGGGTCACTTACAGGACTTGCCAAGGTCTGGAACAGACAGTTTATAGAAACACAGAGAGAACTATTTTCTAACTGCATCAGGTGAGAAAAATCTGCCCTTTGCCTCTCTCTCTCTCTTTTTTTTTTTTTTTTGTCAATGAGTGCAGGACAAAAGAATTGTGGAATAAGTGATTGATTCAATGTACCTCTGTGAATACAAAGCATCGATCCATCTGATCCTTTTGATTATTCAACCATTCTTTGGCCAGGGGACCCAGAACAATTACTCCCAGGGTTGTGTGTGCTGTCTTTGTGCAAAATATATGACAGTTCACATGTGCCACATTCATATGACAATCTAACGTTCACGGAAAGAAAACCAAGGGTCCAGTTCCCGGACACAAGGAGAAGCAAAGAAGTGTGAAAAGCTTTTAAGTGCTTCCAAACAAATTGGGTGTACAAACAAGCAGGACCAGCTAAGTCAAAGAAATGTGCAGTGTTTCAACATGAACAAGAAAAATGGAAGTTATTCTTATAAATCAGTCTGCCCATAATGGAAAATATTCTTAAGAGTATGGGAGGAAACATTCCTTAATGTAGCATGAATATTGACTGCTGGAAGATCCAGTGTCCCTTTACACATTCCCAAGTTCATGTCAGCTTTGAAGAGAAGGATGAATAGAAACAAGGACATGGGGTTTTAAAAAATAAAAATCTTATTGTAGTAGAGCCTTCCCCAACCTGGCGCCCTCCAGATTTCTTGGGATTCAAATGACAAATCACAAGATCAAAATTGTTAGGCAGCAAGTGAGAAAGGTTTCAATATATGTTTTCCTTGGAAATAATTATTTGATTGTCCTCGAACAGGATCAGTAATACAAGTAAATAAAAGGCAGCCATAGATATTTTGAAGTTGGGCTAGTGATCCCACCCATTTGTTAATCATGCTCATTATTAGCTGCACTCAATCCAATTCAGCCTTTGCCCATTTGGAAGGACATAACTTTAGATCATATTTCAATCGTATTAAAACGATTTAATAGATCCCATACACATAACTAGAGGGGAAATGGGTATCACGGCTTGGCCAAACCACAAAGAAAATGATGCCCTAATGTCTCAGCTAACCAATGTCCTGCTCTGTAATTCTTTTAATTGGCATCTTTCATCTTTGTCCCATGGTACTAGCTTTGCATGGGGGAAATGCCATTCTTTTCTAATAAT
Source organism: Crotalus tigris (assembly GCF_016545835.1). Taxonomy (NCBI): domain Eukaryota; kingdom Metazoa; phylum Chordata; class Lepidosauria; order Squamata; family Viperidae; genus Crotalus; species Crotalus tigris. The sequence continues at coordinate 1,018,859 of NW_024097006.1, forward strand.
TATTTGAAGCCTATTAGTCAGAAAATCAAGTATAAGAAACAGCAGGGGTGAAAAGTTTGGAAGAGAGGACCTACAGCCTGGGTCTGCAATAAAGCATATGTAGGAACGAAGAGGCCCAACAATACCGTCTGGCGCTCCTTGTGTTTTCTGCCCAACTTGGTTTGACTGGTGGTTAGCCGTAGCCTATGTCCTCACTTGGAAATACCTGTAGACTCACCTGCTCAGGAAAAAGATGAAGATGACATGGTGCAAAGCTTCATGGGAAGCATGTGCATCTGTGTGTACTGGAATGATCTTACCAATAGGTCCCCTGATAAATTGATGTTTTGTGTTTGGCCATACTCACAGTAATAGACATTTTATGACAGTACCAATAACATGGTTTAAAAACTTCAAATGTTGGGGGGGGGGAACGTGTCTCCTGATTAAACCAGGAACACTGAGAAGAATCCACAGTGTTGATGCTGAGATCAAGCACAGAGGGAAAGGCCATAAGAGGACTACATCCATCATTCCATTATTCAGTCTGAATGATTGGTTAAGTTTCATGTGATGTCACAATGCTTTTCGTTTCCCTCTTAAGTTCACAAAGGGCATTAGTTTTCTGTGATGTCATGATAGTCTCTAAAAACAGTGGTAGAAAAAAATAACAAGATTTCCTAGCTTACCCATTCTATCACAAACATGAAGATCTCAAGCAGATCTTTGACTGGAATCTGTAGATGACCAGGCTGAGCCCAGGGAAGGGGTCAAACATGTCATCAATCATGAATCCCTTCGTTTCCATGAGAGATCTAAGTCCAGCCCACCTTGGATTCCTTATCTACCACCAAATTGTTTTTGACCATTAGTTGTTCAGATTCTTGTAGAGAACTTAAGCTTACAATAAATTTTTATACCCATTTGAACTGCCTGGCTCTCCTGATTTCCCTGTCGCTTCAGGGTCCCATTAATCAGAGATACTACAGTAAAAGACAGTACTCATTATTATCAACACTTATACCAATTCTCATACATTGCAATGGTATATGGGGATGACCTTGGAAGACTAGCCCAGAGGTTGCCTAGGGCAGGGGTAGGCAACCTTGGCTCTTTTATGACTCGTGGACTTCAACTCCCAGAATTCCTGAGCCAGGAATTCTGGAAGTTGAAGTCCACAAGTCATAAAAGTGCCAAGATTGCCTACCCCTGGTCTAGGGAATGGTCAAGTAAAGGACAGCATAATCTGCATCTGGCTAGTGGGTGGGGCAAGAGACTCAAAAGAGACATTTTCTAATTGGGGGGGGGAGAAGGGGTTAAGGAAATGGAAGGAGATTGTACTTTCAGACTGGCAAGATTCTGTTAATGTAGCCTTACAGTAAAGTAAAACTAGCTGATCTGGTCATGTTTCCTGTAAGTCTACCTGGTAAGTCTGAAATCAATTTTGCTAGTCTGAAAGTACAATTTTTCCGCCACCTTCACACAACTATGGATTATGTTGTCTCTTATCTGACCATCCACTAAGCAGTGTCTGCACCTGTCTCCCAAGGTACATTCCCACAATGCACTGTACACATAAATGAATTCAAATGTGCTCACACATAGCAGGAGGGACATGGGAATTGGTTCTAGAGAAATGGTGTACATATTACTGATTTATGCATTGCACTTCACTGTAAATGTAAAGGTGCTACTTTAAAAAATGGGCAAAATAGTTTCAATAACCAATTATGGCTGCTAGAGGTGCACATTTCACTACATGGCAGCAAAAGGTTAGTATTTCCTGTTGCTCTCTCATGGCCATCCAGATAATTGTGTCAGGTATATGATCAAACTGATGCAACTCGAAGGGTACAAACTTTATTCTTCATGGAAATGCACAATGTATAGGCCAGCAGATCATGTTTAATAATATTTCTATTAGGATTGTGAGAAATGGTCTATACACACACATACACATATACACAAATGAAGAGTGAGATGGAAGAAAGTTATATTTGTATTTGCCCCCCCCCAAAAAAAAATAGGATGAAGATACTGTGGAAATAGCAAATCAAAGTTTGGGAATGCTACATGCCAAGAAAATATAGGGCACAGGGTGGGGTTAATGGAAATGGAAGATTATGCAAGAAAGTGAAAAGTGTTAGGGGAAAAAAAAAAAAGAATTATTCTCAGAACCAGAGGATACAAAGAGCCTCATTTTCTCATTCATCATGGAGTGATGGAAAAATCCTGTGTGTTCAAGCTGCCTTGTTTGCATCGTTTGGTTCCAATTCACAATGAAGCCAAAGCCACAAGCACTCTTGAAGCCTATGTCATCCAGGAACAGCTACTGGATGATTCAGACACAATTGGCATTTGTTACCGGAGGCCCTCTGTTATTAGAGATCTCGGAGCCATCACAATTTGGGTTCAGTGTAAAACTGAACATTGAGAGCTTTGAAAAGTGGTTTGTTTTGACACCCAAGTCACTACACCTAAGAAAAGGGGATAAAGAAGGAATTTAAAAGACAGCAGGGGGAGAGCATGTGAATACTTTGCACTTGCTTCCAGATTCTTATAACAGCACCTGCCGTGGTGTAAGCTTCTCTATTCAACCATCATCTTTGGACTTTGAATCAACAGCTGTAAGGCATCAAAAAAAAATGTGGAAGCCCACAGACACATAATTCAGCATCACAATTGGACTTCCCTTAGGAAGTCTTCCTAGGATCCTTCCCAATTAATGGCTATAAAGAAAAGTGAGTTCAAACTATAGTTGGGCTCAATAGAAAGGTGTGTCCTTTCGTTGCTTAACAAGCACAAATTCAAAAAGTACAGCATTATAGGGAACAATCTCAACTTCTTCCTTTTTGATCAGTTTCCAATCAGGAAATTGTCATACTAACCTGCCCTCAACTGCATTCTTCCATACTCATCTTTACTGCAGCTAGCATAGACGCCATCCCACACACCTCCACATTGAGCAGCAGGTAACCACATCTGACAGTCATGGAGGATCTCACCAGCATAGCTTCTTTTTTGCAGATGTGTTGTCCAACCAGGTTTTCCCACTTCTTGTCTGGAGAAACAAGGCTTGAATTTCTGCCTATGCAAATGATGGCCTAGAACCTAAGCCTGAGGTGAGGAGTATTGGTGACCTTGTGACAGGAAAACAGAGTTGGTGCCCCAGCATGGAATACCTAGTCTAGTTTCTCTGGTGCAATGGCACCTCCATGCCAAGATGTAATCAAGGTGGCTAACTCAGGAAAGGATACTGAAATGACTCTGAAGAAGTAGGACAGATTCAAGAAATCTGGCTGCTAGAATCAAACAAGCAAACAAAAAATACACTTGTTAATGCCAGCAGATGAAATTGTTTTGAAGGGCATGGAAGCAGAGAGTTGAAAAAGATCATAGTCCAATGTAAGTGAAGAAGCTTGGGAGAACATACATGGGAAAGGGGACTCTCTGGCCCACATGCCAGGCTCTTCCCTTACTTGGTCTTATATCCTTTTCTACAGTATCTTATATGTGTTGGGTATAAACATGATGCCCTGCTGCTTTCTACAGGCTGGCAGCTGAATCCTTCTCCAACATTGACCAACAAAATTCACTCTTGCAGCGGAACCTGGAGAGTTCTGGATGGGCCAAGTGGCAGATAGATTTCTCAATTTTATTGTCACCTCCCCACATCTATTACCTTATGAGAGAACCAGTTTTGCATGTTGTACGGTCCCAAGGGAGGTGAGGAACCCAAAGCAGATATAGTGGAATAAAAATGCCCCAAAATGGAGAGGTTGTGGGGTTTTAAATAAAAATAAAAATCAAGGGGTATCTAATTGGACTGCATGTTGGAGTTTTGGAAGGGCTGTCTCATCAGATGCCTGTAGTTAGTAAAAGCAAAGCATTTTGTCCACTGTTTGTGACTTTGCTATCTGACCCAAAACAACTGGTTCCTCACTTGTCCTGAGGTTATCATGCAGATTGCAAAGCAAACTGCTAAACAATATAGAGAGAGGAGTTGTAACACCTCGAGGTTTCTGCAGAATGTGGTCAGAAAGGACAAGATGGTAGCCAAAATTGGGCTATTGAAGCTCCAGCACATATCTAAAACATGGACAGACCCTTGATTGCACTGTGATGAGGCACCATCCTCCAGATGATGTTAGATTAAACTGTCCATCTGCATTTACTCTAAGATCATTGGGGATTTGTACAGTGAGATATTGCATCACCCCCATGCTCAAAGTTTCATCTTCAGATCTATTTTCAATTGATGAGGAAGGTATACATTTGAAAAATACTACTTTTTTTAAAAAAAATACCTCCTTTATTATTTTTGTTACCTTTGAGTCGATCTTGACTCCCGGTTCCTACAATGGACAAATCAATTTTCCAAGGAGCATTTTTAGGGAAAAGTTTTGTCTTTGCCTTCTTCCTAGAGCTGAGAAAGAGTGACTGGGTCAAAGTTACCAGGATGAGAACTTGGATTTCCTTCCTCCTAGTTTTTCACCTTAATGACTCAACCCAATTGGCTCTCATATTGCATCACATTGTCCACTGCAAAATTTTAGAACATCTGTGGGGTCCTTCAAGGTTTTTAAGAAGAGACTGGACAGCCACTTGTCCGAAATGATATGGGGACTCCTGCCTGAGCAGGGGGCTGGACTAGAAGACCTCCAAGGTCCCTTCCAACTCTATTCTGATTCTGATTTTGATTCAGTTTCTCAGCCTCCCATCCTAAGATGGCTCTTTTTGTTGCAGGATATTGCTACAACCTGATCACTGTTGGGAGTGGGTGGGGTTAAATGTGAAAGCTGTCCCTGATTGGTGCAGTTTACTCTGATGTCACAATGGCTCAAGTGCAACAGTGGGGGGGGGGAGAATTAACCTTGGTGCCTGTCCTAAAGATACATCTGGAGTGAAGAAAGAAGGAAAAAGTCTTCAGCTTTGTTGTTTCCTGGCATAAATATTTCAAAGGAAATTAAGCAACGGGACTGCATTTTGAGGCAGTGCTTTTTAGATTCTTAAGGCTATTGAGGTCTCAGGAGACTGGCTTAATTCTCAGGTGAGTTAACCCAGAATGGAATTATAGCCTAGCATAATTCAGAGGACATTGCATGAAGTTGGCAGGGCCTTCAGATTGTGTGCCCTTTGGTGAAATGTAGAAATTTAGGGGACATGTATTCCTTTATTGTCAAGACTTTACAAGAATCCCCTGCTTATTTTCTGTGTCAGAATGCTGCTATTGGCAGAGGAGCAAAGGCATTTGCAAGCTTTCTAGAACCATTTTAATTTATTGAGATGGGCCTATTGCTTCAAAACTGGGCAAACCACTCTAAGGACAGTAGATCTTTTAAGCAATTCTTCCTCATCTTCAGAAATCAGCAGGAAGAAAAATGCATGAAATAGAAATGAGCATTCTGGTCAACTGCTAATGCCTGCAGGTGGAACTGGTTTGAATGGCACAAAAACAGCTACTTGAAAAAGAACTAGGATCCCTTTGCTTCTTGATTTATGTCTAGCAGAATTAGCATACAAGCAGCTGAAAAACTATTTGTTTCTCCGGTCTTGTTAATGTCCAATGGGAGTTAGGAATAGTAGTACAATACAGGTAGAGCAAGATTGGGGGGGGGAGTGGTATAACAGAAATGGAAATATCCAACTCTCTCTCTTTTTTTTTTTTTACTATGCACCCATCCCCATCCTTGTTTTCAACAGGATCTTGCATGTGCTATAATTCTTTATATAGATCATAAAATAGTTCTGTGTAAGTCTATAAATAAAGCCTGCACAACAAAGTCTTGGTTAAAAGAATTTTAACAACTCAAATAACATACAGGTTACAATGTACTAAAAAAGTTTCCTCTTTTCAGATCAAAGTCATCCCTTGATGATGATCAAACTTATTAATTCTTCATAGTTAAGAAGCAATACAAAGCTGAATCAGACTGTTCATCAAACCTGAGGGAATATCCTCTGGGGATCAGAGTCATTGGTGATTGAAACAGATTTGTTGTGGATCCTCCACTGGTTTGATTCTTGAACTTCAGGGAAGAGTAAACAAATAGGTGTGACTGAACTGCAACCCCTGGTTGCACCTGCTAACAAGCCTAATGGCAAGGGATGCTGGGAATTGTAGTTCAGCATGCAGCTAGTGATGCAAAGATTGACCCTGTATTTGCAGAGCATGCTCCCTGCATTCATAAGTGATATGGCTAAAGTAGAAGCATGGATTGATTCTCACCCTTGCTGTCCCACAAACAACCCGTAGAATTGAGCTTTTGGTGAAGGTGAAGACCTTTAATTCTTTACCTTGTTGCTACAATTTTAAGCTCGTTGATATAACCAAGCAAAAGTATTTAGTTCTTTCTGTGCTGCTATGTTCACCCTATTGCCATAAAGAGTAGCTGTCTTACACCATGCCTACTTAAGGCTTATCCCAGTGGGACCTAACATGGCTGTTTCAGTTGTGGTGGGATTGCTAGAACGTGCAAACTGAGTTTAGATTGAGAAAACTGGAGCCAAAACTTAATACAAACCAGGTTTCTGTCAGGATGCTTGCGGGCAAAGCTCTTCTTCTCTTATGCAATCATTCTGTCTTTATACAAGAATTTGAAAGTAATTGGCACGGGATGCAGACACGGTCTTCTTCACGTAGCCTTCCCTTCCCAAACCTTCCCACAATCACACCACTCCCTCCCCACTTCTTACAAGCAAAAAGGCACCAAAGAAGGCAAAATGCCCAATTCTAATTCGCAGTTCTGCCAGCCATCTCAGTTGAAATAATACCATTGCAAAATTGTTATTAAAAAAACCTCTGTGAAAAAGGCTCCAGTTTTTCTACTTTGTTCACAGCAGACTTTCGGATTCTTTCTTTGTGCTCTGCCCTTCTGGTGGTGAGGGGGCAAGGGGGTTCCTTTTGTTTCCCATTATGTCATTCTGTGCTGTTTTGTTGCTTCCTGATTTCCTGATTATTATTTTTTTTAAAAAACCTCACAGGAGAAGCTCTCCCCAGTGCCTTCCCTTGGGATGGATGGAAGCATGGGAAGCCAAGGAGATCACACATCACTGGAGAGATGATGCCATGATGGAAGACTGAATACTTGCAGATGGCCAATGAACATCTCCCTACGAAGGTAACTCTAGGGAATCCACCTTCATCCTTGCTCTTCTTTGCCATCACATTGAATGGGAATGATAAAGTGCGGAAGACTTTTTTCAGCACAATGCTAGTACCAAAGCACCCCATTCTGAGAACTTTTTCCAGGACCAAGATTTAATCTGAAGCCATGAAAATGACATCATAGGAAGCCTGCTTCTGAATATACACAACTATTTCTTTTGCTGATGAGAGAGAGAGAGAGAGAAAGACGCAAGGCTTCACAACAGTTCTCTGGTCAGAAATTAAGCCCTGGCTGAAGTCAGAAGGAAAGTTGCATGAAAAGCATTTAAGTCCTTCAGGGTTTAGAGCAGGGGTGTCAAACTCAATTTCATTGAGGGCTGCATCAGCATTGTGGTTGCCCTCAGAGGGCCGGGTGGGTGTGGCCAGGGTGGGTGCAGCCTACTGGGTGAGCGTGGATGGAGTGGGTATGGCCTACTGGGTGGGTATGGCCAGCTCTACTTCGTTTGCATCAAGGGTGCCTGTGGGGGCCTGGTTCCTCGCTGTTTCCAGACGGCCTTGTGGAGCTAAGACTGAATGTGTTTCAGCATAGATGGCCACCATAAAATTGTACATTGGCTCCCGGCCAGCCTGGGCCAGGGCCAAGGCAGTGGGGGCCGTTCCCTCACTGTTTCCAGGATGGCTTCGCGGGCCACATGAAACCACTTCGTGGGCCGCATCTGGCCCCCGGGCCTTGTGTTTGACATGTCTGGTTTAGAGTATTAGTATGGTTTTGGCAAAGCAGCAGTCTCTGTACAGTCCCATAAAAAAAAGGAAGAGAGCCATCGATGTGAAGAGAACTATCATTGGGAAAATGGGAGGCTACTGCCAAATATGTAGGAAATGTGAATGTCAGGCAAGAGGGTCTAATAAGAAGAAAGGGATTCTTAACCTGCAAATTCAAAAATAAATTAGCTCTTCAAAGAGTTCTACATTAGACCTGTCGAGATCCACTTATTATGAGCCAAGCTTCAGGCCACTGCCTCATCTGGTGCCCAGTTCATCCCAAGGCAAATATGAAAAATCTGCCATCTCAATCCTGGATCCACATTAGGCTTTCCTTTCCCAGTCTCCCCACCCCACCCCAAGATGGCAGGGCCGATCGTATCTTGAGTGCGATGAAGCAGCATGAATGTCCAGGCCCTGACTTTCTGAATAAGTGTGTCTTGGGAAAGGCAAAAGCATGGGGCTCGCCAGCTTTCTTCCTGAGAATGCCTAGAAAAAAAGAGAAAGCCAGAGGGAGACATCAGTAACAAACTTGAACTTTTAGGTTGGTTTTCATAGTGAATCTGAAAATAATTTGGTGTACAAGCAGAACTTCCTCAGGATATGGTCTAAAAAGTCAAGATAGCAGCCACAACAGTGCAATTGAAACTCCGCTTGTCATTTATGTGCACTGGACACCAAAAAAAGGTTGAGCTTTGTATCATCATGGCCACCCTCTTGACTTTTTGGGTCATACTCTGTAGATACCCCTGGTTATATGAGACGATGGCAGCAAAAAAGGACCTTCCTGGTTAAATTCTTTTCCCTCTCAAACTGAACACAATAGATGTGGCTCTTTGGCATAAGGCCAAGTCCATGTGCTAATAATGTGAGGGTTTTTTGGTTTTGGGGTTTGTTTTTTGGTTTTTTTTTTTGATAGATGGTGTGAGGTGTTAAGAAATAATGTTTCCCTTGAAAAATATAGTAATAGGAAAAGGCTGCATGCAGACAGCTAGCACGCAAAGAAGAAGGTTAAGAAATAACTTTCTCCTGGCAAATTTAATTTTTTTAAATGCAGGGGATTTTTTGTTTTGTAAAAAAAAGGTGCACTCCTTCATTCATGTAAACTGATGTGTTGTACCACCCCGTGAACAACTTTCGCGTAGATAGCTGGGCTAAAAATACAATAGATTGCCATTTTCTCACCTGCAATTTCTATTGGAACAATATTACCAAACAATTGTTTGTTTAGAGAACTTCAGAAAATGAAATGTAAATCCTTTGGAGATAAGTGGAATGTGGTTAACTTAAGAATTCCACAATGAGAGACAATAAATTGCTTAAAGTTTATTAAGATGCCACATTCACACATTTTATCACTAATGTGCATTCCTCCCTTTACTACTAAAGTTTTTGCTTTCATAAAAGATCTGTATTTTGGGGGGAAATCCTCAGGTTCCACCTTCTGATTACCAGTCCATCAACATATTTAATACCTCACCTTCCATCTTGCCACTCAGTCTCATTGTGGGCCAGTTATCCTTTCCCCCCCAAGGAAATTAAACACATAAAAAACTTTCTAAATGAGAGAGGGGATCTTTTGAACTGCACTTCCTTTTTGATTTAAATGAAAGCAGCTGAAATGGGCGTGCTTCTCAGAGATCACAGACCAGATGTTAGATATATAATGATTTGATCACTTAGGCATGTACAGTATATGTAACTCTACCCTACTTTTAACATTTAAATTCTCTTAACAAGTGCAAAGTACCCACAATCCAATCCTATTCCCCATACCCTGTCTGGATTACATGTAGCTCTAATGCATTATATAAAGCTATCAAAGGACTCTTAATGAGATCATTAGTTGAAACATTTAGACAATGAAACAAAGTGTACAATTCATCCTTTCTTCTTAGATGGTCAGCCTCTTAATGTTTTTGGATGCATCAGATCAAAGTTTAAAATGCAGCTTCATCTAGATGAGAAAGAAGCAACATGGGACCCATCAGGTATTTCACATAACAACTGTATGATTTTAGTATGCTGTCAGAAGCTGATGAACTGGGAGACCAAAACATCCAAAAGTTGCAAATAAAGATAAACAGTTCTAATAGATTTTAAACAATAGCCAAGCTAGGCCTGTGTTGCTGGAAACCCTTTCTTTTCTTTTCTTTTTTTTTCTTTTCCTTTCTTTTTCTTGTTACCCTTAGTAAATTTGAAATGTTCCTCCCTATGACTGCCAGAATATCAGTTCTGGTACTTTTGAAGTTTTTTTTTTTTCATTTTGATGCTAATTCTTTTTCTGTTCCCCCACCCACCCCACCACCACCACTTCAATACTGTACTTAGATATATCCCAGGAAATTGGAAGATATTCCACCCCATGTAAAAAATGTCAACAAGCTGATGAAGTGCTAACATGCCATGCTTTGATTCCTTCTAAAGGCAAATAAGAGATTTTCCTAAAGGCCATTACAAGAAAGAAAAGGTTAATTTCCCCACCCCTCCATTCTTTCAAGACTGAAGGCTAGGACAGAGCCTTCTAATTATAATATAGGTCTTTGGGGGGGAAGAATAATTTGATTTATTCTATTTTGGCCCTTGGGGTCCAGCTATGCATGATAACTCTGACCAGATCTCTCAGAATGTTATGCTTGACTTCAGAACATCCACTGAATTACTAATTCTGATCAGGGAAAGGCTGCTGGAAAGGGATGGGGTTAACCCTTTTCTGTTGTATCCAATCCAGGACCTCCACCCAGTTTCTAGCCACCCTTGGTGCTTCCTATCAGGAAAACAGCAGGGTAGGAAAGGGGTTAACCATCTCCTTCTCTCCCCTCACCCCACTCCTTGTTTCTCTGATCAAATTAACAGTGCCTCATAGCTGCTTTGAAGTCAAGAAAAAGACATCTGGAGAACTGGTCATGGATCTTCCATGTCGACATGTTAACACGTGGACTTAAAAGTGGTTTCTGAGCCTGTCTCCTGCTGTGAGAGTTACGGGCAAGAGAAAGCAATGCTTTAGATAAAATGCAAATGGCCATCCTAAAAAGACTTCCAATTTTTCTGCATTTGGGGGATATTGGAATGCACCAACTATGCTGGGAAGCTGGGAAGTATGGAAATTGTTGAATAGACTACGCACGGGTACATCAAGGTCCAGAGACACTCTAAACAAATGAGGCTCTCTGGTGGATTCTGTTCTTTGCGATTGTGGCAACATGCAGACAACAACACATATGTAGACCTCTCCTTTGTATCCTGATCAGTGTACACTTGACCTTATGGCAGCGTGAGAGAACACAATTATTGTTGCTAGTTTCTGGGCAAGATCTGTTTAATGTGTACATATTTTACTGTATTTTATATTTTAAATGTTATGTCATAGAGTACGCCTTATTTTAATCACGATGGTTCTGACACGAATAGACCAAAAATTGATTCTCTTCTGTGACCTGGATGGAGGAACCTTTCCAGTTTCACCAGTGCAGGATTTGTTGACTATCCCTTGATTTGGTGAACATAACAAGGTTGAGGGGCAAAAAAAAAAATAACTTCTTAGATTTCAGTCAGGTTGATTTTCTTCCTTAGTCTCCTCCAAATGTGGCTACCTGGTCAAAGATGTGGGGAAAAGCAAAGCAGGGAAAACATTCTCTCACCTTTGTTGGCCTAGAAAGCAGAACTGAAGAAAATGAAAGTGGTTTGGGGACAAGTTAGAAAGACATGTTGAGATTCCATCCAGATTTGTTTGGAGGACGGTATATACTGTGGGTGGGAAGAGATTGCGGTGCTGCTGGTGTGATGGCCTTTAAAATCAGGAGCACCACTTGTATGTGGATGGCAAATGTCCCCCATTGTTTTTAAACAGAGGGATTTATTCACTATAATTAGGGCATTTAAAAATATACATGGGGCTTCGGCTGAGGCTGCCTTCCTTGGCTTGTTTCAGAATTGCAAGCGATGCCCTCTCTTTCTCTCCAAGACCTGGTGCAAGGCCAAACATAGTGTAATTTTTTTTTTTTGAATTGTTCCTAAAGGGATATTTCTTGTGATGCATCAGAAGCCACACTTTAGATTCCCCTTATTTTGACAGAATTATTCAAAGCTAGCTTTGCCAAGAGAAACCCAGGATGGTTGATGGGGCACACACAGGTATGTGCATGAATCCGTGCTGTGAACACAGAGTATGCAACTGTCTTAGCTAATATTTTCCCCGCTTAATAGTTATCTGCCAAATCCTTGTGCACCACCTTTAAAAAGTGTGCTTATGTATTACTGGAGGTACACAATATATGCTTTCATTGATTGCCTGTTAACTCTTCCATATAACCTTGGGCTGATCCTTCCTTTGGCCCTCAAGACCATAAATCTCCCCTCTCAATCTTGCTCTCTACAAACAGATAGGCATTGATTGTTAAGTGTCTGGGTTTTATGAAATAAAGCCTTTTGTAAGGCTTTCCTGTGGTCTGCAATTTCAGATATTTAAAAATATGTCTTTGCCTTCTTCATAGAGAAAGATGAAGGACGTCTCACTTATTGAATGCTCTGTTGGCCCTGTTTTAACTTTCATTTTTGATGAAAAAATAAAATTCAAATAAATGTTTTGAGCCCAATCATCCCCTTATTTACATTTACATAACAAGATTGTTCCACCTGCATTCCATGGAAGTATTTTTTTTAAACAATGCAGTTCACTGCTGCATTTAAAAAAAAAAAAAAACACTGAAAAATGCTGAAAAAGTTGCAAACATTTGTACCCCCCCCCCCAATGCAGTTCATTTCTGCATCTTATTGGTACAAATAGCTGCAAACGTTTTCAGAATTTTTCAGTGTATGCAATTTTATAAGTGTGTATTAAACAAAATTCTCTGAAAAAGGCTTAAACGACTGCTTTATGAAATTTGGATGTGAATTTCAAAAGCAGGCTGTGTTTTGATTTCCATTCTGAAATGACAAAAGTAAGTTCATCTTGAAATGTTTGTGACTACTATGCAAACAATATTCCCAGCTAGTGTCTTACACAAAGTCAGCCAAGGCAAATCTCCTCCTCCTCCTTCTCCCCTTGCTCTGTTTTGGAGCAAAGCTGCCTTTAAACAGAAATTCCTTGTTCATGGTAATGACGGGCATAGATTGAGATTCCTTGCGTTTGCAAACTTTTGGCGCTTGTGTCATTAGAAGGCTCATCTCATGCCACAGTGTTGTCTAGGAACTCAGCCTTGTTCATCTATGCCAGAGGTCCCCAACCTTTTGGGAACCAGGGACCGGTTACACGGAGACAGGTTTTTCCGCAGACCAGAGGGGTGTGTGGTTTGGTGTGCTGCCTGCATCCCACAGGTGGGGCTTTGATTGTTTGTGTGGCCCAGTTGCTGGCATGCTGCGGCTGGGTACCGGCCCATGGACCGGGGGTTGGGGACCCCAAATCTACACTTCAGCAAAAGGTTTATTAATAAAAGCGTTTTTTTCTAAGAATACCCTATTTTGTTTTTGTTGTAACTGTAAAGAGGAAGGGTTCTGTTCCCTTATAGCTGGCATGAAAATCTGCCCTGAATTTTGTAATCTGTTAAAAACATTGGCACGCTAGAGGTTTTGTGGTCTGCCGGACATTTTCTAGCATAAAGAAATGATGAAAGCACATCCTAAAGAGGGCATGGTAAAAAAATTGCCATGAGGAGAGAGGAAGGAAAGGGGAACATAATTATTTACTTTTCTGCATACTTTGTTCATTTATTATCTTCAAGTCAACCCTGAGTCCTGGCAATTACATGATCAAATCTCTGCAGTTTTCTAGGCAGCATTTTCAGAAGTGGTTTCCCATTGCCATCTCCTTATGGTTGAGAGAGAGTGACTTGCCCAAAGTCACTCTTGGTTGGCTTCTTGGTCTAAGACAGGAATAAAACTCAGGTTCTCTCACTCCTAGTCCAATACTTTAAGCCCTGGACCAAACTGACTCTCTTCTGTTCTGGCACTTACAGCTTAATTTCCTTCGAAGACCAAGCACTTCCATTTCACCTCCCCTAAAAATTGTGTGAAATTTATTTTTATTAGCTCCTGCCCTGTTTGGGAACATTTATGCTAATTGGGTTTTTAAAAAAACATCTTTATAAATGAGAACTAAAAGTGTAAAATCTCAAAACTCCAGGACTTGCACACAAACTGAACAGCAATAAGCTAAGATAAGCTAGGCCAGTCATTATATAACCTATCCCCTTTGCATGCCCTTCCCTCCCTCCCTGCCTCCCTCCCCCCCCCTCTCTCTCACACACCTAATTTTCTGATTATTCTTGATTCCACTCCCCCCCCCTACAGTGCAGGAATCAATCAGCTGGCTGCAGTCCAGGATATGCACTGGAAAGGATCTGTCTGCAGTTTCTCAACCAACTTTCGGGAAATTGGTCCTGAAGTGGTCTCAGCAGTGAGGGCTTAGGAGCAAATAGCTGAGATACCCCAACAATTGCTAGTTTTAGGGGTAGTCTTATATTTGAAATTATGTCTAGGAATGAGAACCACATATGGACAGGCTTTACAGCTCTCTTTTTTTTTGGGTGGGACAAGGGCTGCCATTGGCTTTAAAGTGAAAACTGGAGGTCATATGCTGAAAATTGGGCAACCTCAAGACAAAATTTCAATTTCATTCCAATTAAATTAAATTGACTCAAAGTCATTAACAGGGATGCTCTCCATATATTTAATCATCTCTGCCTTCTGTCCCTAAAAATGATGAAAGTCTTCTGTGGACAGTTCTGAATTTGTACTTCTAATCTACACCTTTGGGATTTTCTTGTCAATTTCTCACATAATATCTCCCAATGCCAAAATACCAGTTGCTTGTCAGGATTTTTGCTTGAATTCACGCTAGAAAGTATATATGGCAGTGAATTGGTCGTAGTTATTGCACTAGATATTTCAAAAGACTAACATCAAATTCGTTCCCTTTAACACAGAAAAAAATGGTGTTCCTTACCTTACCTGGGCCTCAAATACTAATGCTTAATTCAGTAACTCCAACTCTGATCTATATTTTGCCACCCTGTAAAACAGGCAACCTGGTGTCTCCCAGATGTTTTGGATTAAAATCCCACATTCTTTTGCCATTGGCCATGCTGGCTAGAGCTTGTGGAAGTTGAAGTTCAAAACATCTGGAGGGCATCACGTAGCGTTTGCTATGCAGAGTAAATGCAAATGTTGCTAGATTACAATGTCTAGAAGTCCAAGCCACTGCAGTGAAAACGGAAAGAACAAATGAGTAAATAAATGAATAGTTAGCATGAGGGATGCTGGGAGTTGTAGTTCACTGAAGTCTACTAGACCGCAGGTTTATCCTTTGCTATTCAGATGAAAGAGAATTGCTAGTAGCTTTTTCAAAGAGTTGAAGATAGGCATATTTAAACAAGAGTCGGTCTACAAACCTAATGCATTCTGATTTATTTGATACAGCACGTTAAAATTCTCACTGTCCAAGTAACCGGTCATCTATATGGTATAAGTAGATAAATAAAAATGTATTATCATCAACTTTTTATTATGGGACTTTCTTTATCTAAACATGGTTCTTGAATTCACCTTTTTTAATGGTTGAGAAAGGGGATTGTTTTCCAGGAGTTTCACCCATAATAATGCTAACTTTGGTTGAATGGATGTAAAACACAAGATCTCTTCAATCATCAGGGGCCGCCACAAAGAAGAGGGAGTAAAGCTATTCTCCAAAGCACCTGAAGGCAGGACAAGAAGCAATGGATGGAAACTAACCAAAGAGAGAAGCAACCTAAGAACCTTAGTTCTTAGAGAAATTTCCTGACAGTTAGAACAATTAATCAGTGGAACAACCTGTCTCCAGAAGCTGTGAATGCTTCAACACTGGAGGTTTTAAGAAGAGACTGTACAGCCGTTTGTCTGAAATAGTATAAGGTTTCCTGCCTGAGCAGGGGGTTGGACTAGAATGACCTCCAAGGTCTCTTACAACATTATTATTTATTTATTTATTTATTTATTTATTTATTTATTTATTTATTTTATTTTATTTTATTTATTTATTTATGAGACTTATATACCGCTTTAAGTGCAAGCACTCTCTAAGCGGTGTACACCAGTAAGCAATGTATATATATATATATATATATTTACATTGCCCCAACAATCTGGGTCCTCATTTTACCTACCCTGGAAGGATGGAAGGTTGAGTCAACCTTAAGCCGGTGAGATTTGAACCGCTGACCTGCTGAACACAGCTAAAGTGGCCTGCAGTACTGCACTCTAACTGCTGCGCCACCTCGGCTCTTATTATTATTATCATCATCATCATCATCATCATCATCATCATATTTGAACTGATGATACCAACTATCTTCTTGGCAATAGGATCAGCTTTTCTCAATCTCTGTAAGGAATTGTATTATCATACTTCTGGAGAGTACCAAATTGGGGGGAAATTATTATGAAAGCATGCACACTGTCCAATGTTTAACGTGTGGAATTCATCTCCCAATGTTATGGTTCTGACTCCAGGACAGACAG
The DNA here is from genome assembly GCF_016545835.1 of Crotalus tigris. Lineage (NCBI taxonomy): Eukaryota > Metazoa > Chordata > Lepidosauria > Squamata > Viperidae > Crotalus > Crotalus tigris. The sequence continues at coordinate 1,035,201 of NW_024097006.1, forward strand.
ACCTATGCATGAAAACTTGATTTCTCTTATAACTTCCTCTTGCTGCAAAAAAATTAGTTGTTTCAGCTTGATCTAGTAGTAGATTACTGGGTAATCAGCAATAAATCTTCTCCTAATTATTTAGAAAAAACAACAACAAAATAAGCCCACCTGACTCCTAAATTAAGGTATTAAAATGAAGAGGATTTTGGAAAACACATGGCCTTAGAAAAAGGCAATGACAAACTACTTCTGAAAGTTGTACCAAGAAAACTACAGATATTTACTCAGGCAGAAGCCAAAAAGCAAGACAAACTTGAGGGCACCAAAAAAAAAAATGCATAAGTTACCAAATAAATATAATGTCAGCAGAAAAAGCAAGTTATGGGAGTGTTATCTGACAGGACCCAGAAGGACAGCCTGCCCATTGGAGGTTAGATTGGCACTAATCCTGCTTGTCTTTCCAAAGGCTCTAATGCATAGAGTCTAAAGACATGGTTCTGTCAACTTGCCTAGGAATCCAGTTATGGTTTAGAACAGTGGAATTCTGGGAGTTGAAGTCCACATGCCTTAAAATTGTCAAGGTTGAGAAACACTGGTTTAGAACCTACCAGATAGTTATTCAGATGGATCCATGACTTGGATTTGCCTGCTTTTTATATTTCTCAATTTTAATTTTGGTTCCCTAATTAGGTTTTTTATTTGGCTTGAAAGGGAGCTACTGATATTTGTATTTTGTCTATTGGTTGTGTTATTTGGTTGTTCTTAATTATGTGAATTGCCCAGGGTCGCAAATGTGAGATGGGTAGCTATGCAAAACGAATGAATGAATAAATAAAAATAACTAATATAGCTTAAAGTAACTGTGGCAAAATAATTCCATATCCCTACATCTATATAAATATGAAGTTAATATGAGTATATATGTTATCAAAGATTTTGCTGTGTATTACTCTGAATTACCTCTCACTCCGCCATTCTACTTCCTTTCCTTTGGCAGCAGATCTCAAAGTGGTTCACCACATCATTTTTACATTTTATATGATGGTAAAATAAACTTAAGAGTTGCCCGACTTTCAATTTTGGAAAAAATTATTGGAAGCCTAGTGGTACACCAGCATAACTAACTAAGCAAAGTGAAAGTAAGCAGAGATTTTTTTTTCTTTCAAAAAATTAATCCATTGCCATCTAAATATTCATGATGTAATTTATGGACCTCTGGAGACCACAGATTCTCTATCACTTTCTTGAAAACTGTAAAACTTAACTCTGACCTTGAGAAGGAGATGGGAAAAGTAAAATTTACTGAGCCCTGGGAAAGTAGAAAGCATGCAAAAAAGAAGAGCTTTCCCTTGACTTTGCTGCATTTAAAAATGAGCAGAGAAGGTTTCAGACACATTTTCAAAATTGATTGATTGATTTATGTTTCCTATTTCTAAAATGGTTTCGAACACATTTCCAAAATGTATTTATTTATATATCCTATTTCTAAACCATCCATCTCCCTTTGAGGGTTTTGTTAATAGTCCTTACAACAGTAAAGCCGCTTTCCTGGAACCCTTCTATGTCTATTCTTTGACCTGGCCTATGCTGAAGGGCGGATAATGGTGTTCTGGGAATTGCAATTCTGACAGGTCATTTGAGAAAGGCTGAAAATTAAAACTTAGCTAATTTGGATTAAGTGATCTTGAGTTTGCACTCTTGCTTAGGAACAGTCTTCCCAAACTGGCGAACTCCATTACTTATACTACCTTGAGATGATGATGGAAGCAATAGCCTAGGTTCATCAAGAAAGCATTAAGTCGGGTATGGCTTTTTAAGAATATCAGAAATTTTGAGTATGCAAGAGGATATGTGGGAAACACTTTCAAATTTCTTTTTAAATAATGCCGTAGCACTAAACATTTGAAAATAAAATATCAGCATGCTCAAGAGAAAGAAAAAGCTACATAAGAGCATTCTTCTCAAAAAACAACAACAACCCTATAGGTAGAAATGCATTTGTAGACTATGAGAGAATAAAAAATGATAAAACATCCATCACTGAAGGACCTGGTTGCAGATCCATTGGTTCCAATATATTTCCAATTCTCTCTTCCCATCACCATTTCCTACATTTCCCTGAAGGAATTGTTGGGCAGGCAATTTGGACCTTTATAGATGTTTTGGACTTTGCATCCCATAATCATTAAGCTGTATTATCCAGGGAATCATGGGAAGTGTTGCTTCCCAAAAGGGACTGGGGAGCATGAGGAACCCTGTGATCCTAGGGTTTTATGTGTGCCCTCTCAGTTTGCATATGAATCTGTGTGAATTTAGTATAGCCTCTAATAATTTAAGAATTAATTATGGTAATGATGACGACAGAAAAAATATAAGTGCTTTTGTGGGGGCACAAATCAACACTCTTATGAGAAGTACTAAGGAGCTTTCAGTTGACTACTATTTCAGAAGAGTATTATTATTTCACTTCTAATTAGTTAATACTAAGGGCAAGCATATTTTGCAAACGGGTCCAATTTGAACTTCACTTTTAAAAAACATAGCGTTAGGAAATCACAGCAAATAAAGACCAGTCTGAAGCAACATTCCCTCAATCAAATCAAGCAAAACTAAAATGCCCCCAAGAAATCTGATGAGGCAGGAAATATTTTCTTGTCCACCATATATCTAACAGCCAAGCAATTCTTCATGGCGGAAGAGATAGCAGGACCTCAGAGGAATACCTACTCTAACTGGCATGGGGCTAAAGCCCTAAATGGCGTGGGCGATCAGGCCATCTGCAGAACTGGTTTCATTCTATCCCATCAGCCTATTCCAACTTATCAGGCAGGGAAGGTGTGTTGCAGATTCCATCAGTCAAAGAATTCTGACTGACGGGGTCTAGGAAAAGAGTATTCTTTGCCACTGCCCCTGCATTATGGAATAACCTTGCCCTGGAGGTGAGGTTGGCCCACAGTCTCCTGGCCTTCTGAAAGGAGGTCAGAAGATGGCTCTGCAGCCCTGCATGGGGAGTCCAAAGGAGTATTCAGTAGTGCGGTTGATTAATGCCACAAGAGTTCTCCCTTGGCCTTCATCAACCAATTTTCAACAGGATTAAATTGCCTCCTTGAACCAGGTCCCCCCCCCCCCGAATTCATGGATTACAGGGTAGTAAAAAGGGAGCTTAAAAAAAAAATAGGCTCCTTGAATATTTTCTTGCCTCTTCAAAATCTTTTATAACTTAATAATCTATTAAATTTTTAATTTCGAACTTAAACTTAAAACATTTATTTCTCAAACACTGTTTTGTATTTTGATACTGTACTATACACCACCTAGAGTTCTGCCTTGAAGGAGATGGGAGGTCCAGAACTGCAAAATATATATAAATAAATAAATAAATAAATAAATAAAATTGCACATGGGAGAAGGCAATCTTTTAGAGATATCTTGGCTGTAAGCAGTTGCCAAGCTAAATCCTAAGATCTCCAAACTTTTAGCAGCTGTATGCAGATAGGTGAAAATGTTTTTGAATCGTAAGAAAGTGTGGGAAAATCTGTGATAGAATGCGGCTTTTGTGGATAGTTGGGCTAACTTCCATATGGTTTCCGATGGTTGCAGCATCTATGCCAATTGCTAGAAGAAGCAAAAAAGGAAAGGAAAAAAACCCCATGATCTTAAATTGCTGTTGAATGTTGTATGGGGAATGGGATTTTATTTTGAAAGGAAGTTTTCCAAATAATAATGGTGAGAGAAAAGAGGAAAAAGAAAGGAGCAACATTGTGTTGAAAAAAAATTTGGCCTGTATGTCATGGATCTATTTGGATTCATATATGAGTGTGTATGTGCGCACGTGCATGCATGAATGCACACACATACGTAAAAGAGAAAGTCATCGTAAGATCTTGGTTTTCTTACAGTCAGTTGATGTGCAGAAATGGGCAAGTAAATTTTTTCACGGCTTGCAAATAAACATGATAATCATCTATTGTGTGCACTTAAATAAATTCAGTTCTCTCTCTCTCTCTCTCTGCGCTGAGAGAACTGAATTGGGGGGGAGGTTGGGGGGGGTTGGTTAAATAAACCATATTTGAAAAAAAATGTCAATTTGAGCTTATTATACCATTTTGCCACAGGAAGTTTAATTTGGATACGTTTCCACTCAAATGTGTCCTAGATTTATATTTATCTAGTTATGGTATTTATTCACTGCCTCAATCCAATCAGGCTGCCTGAATCAATAATAACAGTGTGGGATTTCCAAATACAAACTGATAAAGTCTTGGCATGTAATTGTGGTTGAAAAGACAAAGAAGTGTGGATAATTGATGTGTGGTAATACCAGGAGGGACAGAGAATAAAAGACAAAGAATGGGGAGAAGATCACAACGCATCAAGATCTGAAAATTGAAAATGAAAGATTGTGGCATAAATTGGTCATGGTGGTAATCGGCCCATTGGATGCCTTACCAAAAAACTTTGGCCAGCACTTAGAAAATCTGTAAATTGATAAAATTTCCGCCTGTCAATTACAAAAAGGCACGCTACTTGGACTGGCACACATACTACACCAATACATTACGACATCCCAGGTTTTTGGGAAGAACTTGATGCATATGAAGACCAACACCAGCTAAAGAACTGGCAGCTGTAATTGCTGTGCCTAAAAATATAAATATAAAAATAAGAATAGCACAAAAAAGGTGCATTATAAAGCTAATTCAGCATCCATGACTCCACCATGAATCCCCAAGGAGACGCCAATTTCTGGAGGGTTATAAAAGTTGGGGCCATCTTCAGTTAGTGCATAGGATGGAAACCCTGTTATACTCTGTGGTAAGTGGCTGGTTGAATTATCTCCTATCGCCTCTGCCAGTGGGTGCTATTGGAAAGAGCCTGACAGATATGATAGCAGCTATGACTTCCTTCTTCAGTGACTGGTTATTCCTCCAGGAATAGAGCCATCGGGAGGAATATTATGATTTAAAAGTCTCCTTGGACTGATTGTCTTATCTGCTTTTGGTACCCAGGTATCAAGTGTATCAAACTGCCTCTAGCCAACATTATCAAAAATCAAAAGGATCTCTGCATGTGTTTATGCTTGCTAAGGCAACTTGATTCCCATGCCATATTTAGGCCTGACTACAATAACATCTTGATAGCTTGCTTGCCTAAAAGTAAAAGCCATGATGTAAAATAAACACAGGTTCTGATTCCATTACTTGCAGTTTAATTTCAGTTAAACAATCTCTTATTTTTACTATCTGCAAAGCTCATGATATATCTGAGAACAGCTTGGGGGGGGGGGAACCCTATACAATGGCAAGACTTTACAATATTAAGCCCAGAATGCTCTTTTCTGTCTGTCCTCAGACATTTGGGGTTGCTTTTTAAGAGGAAAAATAAAAGGCTGCTTTCAATTGCCAGTTGCATCCGAGAGGCATCAAAATAAAATAAAATAAACACATTGTCGTATTACAATTAGATATGGTCTGTATTGCCCAGTTCACTGTGAGACTCTTTAAATTTTAAACCTAAAAAAATATTTAAAAATCAAGAATTTAACACATCAAAGAGACTAATTTGATTGTGCAAGGACAAATCTGCATTGTTCTACCCTGTGAGTTATATTCCTCAATACAATTCTACATAATTCAATCCTAATAAGACACCGTTACTGTTTATCTGTCAGTTCCCCCGTCTGTCCCAGTAATACCTGTTGACAGGGTGGCACTACTCTGAAGGAGTAGGTCTATTATTTGGGGACTCCGGGACTTGTGGCTTCCACTAGAAAAGCAGATGGAGGCTCTGAACCAGGGAAGCCTTCACCCAGCTTCAGCTGATGTGCTACTGCATTCTCACCTAAGCAGAAGGACCTTACTCCTGTGACTTACGTCCTTGTCACTACCCATTTAGACTAATGCAATGCTGTCTACCACTTTACATAGGGCTGCCTGTGAAGACTCTGGGGAAGCTGAAATCAGTTCAAAACACAGCGGCCTGTGTGCTTACACTATCATTTACCAGCGATAGCAATTATATACAGTATGATCTATACACTGGTGGCCAACAATTTTCCAAGTGTAATATAAAGTACCGGTACTAATCTACCATATTTCTCCAAAATAAGACTGGGTCTTATATTAACTTTTGCTGCAAAAGACTCATTAGGGCTTATTTTTTCATGTACAATCATCTACATTTATTCAAATAAATAATGTCAATAATATTTATTTATATTTAATTATATATTAATATTATTATTTTATAATTCAATTCAATATAAGGAACGGTTGCTAGAATTGGGTATGTCTAGTTTAACGAAGAGAAGGACAAGGGGGGACATGATAGCAGTATTCCAATATCTCAGGGGCTGCCATAAAGAAGAGGGAATCAAGCTATTTTCCAAAGCACCTGAAGGCAGGACAAGAAGCAACGGGTGGAAACTAATCAAGGAGAGAAGCAACCTAGAACTAAGGAGAAACTTCCTGACAGTGAGAACAATTAATCAGTGGAACAGCCTGCCTCCAGAAGCAGTAAATGCTCCAACACTGGAAGTTTTTAAGAAGAGACTGGACAGCCGTTTGTCTGAAATGGTGTAGGGTTTCCTGCCTGAGCAGGGGTTTGGACTAGATGACCTCCAAGGTCCCTTCCAACTTTACTACTATTATTATTATTACATCTGTTGTGTGTTGCAAAGGACATACTAAATATGTCCGTCTGGCTGATGACCTTAACTGGGGCTTATTTTGGGGGGTAGGGCTTATATTACAAGCATCCTGAAAAATCATGCTAGGGCTTATTTTCTGGTTAGGTCTTATTTTGGGGGAAATACGGTATAAATACGGTTTGGCACCAAGATATCTGCAGGACCTCACTCTCCCATTGGAACCAGCTCAACTAGTTCAATGTAGCCAGCAAAATCTGTGAATGGTCCTCTGCTTTAAGGGAGAGATACTGAAGTTTGATAGTGGCCCCAACCTGAGGGTCCTCCCGGTTGGTTCTTCCTTTGAGTGTTTTTTCTGAAGCAGCTGAAAATAGAGCTCTTCTGGAAGATGTTTGGGCCGTGATATCATCTTATTGAGTTATAGATTGGCTTTCTTATTTCATTAGTATTCTGTGTTGATTAATTGGCTTGCACATCTTTTAATTGTGTACTTGTATTTTGGTTATTTTATCATGTGAGCCACTGAGAGTCCTTCAGGGATTTTAGCGGTCTATCAATGTCATAAACAAGTAATATATATTCTTTCAGCTACATGCTAGTTGTGTCTAGAATATAAATAAATCTTGGGCTGACTTTCCTTTACAGGTGCAATTTCCTTCCACTGAGGATTCATTACCAATCGAATTTATCCAGGAAACTGAACTGATTGCACACCGGGGTTTTGTCTACCCCTGGGGAACTTTAAAGAAACAAGGTGGTGGGCTTAATTTGAACAGGAGCTTGCACTTTTGACAGTGGGAAATTCCGCATCTAAAATGATCGTTTCTTCCAGCTGCCCTCCCTGCAGACCACATCTCTTTGCGTTGTGTCTCCGATGCAGCATTTCCCCAGAACAATGTAAGCCTGGGTGTAAAGCTGGAAGGGTAGTCAAACCAAATATGAAATGATTTTTTATTGAGGGTTCAGTTCAACCCAGAAGACATGTAATCAGAGGAGCTGGTCTAAATTTGTCTTTTTATTTATTTGTGGCTTAGAGAAGAGAGATAATTTTGTTTCTTGGGCGATACAGTGATAAGGTATGGAAGATAAATGCTCAAAGAAGGGCTTCTGACAGTCACTGAGCCATCCCTTCTGTTTCTTTAGGAAGTCTGCAGTCTCTCCAAAAAGACAGCAGTGGCAAATTAAGGCAAACATTTAAATCTGCATTTGATCAAGGTTGCAGTTCGGGTGATGAAACCCTTGGAGATTGTTATTGAAAATGGTCAAGGTCAAATTCATAAAGAGATCAAATTGGAGGTTTTGCTGATAACAAGGAAGCAGTGCAATAAAGGCGACTGTGAATGGAATTATGAAATGTTCTGCCCAGATAGTGGAAGGTGGGCTGCAAAATAGCCTAAGAGTGTGAAGATAATGTGAAAGTAAAGCCTAAGTGAAAATACTGGCAATGCTTGACAAATGGTTCAGTATGGGGAACCATTGAGCAGGGAGTAAAAACAAGGACGCATGATTTCCCCTTGGTTGTTCAAGATAATTCTGGATAGTTTAAACGTGTTTGGGGGTGGTACTGAAGGTATGATGGTTCAGGATATGAACATGCACTTATTTGTGTATGCAGAAGATGTTGTCGGCTGCAGATTTCAATGCTTCTCGGCAAATTGTTATGATGCGGTGAGGCGTATGGCACTGAAAGCTAATGCATTGAAGATCAACATAAATGCACTGGGTAAAAGAAATCATAAGTTACATAAATAGGGAAAAACTTAAGTGGATGAAATTTGTCTAATTTGGTAAAAGGTTTACCAAAGCATGGGGAATAGGTGAGGAAATTTTAAGACAAGCTAATGCTGGTATGAAGGTGGTGGAGAGAATGTAGGCAATTGTGAAGCAGTTTTTGGAAAGGAGCAAAAGCGGCTGTGTAAACGAAAGTTGGAGAAGGAAGAAAGAAGTGCCCATTGGGGGGTTGGGGGAGGCATAAGGTCAGGAATTAACAGTGATGAATGAATTGACTGCAACGATGAATGATTGAAAAATCATGAGATGCAAAAAGAAAAAAAAAGACAGGAAAAAGAAAAAATTAGAAAAGACTGATTTCCAACTTTCTTTGGTACAGATATAAATAAAAAAAAAATTTCAACCTCTTATTCTAAGGTTAAATTTGTCTACATTACTTCTATAATCCCATTAATCATCCAATCCCAAAAAAAATAATTTCATTTCTTTCACTTTCTCACACAAAAAAATAAATAAATCCAAAAGTGGTTTCCAAGCAGAAATAAAACTGGTCCTTTCTTTAATCAAAGCTGTCAATTTTGCCATCTCTGCCAAATTCCATCAGCTTCACCAAGGCATTCCTCCATTATAGATATTCGTAAGTTTTTTTCACCTTTTGTGCATATAAAAATCTTGCCGCTACATAAAAAACTGTACATAAAAAACAAAGTTCCATAAGATCTGTCATTCTGTTTGTCTATTAACCCCCCCCCCCCAAAAAAAAATCTTTGGTTTCACTTGTACATTATTTTTTAAAAATCTTTTTTTCCCCCTTGCTTATCTTTTAATCTTGGGGGAGGGGGGTTAAAAATCAATAAAGTTAACATAAAAAGGAATTTTAAAAAGAAAAAAGTCATGGTTAGATGGAGTTGACAAGTTCTTCAAAAATAAGAGGTGAGGAGATGGAAGAAAAGGTAACACATGATTCAGTGTACTACATAGATGTAATAGGAGCAGGAATGTTTTCCTCAGAGGACAGAAAGATAAGAAGAGGTAAAGTGAACGGTGTTTCTGTACACTTGATTTAACTATAATTCTTTCTCTTATTTCATACCATAAATTTCCTTTGCTTATTATTTTTACCGCTTTTCTGGACTTTGCATAGCATGGTGAAAGGGAATAATATGATGAATATGTGCATGTATATATTTTATTACACACTGTGCTTTCTACATTAACTTGTTTTTATAACCTGCGACCCAAAATAGGCTGATATAAGGGTAGAGTGCAGAAAAACATAGGTTTTTTTTTTTTTCCAAATCACTAAACCTAAGGATTACGGGCTGCTACCTTTACAACAGAGAGAAGGAGCAGGTCTAGAAGTTAGTGTAGAAGCTATAACTGACCTCGAGGATGCATGATCTTCGGTATGAATCTACTAAGGCATTTCCCGTCTCTTTCAGCAGAATCGTTAATTTTTAACCTACCTCCTAAACACACGTTTTAAGGAGTAAGCCCAAAATCCCAAATCTGGACCTGCAAAAATCCAAAGTACCACTAGTTGGCATCAAAGGGATGAAAAGCACTGACTTTTTGCTGCCATCTAATGGTTGCCGGAAGTTTTGCAGCTTAGCTTTAGCGGCTGCGGAGTAGCATATGGTTTTTTAGCAGATATACATACGGTAGAACTGTACTATTTTTTTTTAAATCACAGAATAGGAAGCACTACAGTTCTATTTATATAAATATCAGTACTCCCCAGCAGTTTAGCACTTTAGGAATTTTTTTTCAGACTCACTTTGTATTTGTAAGTGCTTTTTCAATCTATCTTATTTCCATAGGAAGAGATTATGAAAATGCTAATCAATTAATTAAAAATGAATACAATAGCCTACTGTCACACTGATCTATCATGCCATGACTCATTGTTACAGCCCATACCAAAAGCTTCTGATCCAGCTCCTGGCACTTCCAAGCAGAACGTAGAAATCCTGGAAAGCTTTCTTTCCACAGAGAACATGAACAACAGAAGGTAGATTTGGGATTAAGAGTAATTTACTGCAGATCAGGAAGGATTGTCTATTTCCAGTGGTCTAATGGTCATAATAATTGGAAAAAAAATTTCATGAAATTATACTATTAAATTTATGAAATCTTGCAGGAGTGGGAGAAAAAAAAAGGATAGATCTATGTGTGAAAGGCATTAATTCTTATACTAGTATTAATTCCTAGCCTAAGATAGGATTTTTTTCTTTTCATTATGTTTTGTCTTTGCTCTTTTGAAAAGAACAGGACCCTTTTGTTGTCTTAAAAAAACAAGTACATTCTTCAACCATACCATAGACAAAACGGATAAGATGGATCAAGGGTCTGAGTCAATCATCAATCATCTTCCTGTGTTTCTCAATAGCAGAACTTGTGCAACTATATCCTGGAACTTCATGTGCTTGGTCACTCATTGGAATGTGAGACTTACTATCTGATGGAGAATTTTTTTATTTATTCCTGTGTTCTGTTGTAGCCTGGCAAGTAGGGTTGACTTGATGTTCAAACTGAGCTCTGCTTTCATATTTGTTGGTTTATGATTTTTGTAAAAAAAAACCTGTCTTGTTTCTTGCGTACAGTTTTGACTTATTTGATTAACAGTTATAAAAATATAATATAAAAACGTGGTCTAGTTGTGTGGCAGAAGAAAAGTGGAAGACAGTCCCTTTGTGGCTGCGTTCAAGCAAAGAGTAGAAAGCTGTCTGCCTGGGATGTTTTAATTTGGGTTCCTACACTGAACATGGGATTTGACCTGATATCCTCAATGGTCACCTTCAATTCCAGGTTTATCTGAACAGGGAGTAATTCTTGGACTGACGCAGGATAGCCATACATGTATATTAGCTACAGTGGACTCTAAAATGCATATACTGTACCATGCAGTAAAATTGGAATAAAGGCATGTAACTATGAAGGTGTTGTGGGTGGAGGTTAGAAGTATACCGGACTGCCAGAAATCCACCAAGGTAGGCAAGAAGACCTAAGACAATATCTGTTGAGAAGATATCCTATGCGAGCTCCAAAACTGCGAATTAAAGCTAAATATAAGAGATGAGAACGTGGAAGCATCCATCAGGTTACAGGGAGGTCTTTGATCAGGAAAAGTGACTTTCTAGGGCTTCTGATTTATGCATTTATTTGTCAGAATTATATCCTACCTTTCCTCTAGGATTGCAAAGTGGCAGATGTGGCACTTCCTTTTGAGAGTAATTGGCCCATAGTCACCCTGTGAGCTTCCATGGTTAAAGGTGGATTTGAACTTGGATCTTCCCCAGTCCAGCAGCTTAACACATACTGGCTGAAGATAGGACATTTTTTTCTACCTAATTGGAAGAACTTCAGACTTTCCATATATAACATGTGTGTTTTCCCAAGGAGTGTATGTATATCTTCCCCAAGGACATATGGCATGTTTAGCTTTATTCATTTATTTGGTTTTTATCCAGCCACTATTATTTTGTAAATAACTCAAGGCAGCAAACATAATATTCCCTACTCCTATTTTTCCCACAATAGCAACCCTATGAGATGGGTTGGGATGAGAGATGTGATGGACTCAAGTCACCCAGGTGGCTTTCATGCCTAAGGCAGGACTAGAACTCAAACTCTCCTAGTTTCTAGGTCTACACCCGAAGCACTACAACAAACTGATGCTGATGGACAAATGAAGATTCACTGTGTGCTAAACAGGCATCTGTGTTGGCAATATAGATTAGTGAGCAGTCGGCTGAAAGGGCTGCCTGTGAAACAGTGGAAAGCTCTGGTTAGAGCAATACCTATTCATGCAATCAAATTTTCACATGAAAAATTTCCAGATGCCGCCTTTATATCAAATATATAATAACAGAAAGAAACACTGACAGTCCCAGAACCTAAAAAAGTCTGTACTTTCTCTTGCCCTGAGTCTGATTAGGATATTTTCTCTTTTCTGAGTACAAAGGGGGAAAAAAACAACAAATGCCCTAAATAGTAATGATCAGATTTCAGCTATTGTTTATTAAGAATAGCAATAGCTATAGCGCTTAGACTTATATACCGCTTCACATAACTAGATTAGGTTGCAGGATGACCCTTATTTTATCTGAGGGATAAAGTACAAGCAGCTCACATCTCTCATTTGCATGTTAGAGGGATGATGAACAGCAGATATTGACCAGAAGGCCACCAATTTCTACTCAAGTAAGACCACCAACATGGAGAGGACATCCCAACTTGAGCTGCATGCAAATGCCAATTTATTACTTAATTCTGAGCCTAAAGAATTCACTTCTCTCCATTCCTTCTCCTCTATAGCTTCCTGTGTCTTTTTCATGCATGTCGTAACTTTTTTGTTTAGAAACCTGGGACGGGGCCTGTATTCCACTTTCTTTTTTAAATCTATCTGTCTGTGTGTCTGTCTGTCTATATCATCTGTCTATCTTCTATATCTATCTGTCCATCCATCCATCCATCCATCCATCTATCCATCCATCTCCTTTTGATGTGAATTTCTTAAGGAGTTAAAACTACAGCATGCAAAGTAAATGAAAACTGTAAAACCAAGGGGAAAGAGTGGTTCTAGAGCGGATTGCTGGTCACTGATCTGTTTTTGTTTGGTTTGGGGATTTTATTTGTATTTTTCATAAGAGAATGACTCAACTTTAACCAACTTGTGGGTTGGTACTGTCTCGACCCATCTACTTGCAATAGGACCTAACCACGTCCTGAAGGCTCAGAAAAACGCTCCTGGGATTGATAGCTATCTGCCCCTTTTTCCTGGAATAGCAGATTGCTCAATATATGAGAATGAGCAAATTCTGATATCGCTATTGTTCAAGAGAGCACAGAAGCAGCATCAAGGGAGACTTTGAATCCAAAGTTCATGGGAGTTGGATCAGGTCTCCTTTCCCAGGTTCTTCTCTGCCCAACACAATTCTGGAGAGCAACCACCTTTCCCCTCAGCTCTAATTATTCTCTTTTATTCCCAACCATGTCCCAAATTTTGAGCAATGCATGGGTCATACACATCAAGAAGAATGTTCCAGCATGTGCCAATGTGGCCTGGTGCTTTAGAAAATACCTTCCTGTGTGAGTGGCCATTGTCAAAAGTAAGATGCCAATGGCCCTTTTACAAAAGGCAAGGAAAAAAATGGGGGGAGGGGAGAGGAATAATTTCAGTTTTCCAGATCCCTAGTTTTGGGAAAACTGCGAAGTTTGAAAGCGAAGTAAATATTTTCTCCATGCATCCTTCCAGGGCCAGAGCTTTTCCACTATAAACTAATCTTTGTAACGATCTGCTTCAGCAAGAATGTAGCATAGCTTTTGATTAGCATAATCAAAATTCATATTTGCTTCTGTTGTATATTAAACATTCTGCAATCTTTTTTTTTTTAAAAAAAAACCTGATTGGATACTTTTTGATTTTGACCGTATTGCAAAATCAGAATTGACCCTTTTTAAAGGTATTGGAAGCTGCTACAGGGAATGGCTGGTTAAAAAGAAAGATACAGCAGGAAAAAATATATAGTGATCTTGTGAAAGATTAATGGAAACTTTTGTTTATTTTATGTAGTTTTTCCAGGGTTCTTCCTCCCCTCAACTCCTCAATAGTCAACCTGTAAAGATGCCTGGTTTGGCTATAGGATTTATAGTATCATTTTATGCAATTTGTGTAGTTTCTAGATCAGGTAAATTGGGCTTACATGTACTGTAAGTATGTATAAAACTACAGCTTTCATTTTTTAATGTGGAAGCCTATGTCATTTATTTGTCATTAAGTGGTCTCTGTTGAATTGCAACTGTATATGCCTTTTACCATATTGTGCATCATTTTGCAATTTATCAGAGCTCATGTATGTATACCTGCATAATTTTCACTCTACTGGAGTGTCCCCAAACTTTTGTGCACCCGGGACCGGTTCTGTGAAGAGAGGTTTTTCCGCAGACTGGAAGGGGGGGGGCATGGTTTTGTATGCTATCTGCATTCTGCAGATGAGGCTTTGCTTGTTTGCGCGACCCGGTTTCTGACATGCCATGGCCTGGTGCCAGTCCATGGACTGGGGTTTGGGGACCTCTGCTCTACTGGCTGTAGAACTTTATTTGTAGCAATGGCGATTTCTGAATGCGATCACCTTTCAGGATAGTCATCTCCTGGGCAGTCACAAGTTTAAAGGCCTGTCCCATGGAAATTGCTTCCTTCAAAAAGGCGAATGAAAGCTAAGATATGTTTAAATGTTTAAATATGTTTAAATCCTTGATCCTGCAAGGAAACGGAGCAGGAATTTGTATATTGCTTCAGGCAACAAAATGTCCTAGGTTGGCATTTCATCAGAAGCAGAAAAATTGTGGTTATTTAGGTATTCCTGATCTAAAGTCATTGACACTTGTGGGTTGTCTGAGTTTAATCCACATTAATGCTTGGGCAACCAAAACAGAAGAGTTCTAGTGGACCCTTAGAGGGATGCGCTATTCATTTCAAATAATACACACACAAACAGAACACACATATGTGTGCATGTGTGTTCATGTATGTATTATTTGAAATGAATAACCTAACCCTCTTTGTTTACATCAAACCAACAAGCCCTGCTATTTCTGATGCACAGTGTTTCTGGGTCACCAGAAAGACTCCACTGGAAATCTATACTCTAATCAACATCTACTCTTTATCAGTATATTGAGACAACAGTGGATTTTCTCACAGAAACCCCCCCCCCCCACACACAAATGGGTAAAAAGACTATACCTTTATAGAAATGACGGGTGAAAGATATGGTGATAGATAATGATTTGAAGGGGACTTGGATGCATATAGATTTCTGTTTTTAGAAGGGAGCATTACAGCGCTCTGTATGCAAAAATGCTCTCTGGAAAGACTATAGAAATGACAAAGCATTCAAAGAGGGATACCTTTCAGGCTTGCTACTTTTCATGACAAGTAAATCTAAGCAGATCAAATAAAAATGCAGGTGAGTTGGCAGAGACCTAGGAGCAAAGCTTCCCCCCCCCCGTCTCCCCCCCCCCCCCCCGTAGGCTGAGATCAGTTTTGATGCTGTGATTCGAGAACAGTTTGACTAAAGGACATGTTTAGATCACATCCAACAAAACCGGGACTTTAAAGAAAGGAAAAAGAAAATCAGTCGATATGTTCACGCTATGCAATTGTGTCATGTTCTTTCTGAAGTCATTCCCACTGACTTCAATAGGGCTTGCTTTCAAAAAAACATTTGCTTTGGGCTGCAATGCTTGGAGCTTTGCCCAAAGGCTTAAAAATAGATATTTTTCAGACTGGAAACACACGCTTAATATGTTCTTTTGTTTGGGGAGATGTCAGGAAGGCAATATTGTTTGCCTTTGGTAGGGGTCTCTGTTGTCCAACCTGTTGCCTATGCCTGCTAAGCGGGTTATGCTGACAGGTGATGGTGGAACAAAAGTGAAAGCAAAATCTCCAGATATATCACTTTGAGAGCTCTTTTCCAAAAACAATCGCCTGCCTGTTGCAGCTGGACATTGCCAGGATCTCAAGTCAATCTGGAGATCAGGTCTTTGGACCTGGAAACACTTATTCCTAATTCCAGCTGTGGGGCAGTTGGCTTGAGTTGTTTCCTAGTGGTGGAATTGACACTCTGCCCATGGTCAAAGTTGCTCTCTTTGGGGGGGGGGGTTAGCATTAATACACAGTCAAGTGCTACATCCTGATTCCGAAACCAGAAAGAGGAGCTTTGTCCTCTGCCACCGCTGGGATTTTTCCAGGGGAGTTGTAATGCTGGGGAAAGGACAAGAGGCAGCTGGGGAGAAAAAAGGAGTGGGATGCAAGAGGAAACCTACCTGCTGTTGGACCTCAGTGGGATGCTGACATGGACCAGGCCCCTTCCATCCTCCAAACAGAGAAGGCGTAGCTGAGCCTCTCATGGGCCAGGTAGTTGCAACTGGAGATCTTGTGGTCAAGCTCGTCACTCTGCAGGACCTGGTAGAGGAAGTCAATGTAACGGGCAGCCAGCTTGAGGGTCTGGATCTTGCTGAGTTTGTCCGAAGGCAGGGTGGGGATGATCTTGCGCAGCTCAGCGAAGGCGTCGTTGAGCGACTGGGTGCGCTGACGCTCCCGCACATTGGCGATCACCCGCTGCGTGTGCATGTCCTCAAAAGTCTGGGACACGGGACTGCGCTTGCTGCGCTTCCCCTGTGGCAAAGGGCTGCTGCTGTACTCTGGCGGGGCTGAAGTCAAGGGTTTACCCAGCTGGCTCCTCTTCCGAAGACTTTTCTTGGGCATCTTCTCACTTTCCTCCTCACTGGTTCCCAGGCTGCCCTCCGGTGAGTCTGGACACATGCTTTCCTCTTTCATCTTCTCCAAGTCGGCCTCCCTTTCCTTTCCGTGCCCAGGATGAGGAGCTGGACCTAGCAGGCCACAGTGCATGTAAAGCCAATCAGGTTGAGCAAACTCCAGGACGGGGATCCCCAAAGAGCTGATATTTGGAAGGCTTCAAATGATTTTTTTTGTTGCTCCAACCTTCAGTGATCTGCTTATTCACCTTCCTTTCCCCCCTCCTTTAGGGCTTAAAGAGAGGAGGGACATTGCTAAAAGTCTCTTAAAGCCCTTTACGGATAGGGTAGGGAGTTTGAGGGGAGGGACTGTGTGCAGACCAATACAACCGTGCACAATAATGCAAACATCAAGGGAGCTTATGGGTTCCAGATTGCCTTCCCTTCCTTTTTCCTCGGCATTCTCTCTTCTCTCTCTCCGCCCCCCCCCCCTTCAGCTCTGAGACACAGATGCTCCAGCCAGCCGCCTGGATGCCAGAGGTCATTCCCTTCACCGGCTGTAATTGACAGGGAACTGCCGGCCTGACCCCCCCACACACACACCCTCAACTCTGCCCTCCAGGCTGATCTGTGGTGAATGGTGCCATCTTCACTTCTGGGTAGACGGTTGTCTGCCTGTTGCTTTGAGGTTCCCACTTTGGGCTCGGAGAATCCAGAGCTCTCTCACGTGAGCGGACCTCTGTTTGAGAAGCTGCGTCTCAGCGTTTGAATTAAACAGAAGGCTTTAAAAGAAAAAAGAAAAAACAAAGGCTCTGCTTATATCGAAGAAACACAGGATTTTTTTGGCCCTGACTCTGTTGGCTACTACTCTTTAGCATTTGCTTGCTCCCTACTCTACCGACGAAGCATGTGATAATCATACATAGGTGATCCTTGACTTATAACCTTTCGGTGAGTGACCATTCAAAGTTACAACAGTATTAAAAAGTGACTTACAGCTAGTCCTCACACTTGCAACTGTCGTAGCATTCCCCACGATCAGATGAGCGAAATTTGGGCTCTGGGCAACTGGGATTACAGTGGTTGCAGCATCCCAGGGGCGTCACGGGATCACCATCTGCAACCTTCCCAGCTGGCTTCTGGCAAGCAAAGTCAATGGGGGAATGCTGGATTCACTTAACGACTGCATGATTCGCTTACTGTAACAACTTTTTATTATGGTAAGCCACCTAGAATAGCCCCAGAGTGAGATAGATGACAGATAAATAAATAACAAATAAATAAAAATAAATAAAGGTAGTGATTTGTTTACCAATCCTGGCCAAAAGAAGGTTGTAAAATTGGGCATGGCTCGCTTAAGAAGTGCCTTGCTTAACAACAGAAATTCTGGTCTTAATTGTCATCGTTAAGTTGAAAACTATGTATGTCTAGTTTAATGAAGAGAAGGAGGAGGGGGGACATGATAGCCGTGTTCCAATATCTCAGGGGCTGCCACAAAGAAGAGGGAGTCAAGCTATTTTCCAAAGTGCCTGAAGGCAGGACAAGAAGCAAAGGATGGAAACTAATCAAGGAGAGAAGCAGCCTAGAACTAAGGAGAAACTTCCTGACAGTTAGAACAATTAACCAGTGGAACAACTTGCCTCCAGAAGCGATGAATGCTCCAACACTGGAAGTTTTTAAGAAGAGACTGGACAGCCATTTGTGTGAAATGTATAGGGTTTCCTGCCTGAGCAGGGGGTTGGACTAGATGACCTCCAAGGTCCCTTCCAACTTTATTATTATTATTATTATTATTATTATTATTATTATTATTATTATTATTATTGTTGTTGTTGTTGTTGTTGTTGTTGTTTTGTTGTTGTTGTCATTATTATTTTTATTATCATTATTACTACTACTACTACTACTACTATCTGTAACACAGTCCCCTGTGGTTACTTAAAAGTAAGCCCACTGAATCCAATAAGATTTATTTACAAGGAATAATATACAGGCTAATAGACTTAATCCAGGGATGTCAAACTCGCAATGTCATGTGATGTTTTTCCATTGCCAGCAATGGGGTGGGTGCGGTTTTGGCATGACGCATCTGACCTGTGAGCCAGCAGTTTGACACCCCTGACTTAATCAGTTAATGTTTTAGGCTGTATGATCCTTAGTTTTGAGGAGTCTTCCTCAGGTTGGGGCGTCTGTGCAAATATATTTTCTGCTTCCAAGAAGAAGAAAATGAAGAAGAAGCCCCAATAAATCCAACCAAAAGCCAAATTGCCATGGCATATAATAATAATAATAATAATAATAATAATAATAATAACAACAACAACAACAACAACAACAACAACAACAACAATAACAATAACAATAATAACAATAACAACAACAACGTTGGAAGGGACTTTGGAGGTCATCTAGTCCAACCCCCTATTCTGGCAGGAAACCCTATACCATTTCAGACAAATGGCTGTCTCGTCTTAAAAACTTCCAGCGTTGGAGCATCTTCCTTTGCAGCTTTTCTTCCCAAGACTAGGAAGTGGGCTGCAAAAACAATTTGCTGCCCAAGAAAAGAGTTTCTACATATCCTGGCAATTTTTTATAACCCCAGGAGGCTTGGATCTTGCTTGGCCAGGGGATCCACAAAACTGTCTTGCCTCTCTGGCTGCCAATTTACTGGCCTTTTCTTTCTCACCCAATGGGGCAAGGCATTTCTTTCTCACCCAGTGGGGTAAGGCAAGACAAGATAAGGCGGCACAAGGCTGGTATGGATTTCTCATTGCCTGCTGGCTTGACGAAGGCAAGTGATTTGCCAGTACAAGGGAAGAGCAGCAGCAGGTGATCTAAAAGCTGAGCGGAGGGGGGAGAGGATTTTTAAAGGAGGGGATTAGTGAGATCTGCCAAGCAGACACAGTCACATACCTGTCGGTAACCTTGTATGGCATTTCTAATGCCCTTTCTTTCCAGTCGCATTGTACAGGGATTCTTATATTTTACAAAGCCCAACCCAGATTGCACTGAGGAAGGTGATATTTTCAAAACCTACACTGAAAAAATAATCACAAAGGACACTCACTGAATGTATCTGAGTAAAAAACAAAAAAGGAAAAAAAGTAGAAAAAAAGACATTTCTACAAAAAGTTATAGTCTGTAGATGCTTCTGCATTGGAAGATAGGGAAAATAGCAAAAAAGCGATGAAGATTTTCATTATTTTTACCTCCCCGATCTCTCAAGATAAAGAAGACTGCATTAATAATGTAGCCAATAAAACGAACTAGATTTATACAAAATGACACATCTTCACAGCACTCAGCTCCTTGACATCAGCCATCAAGCCTTAATGCCAGCCCTGCGTGGTTCAGCAAAACCACGGTAAAACTGTCATCTCTCTCCTTTTGCCATCAGCCCCCCCCCCCACCCCAAACACACATTTTCATCCCCCTGTAAATATATTTATTACATTTTAATTCTAGGAAAAGCTCTTCGTGGACCTGATGATTGTGGACCAGGTCCCACAAAAGCAGATGTAGCAGTAATTGGATAGTCTTTAAGGTGCCACAAGGAAATAAGAGTCAATGTCCCATCCACACACCATCCTCCTGTCGAGAGAGTCTGCTGAGATGATGCTGTGAAGTTTGAAAGGCTGACCCCCAGCAGGAGGAAAGGTTATGCCAGTGGAGAGGCAAAGCAAAACAAAATTATTTGCAGATTTTTGCAGCCCCAACTGAGTTTCCCCTGTTCAAATCCACAGAGAACTGCCCTATTTACACTCTGCCTCTCCAGTCATGGATGGCAACAACATGTTTCCCAAGACTTTCTTTGGCACTTGCCAAGCACCCTGCTTTTTAATAGTGATGGGAGCTAAAAGTTAGGCATATGACAATGGGCCTGCCTCAAGTGCATTTTGCATTTGCATTGATGTCCTTATCAATCTCGCAGTCATTTTACAAACACAAAATTGTGGGCTTTGTTCTCCTCTTGGTATATGAGTAGCCCACACAGCCAATTCCAAACGTGCTCATTGACTCAAAAATATTGTGGATCCTCTATTCAAAGAATCCCACCATTCCTGTTGATTTGCTGCAGGAAAACTTCAAAAGATGAAGTACGATTGGCCTGTGAACAGAGACAGAATATCCCTTCAAAAGGATATTCTGGCTCTGTTCACAGGCCAGCCATATTTGCTTTCAGCAGATATTTTGCTTCCTCAAACTATCAGCCTTAACTCTGAAAGAAACGATGAAAAACAGATATCCAATCCTCAGTGGTTTCTGCATAGATAGAAGCCATATTGTTTAGCTGCATGGGTGTGCATGTGTGTCAAGGAGAGGCAAATGACAAAACTAGAATTATGATGCCAACTCTGCCCCTTTTTCTACATGATAAAATGGCTGGATTCTGTGAACAATTCTGTGTATAATGTTTAAAGCCAAAAAAAGTGCCATTTGCAACTCAGGAGCACGCCTCTCGTTTTGTTGCTTTCTCCATTTCCCTCTTTTTCCTTTGTTTATTAATATATGCATTATAGTAAACAAAAAAATCCATTAACATATAATGTTGATAGAAGAGATTGACTACTCTTGTACCCCCAAAAATGTAAACATCTGACTGGTCTCTAATGCAATTTATATCTATTTTTCACTGTATTAGTTGAAATGCACAAGCTTAAGAATGTTAGCTTGTTAGGCACAGAAAGATGAGATTGCAGACAAGCAGACAATTGCGTGGCCCTAATGTGTACAAACATATCTCACTAACAAGACAGGAAGAAAAAGAAAATGTGGAGTCTGATGTCCTGTAAATGTTCCTCTTTGTTCATTCAGCTCTGTATATTCTGTTTGTGTATGTTGCGTGTATATATGTTTGTGTGTGAGTGAATGAGTGAGTGAGAGAGAGAGAGATTGAACTAGGCCTTGAAATTTAAATTTATTACAGCTAATGTCCATTTATCTAGAAAAAATATTCCATCTTAATAGATGACATGATTTCATTTGACATACCTGCATCTCAGAGTAGGTAAGGTTGAGGTATGGAAAATTCCATAAAGGTTTTTTGTTCTGATTTAATTTCAAAAAGTTAAAAGCTGCATATAACAGAAAGATGTTCTGCAGGTAAACATACGTTGGTTTGATCACTCCTTGGATCCAACAACAGCATCAAAAATGTTAGTACCAGATTTGCTTGGCTCACCTGATTCTCTCAACCAGATCTTACAAAATCAAGTGAATTCAAGTCCTCGTTATCCTTTCCTCCATAGTGTGGAGAGGACCAAGGGTGTTTAATCTTATTACCTCTGATTGCAAGTTACCCAGAGGGGCTGGGCCCACAATGGCATGGCCATTCTTCTCACTGACACTAGAAGAAAGAGGGCAGATTCACTCTTTCCACCATCTCCAGTGGATTCAACAGGAACTTTCATCAAATGTCAGAGGTTTTAAATTAGACATCTGAGTACTGAGTAGCATGTTAATATTTAGTCGATGCAGATCGGGAAGATTGTCTTAGAGAGTCAGATTGGGAAGGCTGTCCTAGTATGCCGTAGGCTGTGTAGGTGAGTCCAACTACAGTATTCCAACCTGTTTGCTCTCTAGATGAGTAACTTTCAACCCCCAGAGTTCCTCTGCCAGCATTGTCGTTGTTAGGTATTTATTTCTACAAGGAATTCCTCCCTACTACAGGGATGTGCAAATTTAATTGTTTTTCGCACCACTATTGTCTTCTCTTGAGTCGACAAATTACAGCAACTAAGCCTACGGGAGAAATTTGTACCTCCTAGAATAGTTCCAATATACAGAAGAAAAAGAAAGAGGTCCATAAATTGTACACATTTAGGGGAGAATGCATAAGCATTTTGTTGCATTTCAAGATAATTTGCCCCATCCTTTTCTCGATAGATGCCAAAATTTAAAAGGTTTTAGTAGCTCTTAACTTAGCTGGGACATTTTAATAAATTTATAAAGGACATAAACTATTGAACATTCTTTATAAGAACATTTTCCATTGATCCAAAACCTCTTTTATACAGTGAATGAAGAAAATTCACTTAATTTTCTTCTCCTCTCATGTCATAAGGAAATGATTCATCCACTTCCTCTGGCTATAATTTATGCATTTATTTATTGGAATTATAAAAAAAACATTCTAAAATGCCATTATAAAAAAAGTCTGCCTGCGCTGGGAATTTTCTGAGCATTCGCAGAAACCTAGAAAGAATCTTCATCTGAAAAATATATCTGTTTCAACAGATCCCAGCGGGCGGGATGGATTAGAATTATAAAACATTTCAGACAGCTGGATGAGCAATAGTTGGGTAATATCAGGAATTTTTTGAGTTCGGCTCCTCTCCCTTAAATTGCTTGGTTACAACAGCGGAGTTGGCAATCAGGTTAATTAACTAATTCCCTAAGAAATGAACAGTAACTTGAATAATGGAAAGGAAAAGAGAGAGAGAACGAGAGAGCGAGACAGACAGAGCAAAGCCAGGACTTTCCATGGGTTCCTGCTTTGATGAGAAACAATTTTTCATCCTCCCCAGTTTGTTAACATCCCCAAAGGACCATGAAATGTATTGTTTTTGTCTTGCTTCAAAGCTCAAAAATGTATTTCCCATCGTTCTCTCTTCTGGGTTGATTCCCCCCCCCCATCTTCTTTTCCTTTTACCTCTCCTGATGGAACATTATCAGCTTACACCCAAACCTGTTGGCTGGTGTTTTTTTTTCAGCCACGTTCTTTGAGATCCGAGGGGATCATAATTGTCTCAAAATATCACTTGTTTACCACAGTTCTTTCTGCCAACAAGAGACAGAGTAGAAAGTAATCAGGGCAGTTCGGTGATCTGCATCTTTCCTTCCCATCTCTCTGCCAATCAAGTGGTTTACACCTTGGCTGGAAAAATCCCACAAATGCCTCTCTATTTTCTGCCAGTAAAAATGTAAAATAATAAGTGGAACGGCTTACAGTTGGATGCCTAAGATGCTTGTCTTGCTCTGAGCTGCTCGGAGAGTAACTGGAGGATCAATTCTGGCCACTGTGGTCAATAAAGTTTCCGTGTGCTGCTGTGAGACAGGGCTTTCACAACCCTATCACAACACAAAGTCGGGAAAGACTTGGCACTTTCTTCAAGCATAAGGAGAGGATTGCTGTGACTGTTATTCAGTTCAATTTCTCACTTCTACTGCAAATGTTCTAATTTCTGGTTTGTCTATTGTTCTGCATGGCTTTTAACTATGATTTTGATTTGTAGCTGACAACGTTATAGTGATTTTGTCTGTCTAGTTTACCTGTTTTCAATCAAGTTATGGATTTGGGGGAGTCAGTGGATTAGAACAGCCAGTAAGCCCAATCAATTGATGGTTTAGTCAGGATCAGAATATTTATTGGTTTTTTTCCTAATACACAACAAAACAAGGAAATTCTTAGATTTGATAATGGGATAAAAGAAACATACATTTGTATCTTATAAAACTCTGCAGTTTTTAAAATGCTTTCAGTTTTCTCTTTTTTTTTCTTTCTTCAAAGCATTTAAGAAGGATTTGAGAGAGGCAAACTTGTCATATAAGTCTGACCTATAGCAATTTCAAAAGCCACAGAATTTAATTCACCATTCAGGTCATCCAGTTCATCTACATCATTTTTTTTCCTTCTCTCACCAATACTTTCTATATTACTGAATATTGAGAGAACATTGTTTTTTAAAAAAGCTGTTGTGAGTTTCTGTATATGCAACTGCTCCTGAATGACTGCTAAATCCCCATGCTTAAAATTTGCCATGCTTAGCAATCTTATGGATGTATGAATGTAACTCCAATTCTGAACACCTTTTTTAAAAATCTGACAACCGCATGTTAAATTTGGGGAATATGAAAGCTGCATGTTAATTGCATTCTAGGTTTGTCTATTAGTCCGGGAAGTACAAATTAAAGACAGTTTATATTAAAATTCAAACCAAATGAGTTTTTCCCCACTCCTACTTTTAAAGCTATGTCTGGATTCAGCCCAAAGAATTTTGATCCAGTTATATATACACAATTATGTCAAGTTTAGTTTAAAACTTTTTTTCCTCCATGCAAGCACTTTGGGCGTTGGTTATGATTTCCACGCAATCAAGCACTGGAGTAGAACAGTCCTGATTTAACACTGCAAAAAGAGACTGCATATGAGAAAGAAAGGACACACTGCAAGCTCTGCCCAGGAAGTAAAAATTGTGACTAGCCACCTGCACACAGATGTCTTTTGACTTCAAAAATTAAAGATCGAACAGAAAATCATTTTGCTATGTCACTTCCACTTTAGAAAAGGATTTGTGGGAATCAAAAGTATAGCAGATAGCAAGCTTTTCAGCAGCAGAAACAATGTGTATGTGGCAGGGTGTTGAGGTTCAGCCAAGCAACAAGGAAAGGCCAAGTGACTATTTATTTATGCACTGCTAATCAGAATAGCCTTCTTCAGTCCAGCTCTTGTAGATTGCTAGTGCTATAGCTCCCATTACCTTGGGAACCATGGCAGTGATAATCCAACGATAGAGAAAATTGCTCAAGAACTTTGGTAGTATGTTATTTTTTGTTGGCATATCTATCAATGAAGAACAGCTGAAAAAAAAACTGGAGCAAGAAGAAAAGACGGGAGGGTATACAAAGATGCAAAGTCAATGCAGCTTTCTCTCCTAGGTGGGACTTGATGTGAGAGAAGCTATAGTTCGATAGTAGAGTGAAGAAGACTTAGCACCATGCATTCTAAAAAAACCCTATTTTTTAAAATAGATTAAATACTAATTTCCAAAGCACCAAAAGGCAAGACAAGAAACAATGGTTGGAAACTAACCAAGGAGAAAAGCAACCTAGAACTAAAAAGAAATTTCCTAATGGTGAAAGCAATCAACCAATGGAATAGCTTGCCTTCTGAAGTTGTGGGTGCTCCATCACTGGAGGCTTTCAAAAAGAGACTGGACAGCCATTTGTTTGAAATGGGTACAGGGTTTCCTGCTTAAACGGGGGGGGGGGGGGTTTGAACTAGAAGACCTCCGAGATCCTTTTCAACTCTATTATTCTATGTTCTATATTCCTGCAGTTCTTGGAGACTGGATAACGATCACCATAATGTTGAAGCCTTCAGCTTTTCCTTCCCATATAAAGGTTATCACCCTGTTTTTCCTAAAAGTTGCTTAGAATATATTATTCATTTTATCAGCAAAAGAACTGTATTTAGAAAGATTCTCCAGATAATCAAACTGGTTAATCATTTTTTTTTTTTTTTGCTGGATCATCGGTGGGATGGAGAGGGTGTAGTAGATTCCACCCCCCTCTCCCCCCCATATATCAGTGAGCGAGAGAGACAAAATTGGGAGAGGGAGTTGAGCCAAGGAGATTTGGGTTCACAGGTTTTTCATATTATTTTTGTCCTAGAGTGGAAACATATGTGGTGTGAATAAAAATGCAAAGCATCCTCCGGAGTGTGCTGTTGCTCGGGTAACATGGGCATGCAGGATCTCAGGGAGGCTAGCTGTAAATGGGAACGTATAGGCTCAGCGGCTCTTTGATCCTGCAGCCCTGATAGATGATGGCTCCACAATTCATTTCCTTGTCATTGTGACGTAACCTCTTTGGAACCTTCCCCACCCCCATGGATGGGAAGAAAAGATGCTGATTTAAGCTCAGTCTCTTCCCAACCAAACCCATCCCAAAAATGAATGGAAGTAAACTTGGCCTAGGAAGGACCCTGGACTGACTGGAGAGGAGGAGACAGATGATCCTTCTCTGCATCAGGAAAATGTACCTCTGTCCTCCATGCTCTGCCTTAACCAGTGTGGAATCACTCCTAGGGGTTTTAAGAAAAGAGTTCCAGTGGGTAGGGAGAAGCGTCTAATGACATTCAGCTTTTCAAGAACCCGAGGCTTGTTGCTCTTATCCAGAACTAGCAGACATTGCAAAACAGAAACATATATTTTAGTTACCCCATTCTTTAGTAATTTCAAAATTGTGCGTGTGCAGGCACACGTGCACGCTGATAAAGATATTCCAACAATTTGTATGCATAGATGCGTAGATTTTAGCAGCCAACTTTTCTTATTTTTTTTAAAAAAATAGTGTAAAATGAGCACAACTCTACATTCAGATATCCAATCTTCTCCTTGATTTCCTAAGCAAATAGCACTACTGGTATTAAATGTTTATTTGTGTGACGCTGCAGTTCTTCTGTTAACAAGAAACTAAAGTGTAAAGGCATATTTTCTATTGTCTCAGTGTCTACCTAATATGAATATTGAAACGAGGTTTAGAAATGGCAGTTTCATTTTAGTTTCTCCTACTTGCTGCAAGTAGTGAATAACAGAATAACAGAGTCGGAAGTGACCTTGGAAGTCATCAAGTCCAACCCTCAGCTCAAGCAGGAGAACCTATAGCAGTGATGGCGAACCTTTTAGAGACCGAGTGCCCAAACTGCAACCAAAAACCCACTTATGTATCATCGGGTGCCGGGTGGGTGTGGTTCATTGGGTGGGCATGACCAATTGGGTGGGCATGGCTGCGATGATAACGGCAGACTGGCTGGGACTAAAAAGTTCAATCAATCAATTCCAACGTTGCAAAATCTTTTTTTTTCCCCCGCAAGGTTGAAACTGATTGATTGATTGATTGATTGAACCTTTTTTTTTTTTTTTTTTGCACACGGTGGCGGAGGCCTAAAGTGAAAAGGTTTTATAAAACCCAGCTGAAGGCCTAGGACTGGGGCGACGGCACGCGTGCCCACAGAGAGGGCTCTGTGTGGCACCTGTGGCATGCATGCCATAGGTTTGCCACCATGGCCCTTTAGCATTTCAGACAAATGGCTGTCCGGTCTCTTCTTGAAAGCCTCCAGTGTTGAGGCACTCACAATTTCTGAAAACAAGCCATTTCTGTGGTGGATTGTTCTCATTGTTAGGTTCTACTGTATTGTTCCATTGTAGAAGGCATAGTTTGGAACATAGATATACCTTTGAGATGATGTACATAGGCCATGTAGACAGAGATCTGTGCACAGGTAGGCGTGTGTGTGTGTGTGTGTGTGTGTGTGTGTGTGTGTGTGTGTGTGAGAGAGAGAGAGAGAGAGAGAGAGAGAGAGAGAGAGAGAGATCTAGGTCTTGCCAAGCCAGGCCACCAGAAGCGACCCCATTCCTTTCTGAATATCCCCAGATATGCCAGTACAAAACACAGTAGTCCTGATGCTATGCCTGTTCTTCTGGTTTTCTTTTCTCCCAGACCAAGTTTTCGATCTTCTTCAAGTGTGAACTATCTATTACTACAGAGGCATTTGGAAGTATGCAAACTTTGGCTCAGGGTTTGACCTTTATCTTCCTTAAAGCCGGCTCCATCTTTGCCCTAACAGGCATCCGAAAATACTCAGGTTGCCACATCAGAAGTGCTGCTGCCGCAGTTGACTTGCTGTATGAGCAACAGACTTTACTGATTTTTGCCAGAGGAAATTCACAACCAATTACTGTTCTGTTTGATGTGGAAGGAGGAGACGGAGGGGGAAAGGGGTAGAAAAGGGAATGATGTGTGTGAGAAATTGTGTTTGCATGTGCGTGCATACAAGGCTGGATTTTTCTCCAGAGACTGCATGAAGAGAAAAGGAAGAAAATTAAGCAGGGTATCTGGAACTTCGCTCTGAAGAAAATTCCAATGCCCTTCTTTAAAATGGGGAGCAACAGAAGATCAGTTTTATCTGCTAAGGGGTAAAAGAGTGCATTTGTAGTTTCTCTATCCAAAGAGGTAAACTTAGGACCCCATTACACACTGATTGACTTCATGCCTCCTTTTAAGGTATATTTACTTTAAAAGTCCCAATATGTGCACTGGCACAGAATAAACCTATAAATCTAGGGTTACAAATCACAACAGCTGCATTCATATAATTTAGTTAGGCAAAACTCGGCTGCAGAAATGACTATGAGAGTTTTCTGTTCTTCCCACGCAATTGTTTTCTGGATTTGTTTAGCCCTGATCTGATAGGGCTAAACAAATAGGGCTTTTACAGATAGTCCTCAACTTTGGACCATTTGTTAAATGACCAAAGTTATAGTGGCAGGGGAAAAAGTGACTTACGAGCAATCCTTGCACTTATGGCAGTCGCAGCATCCCATCCCACCCCGTGGTCATATGTGGGTGCTTGGCAACCGGCATACATTTACCACAGTTGCAGAATCCTGGAGTTACAGGATTGCCATTTGTGTCCTGCCCAGGAAGTTTCCAATAAGCTAAGTCAATGGGGAAAGCTGGATTGGCTTAACAACCGCAGCACAACTCAATTGCATAGTGATGGAAGATCCGGTCCCAGTTGTGGTTGTAAGTCAAGGACTACCTTAAAGATGCTTTTTCAGGAGGCAGTTGCCTCCTGAAAAAGCAGCTTTGGGACAACCATGACCTGGATGACTGAGAATCTCCATAGACACCAAGGACTACCTGTATAGCTGCTGAGAAGAAATCCATTATTATACCAACAGTCAAGTCAACAAATTCAGCTTGGAGAAGTTACCAAAGGCTTGCAAAAACAATTCGATGATAGGATTTTTTCAAAGTATTAGTTTTTGCCCCTGTTCTCCATTGTGAATGGGATGGCCTGGCCCTACAGGGTGAAACAAGTAGCATACAGCAATATATACTGTAAATGCTTTTCTAGCAAGTCACCTACATGTGACATCTTGTAACTGGAGAGTCTGAAAAAAATTGTAGGAGAGAGAGAGTTTTAAATAGGCCTGGATATTACAATAGGTTGCGGTTTGTCTGATGTAAGGGTATGGGTAAATTGTACAATAAAGTAGCAGTCAGGTTAGTAATGTTTCAGTCCAGGGGCTGGAATAAACTGCTCTTTTCCCCAAAGAACAATATCTGGCAATGTCCTCTCTGTCAAATGTATTTTTTCCTGGGCCACATGGCGATGTATAAGAAACTGGAACTTTGGAACTTTTTAAAAACCCAAGTTCACATGGTAAAGGCAATCAAACTGTCTCAAGGATACCAACATTTAATCAGACTTGAAAACCTTCCGTAAGGATGTATTTTAAGTAGTCCTCACACTCTCTACTGACCCACTAGTTACTTAAACCAAATCATACTTCCTGGACTAAAGCAGCCTAACATGGTTTAATGCCCTCCCATCAGCAGTTGTAGAGAGGAGCCTCCTCTTGTTATTCCACCACATCACTCTCCTTCTACATGTTTCCTTGGAAGACTCCCTCATCTTGAAACACAGCCAAAGGTTTTGAGAAGACAGGTCCACGCTTAGACTTATGAGACAGACCACATCTCATTAACAAGTCCTACAAAATGTGGGCTTGGGTAGGTTCAGATGCAAAGATCTAATGCGTTCTAAAGAATGGATGCCCTTAGAGTGTTGAGACTTCTCCTGGGGAAGTCGTGGTTCCCATTATCCTTGATGTAGTCAGAAGAATAATTTGGGGTTCCATCTTGAGTTGGGGTTCTGCAAAAATAAATAAAAATGAAATCCAGACAGCTGTGAGGAAAGAAGAATTATTTATTCTCCTTTGGGGGTAGCAGAAATATTTGTCCCCTTTGGGGGCAGCTGCAGAGAAATGGGGTACAGAGACATTGTTTTATAAGGGAGCTTGTTCTGGATGTGGAAATATATGCGTGCTGATTCTAGAGTAGGCATGTCAAACTCGCGACATCACGTGACGTCGTATGATGTATTGTGACTTTTTCCCCATTGCTGGCAATGGAGTGGGCACGGTTTCGGTGTGGCGCATCCAGCCCGCAGACAGCAGTTTGACGTGCCTGTTCTAGAGTGACACGTGAGGGGTGTGGATGTATGATATTTATTCTTGTGACCATGCAGTTCCGCTGGGAGACCAGTTTAATTAACTCTAGTCGTGTTTACGGACCTTCTCCTTTGATCTGTGGATTAGGTCTGAGTAACTTATTTGGGGGTTTAAGGAAGTTTGAGTAAAAGATTTCCCCCATTTGCTATTTTCACTTGATTACCTTAGTATCAGCTTGTCTGTCAATTATCTAACAAAGAGCTGATTCTTAGTCCATTATGGATTCTGTTAATGTTTGAGGGAATGTGGAGACAGTATAAGGAATAAAATATATTTTGATATAAACCTTTCCATGATATCTTGGCTATTACTATAGACTCAGGTGTTGACACCTCATTGCTGGCCATCTATAAACAGTGAACACAGTAAGTCCTAAATTTCACTTCAACTGGAAAGAGGAGATAAGATGGCAGCAGCTACCTACAGATTAATTATTAGTTTAGCTTTTGCACGTCTGGCAAAAATAGTCCCTGGACTGCAAAACAGATCAGAAGCTAAGGACTTCTGGACTGTAGGACTTGGTCTTGGGACATAAGATTCTTATGTGCTCTCCTTTATTTTAGGTCAGTTCCCCTGGTCAGAATTTTTCCTGGCCCACTTCCTCATCCATCTCATACTGCTATTTCACTATTGTTCCAACAATCCAGTGAAAGCCATCCTATCCTTTTTTGCTCCCAGGCTTAAAAGGAAGCCATTTGCAATGTATTATTGCAATTTTTATTTTAGCATTCTGCCCAAGGTTTTGTAGGTCGCGTTGTTGTTGTAATCATCTATGCATCTTCATTTTTGTCTGGGAACAGCAGAAATATTGCAGGATATTAACAGGGATTTTAAAAGGGTATATTGTGAAAGCATGCCAGGGAAAACACAGGAAGCCAATGAATCTGGCCTCTTCCCTTTTACCTCCCCAATAAGATATGTGGTGAGCTACTGTGGGTCACTAGCCACTGCCGGACTAGAAGTGGCCCATGGTAAAACCAACAGCTGTTCTGTTTATACAGCTGAATAGGGGACAAGGGGCTTGCTCAGAGCAAGCCAAGGTGCATTGGGACACCCTTGGAGCAGGGGCTCCCTTTAACCCCCTTCTGTGCTTTGGAGTGGATAAAGATGTCTGAAACTGGAATGGAGAAAATAGAAATGTGTGTGCACGATTGCAGGGAAGTGGGGAGGGAGGAAGAAGACGAAATGGAAAGTTTGGGAGAAATTTCTGAGTCTGAAAGTCACTCTAGGAGCTTTTGTTCAACAGCACCTAGGAAAGGATTCTATAAGCTGATCTATATATTTGGACGAAAAGGCTCAGTCTGTTCACTTCTGAGATTTGCAAAATTCTTTTGTTTCTTGAAGCATGCAAGCTCATCTATCACCTCAGAATTTTGGTAAGGGGGGGAGGAAGGAGCAGGAAGGCTCATTTGATATTACTAAAGTGTTCCACCGTGCCATCTATGCAACAAATTAATTTTCTATAATAGGCAGGTTGTTTCAAAAACTGATCTAAGCTTCTCAAAAGTCTCATCTGAATGTTCATCAAACTGGAAAAGATAACCTAAAGGAAACTGCTTTCTCCTGCTGATTCAACTTATTTCAGCTTTGTCTATACCAGAGATATGGAACCAGCAATTTCAGTGTCACAGATGCAGGAGTATCCGTAGGGCCTTCAGGGGAGGCTCCCATATGGCTAATCAAAAGATGAATTCCAAAAGTTCAGTTGAAGAAGTAACAACCAATTTATCATGGGCCTCTAACTAAGCACAGTGCAGACATATAATTTTTAATAGACCAGGAAGAGGAAATTGTGGAAGATATGATTGAAGAGTATCTATCTAAAACATATTTAATTTCAATTAAATTCCAATGTAAATGCTTTTTTGTTTTCCTGGCTCCACTCACTACTTTTTTGGGAAAGTAGCATCTGGAACCCTGTTTAAAAGCCACATGTAGTCCTTGCCTAAGAAAAATAGGCCACCCCTGATCTCCCCAATTTGGTTTCTCAGCTTGTCCTAACCACGCTTAAGACAGATGGACAGATGAGCTGGGTTAAGCCTATTATCTTCTGAGGCAAAGCAATTACTCTGGCTAGGATCCTTCCCTCTTATTCTTCCATCCCTCTAAGGCAGGCATGTCAAAGCGCGACGTATCGGAGCTTTTCCGCTGTTGCCGACAATGGGGTGGGCGCGACTCCAGTATGATGAAACCGGCCCGCAGGCCGGCAGTTTGATACCCCTGCTCTAAGGAATTTCTTAGAGCCAATTTAGTGTAGTGATTACAGTATCAGGCTAGAAACCTGGAGACTGTGAGCTGAGTTCTAGTCTTGCCCTGGACACAAAATCTGCTGGGTAACCTTGGGCCAGTCCTTTCTCTCAAATCTAGGAAGGGGATAATGGCAAATACTTCTGAGAAATGTTGACAAGAAAACTGCAGTGATTTGCCAGGCAGTCTCCGAGAGTTGGACATAAGTGAATGGGGGGGGGGGAATGGAATTTTTATTAGCTTTCCACCTTAAATCCATACAAGGAATAGCTCTGTAGTATGCACACTTACAAACTGGAACAAAAAACAAACCCCCTTTGAGCATCCCATCAAAAATTTTTAATGTGAGACTGTACAAACCACGTAGTGTAGTTCTGTGTTGAAAATATATTTAAAGAAAAAAAGGCCAAAGAGAACAAGCATTTTATTGACACATTGTTTTACATTTAAGGGTAATTTGATGTAGGTACATAGAAGAAGCCAACAACTAGGAAACATATTCCCATTTTTCTCATTGCAAGGAATAATTATTGACCCATTTACTGGGCTGAAAGTTTGAGCTACAAAACCTGACTTCTGTGCTAGAGTCTATACCAATTCCATTATGTTTAAAATGTATAAATTCCAAATGTCATTAGGAAATTTTGAAATTTTCTAGAAACTGGAGAATTTCACAAATCTCAGAAATTAATTGACTGAGAATACCAGCCTGTAGCTTAAATAATAATAATCAGGGCTTTTTCTATCATAGAGCGCACCAGAACGGAGTTCCAGCACTTTTTTCCGATGGATTTTCCTATTGTTGCCATTCCTATCCTCGTTTGCTTTTGAAAATGCTCCGCTGGCGGTATGGTGTGAGTGGGGTCCCCTCCGGTGCTTTCTGCCTCCTCTAGGAGGATCCATGAGGCATTGGAGCACCACAACCAGAGTGTGGCTTGATTGGCTGGGTGGGACCATGTGGTGTGGAAGCAGATGGTGGTGGTGGGAGACTTATAAACATGGAGGCCATGTTTCATGAGAAGGGTGAATGAGCCTTTTGCCTTCCCTTACAGAAGGTGGGGTGTGAGGTTAAAAAGAGGCAAAGCAAGAGGAAAGAAAGGCGGCTGGCGTGGAAGCTTGCCCGGCAGCTAAACTTTGCTGTTTCGGTTCCTTGGATAGTTCAAAGGCTGGGATGTCTACGAAAATCTCTTTTTAGTCTTTTATACTTTATATTCAAGCTGCAGAGGGAAGAATAAGAATAAAGCCAATGTCTTGTGGTTTGGAGGTATTATTATTAATAACAATGTATATTAATTATGTATTGGTCAGATGTAAAGGTAGACCAACAGTATGAGTTTAATCAGATCTATTTATTAAATTGGGTTTAACTTAAAGGTAAATCAAAAATAATCTATTCACTGACAAAGTTTCAACTTTAATTTGTTTCAAGTCAATATCCATATTAAAAACTCCAAATGTAAATTTTTCCACCTTGTTTGACAACGTTAAAAATAATTCAATCTTTTACAAGCAACCAAATTTTGTTTTATTGGGCCAATTTTATTCCATAGAGAAAGCTGACATTTCCATTAATTAAACTAAATGGGTATGCCAGTGGTAAATGTCCCAAAATATTAATAAAATGCCTTCTTGTAATTTAAAGCCACACAGTGTATCGTAACATTAATAGTATTAACTTACCTTGAACAAAATCCTAGTCTTTTAGATACACTAAAAACTGAAGGGTTTTTTTTTCAACTACAAAGGTAAACCTTGTAGGGTAGACAAGGCGGGTTGTATGACATGTGTGAGTTCTGCCACCTTTTTTTTTTTTTCCAAAAAAAGCAATGATAATAAGAATTACTATTGTAATAGCCAACTAAAGATGGCTACCATTTTCTCTGGTCTTCATTTGTAAGCAAAAGAACTCTGATCCACAATATTTTAAAACTAATAATCAATTCAGAGCACAGCTTCAGATTATATTCCCCCCCCCCCGATATTAGTCTCCAGCTCAAAAACTGTTCAAAATGTGAATAGTATCAAACATTATGCACTGAAGTGAGGATGTGAAGAAAAATAATATATGAAAATAAATGTGATTTTCCCATTATATTTTAATTGCAGACTGATGTCAAAATGAGTCAGGACATACTTTTTCACTGATTGAATGGCTGGATACAAGCAAAACAAAGATGGGTCAGAAACAGACTGATTTGTCATACTGCATTTGTAATCATTTTTAAAAGCAAATATCAAGTCACAAATTTCAACATGTTATTTCATACCAAGTGCCATACTATTGGTATACTAGATCAAGTTAAAGTTGTGTGATTTGGCAAAGTACAGTAGGCACTGAAGCTGGAATGCAGAATCTTAAAGCATAATTTGAATCACTTTGCAAACCTGGGGTTTTTATTAATTGTAATTGAAAATGACCTTACACCCTCTCTCCTCCACTCCTGGAAGTTAATAGTGACAGGGTGAAATAGAACAATTTAAAGAAATATGGTGGTTAAAATTTTAAATCTGTCTCAGGAGGCAGAACAGAATTAAAAAGAGTTGCTGTTGGACATAATGCTAATGGTAATCTATTAAACTGTATGCTGCCCAATTCTCAGTAACTCTGGGAAGCTCAAAACAATAAGAGAATTTGTAAAAGTTAAAAATAAAAAATGGCAGGTGTGATGAAGCAAGGGGGTCTTCTTTTCTGTCACCAAAGGCCACGGTGAAGAGCCAGAGCTGAATGGTTTTTAGCATCTGAAAAATAATAGTAAATAAGTTGTACTGAATTGT
The DNA here is from genome assembly GCF_016545835.1 of Crotalus tigris. NCBI lineage: Eukaryota > Metazoa > Chordata > Lepidosauria > Squamata > Viperidae > Crotalus > Crotalus tigris. Next base: position 1,070,646 of record NW_024097006.1, read on the forward strand.
GACTTGCCCACAAATCTGAAACTTCTAAATATGGTTTAGGTTTCAAACCACATTTGTTTGGTATGATATACATACTAAGATAATGGAGGGGGTTCATATAATATGCTTATACCATAAACCATGATTTACAAGTTATTGTGGTATGTGACTAGAATTAGAGTTTAATACATTGCAGAAATGTAGTCTAAAATCTCTCCACCTGGGAATCACATATTGTAGTCAGCCAAAATGAGGGTTGTTTATTTGGGGTGAATTTGATAATTGAAACTGGTTATTGTGGTTTATAAATTGTAATTCATGGTGTAGCATTATATGAGTACCTGGCTGCTAATGTGTTGTTTCACAAATCAAACTACAGCTCCATGTCACAATATAGCCAGTGAAATAATGCTGGTTGCATGACAATTATAATAAAGCCTCCTTTGAGTCACCCTCAGCTCTTGTTGACTTACAGCCATATTTATGTACATAAACTAGTTTTCTTGGTAATTATTCAGAAATTGCATTGCTTTCCTCTTGGTTTTTTTTTTTTATGTCTTTGACTACCAAATATTTCCTAAGGAAATACTAATCTGGTCTGCCTCTGCTTATCTTTTTGAGATTATCAAGATCTGCTAGCTGCTGCCAGTTAACCAGCCATGTAGCCTCAGTTAAGCAGCAATAGCCATATGAAATCTAACCAAGCACCCTGGATCAACATCTGAATATACAGGCTTGGGCTTATTGCTGATCCTGGGACTTTATGCAGATTCCAGAGCTGCCTGAACAATGAGGAGCATAAGAAGTGGCCACAGTCCTATGATATGGCTGCCTTTCATGGATGTATTATGGGTGCCAATCCAGGAGGCAATCCATAAAAATTGAGGCTGGCAAGGGCAACACGTTTCGGGCCAGTGGCACCTACTGTATGCAAACCACTGGGAAATTTCAGATTACCCCTCACTCCCTCCTGCTTTTCTATACTGTATTTTAAAAAGAGGATATTTATTTTTACACTCAAACCTTCTTGTATTTGTGGGTCGTTTTCAATTTCATATACTGTGCCTTAGCCTTCAGGACTGTGTGAGTTTATCAATAATACTTTATTTTATTCAGATATATGAACCACTGCAGGCTGGTATGATGGGAACCTGCAGGTTATAAACAACGATGGACGTCTAAATAAATAGTCTTCCCCCTTTTTGTTTTTTCCGTTGGTCGGGAGTGAAAACTGGGTTTAGAGGGAGAGATGGCAAGCTAGAAAGATGAAGCCACGTTGCTCCAAGGTGATCGTCTACCCGGGAAGAGGGTCGCTAAAGGGAACTTGCAAAACTAGCCAAAAGTAAAGGGGGGGAGAGACAAATATCAATATCATAATCATCATCATCGTTTTTATTTACTTGGCTTTTATAAGCAAATTCCTTGTTGGGACGTGGCAGAATCCCGTATTTCCCGCTCTGGGTAGCGGGAAAAATGTTCCTCCTGCTGGATCGTGTTCACAGGGCAAGCTATTGCCGGCTCGGCTAAACGTGACAACGCGCGCTATCTTCTGTCCCAAGCAGCCTCGTTTTGGGCGCCGAGCAAGGCTGCATCGGGGCGCGTCGGTTATCGGTATCGCTTGAAAGGTGCCTTCCTCCTCTATAGCCGACCGTTCCCCCCCCCTTCCAATTCCCCGATCCGGGAAGCCGCTCCTTGAGCCCTCCACCCGGTTGGCCCTGCTGCCATGTGGCAGGGGGAGCGAGCAGCAGCCGGAGCCTCGGGGCCCGAGGCTGCAGGGGGGCGATTCCCTTTTGTCTGACGGAGAAAATAAGGTTCCATTTATGGCGGGCGAGAGCGGGGAGGAGGAGATCAAAGGGAGACATCAAAGGCAGCGTCTCTTTCTCTATTAACGTGTTCCACATTGCGCTGCCTGCTGCTCTTGGGCCAGGCTAGCCTCCCGGCGGCGCAATCTACCGCAGGATCTCCATCGGGATCCCCAGGCCTGCGCGGGAGAGCGAGGCAACCACTCAGGATACGACGACGAAACGGCCCTGCGGGTTTCCAGCGGGCGCGCAACGGCACGGACTGCCACTCCTCGTAGTCGTTTATTCCTCATTTTCCGACACGGCTATTTAAGAGCCGGTTGGGGTGCCTTTCCCCAAATAATTCATCTTTAAAGCGGGAGGTGGCTTTCGGTTAGAGGATTGTCCGGTAAGGAAGTCGAGGAGAATCTTTGGCCTGTCCTTCGCTTTTTTTGGAGGGATTGTTTTAAGTTCAAGACCATTATTATTCTTAAAGGCAATACACTGAGTACTTTTTAGATTCCAATGTGTTCCCCCCCCCCTGGGAAAATCGACATAAAGAAGAGGAGTGCGTGTTCAGTAGTATGGAGCAATCGGTAACTTGAAGGAGAAGGATTTGGCTTCCTAAAGGCTACAAAGGTTTAGGTAGCCTGACTTGGTGGCCTGCAGGCCGTGTCATCTGATGCCGGGATCATTAAGTCTGCGATCCTCTGGATGCATTCTCGGATTTATAACGTCTGTACAGCTCTTGGTTTTTGTGCAAATATGCCCCCTTCTGGGTTGTCCTATTCTCCCTCCAGTCCTCCTTCTCTCCCCTCCCATCCAAGAGAATTCCATGCTCCTCCAACTGTATATTAGGTTTCCTTGGGGGGGGGGCGGAAGCTTCTAAATGTGTGATCAAATGGACAACAATTCACTAGGACTGTTGATCAGAAACTGCGAGTCTGAATTCTTGTAAGCTAATAGTTATTGCTATTTTGTCTTTGCCAGACATTTTCTATTGCCTTCATTTTTTCCAAGTATCAGGTTCTTCTCCAAAGCCTTCTATCCTTCCCCTCCCCCCAATTTTATATTTTTGAAAACCTGCCGGCAGTCGTCCTCTCATGCATTTGTTTGGCTACAAAAGAATAGACGCTTTTGGATGCTTATATTGGATAAGATTAATGAAAGTGCTCAATCTGTGTTTGTCTCTGTCTAATTTACACTGCTGGGAATTCTTGCTTGTTCAAAAAGCCCAGATCTTAAGAAAGCAAAATTATAACATAATCCTCATATTCGTAATTACAAAACAGATTTAGTCCATGCTATGATATGTTCCTATAAGGCCTAACTCCTATTGAAACACATACAAACTCAGTCATTCAGGTGTGTAAAAAAATGCAGTTTTAAGCTTGTTTCTACCTTGTGACAATCTTTTCCACACTGTTAGAATGAAGCATTCCCCCCCCCCCAAAAGTTATCAGAATGAATGATAGAGCCATCATTTTTACATGCACTTTGGTGTGATTTACTTTTTTATTCCTTTATACATTTTCTCTGTAAGTAATCAATACACTTTGACCGGTTTAGTGTCATGTTAAAAGTCATTTAGAATGTTTTCCCCATGAGGTCTGTTATCATACCACATGGTAAGGAAAGATAGTGATGCACCAAATATGTTGCATTCTTAAGATGGACTCATTAGCCAGATTCTAATTTTCTTGAAACCCATGAGAGATTCTTTAACTTTCATTCAGCTGGGCTTGTAAATCACACTGACATCTCCATGGAATCAATCATCCTGTAATAAAGCTACTTTTCTTGAGCTACCAAGTTGCTTATTAGAAAACACAATAAGAATAATTGAAGAGTTTAATGGCTTGTATTTTAAATTAAAAGTTTGGGCATAAGCAAAGAATGCTACTTGAATTCCACATGGTCACTCATATTGTAATTTATTTTCCTTCCTTTTGTAGACATCCTGAATCCACCCTGTAAGGTTCCTTCAATCCCAGGCACTTCTCTTATTTTTGTTAGAAGAAAAATAGTTCTCCTTTCCAGTTTTGGAGGAAAGTTATGATGGCCAGCACATAAACAGAATGAATAGCAAACTGGATTGGGGGTGAGAAAGTTTTACAGTTCTGGCACCCTGCTGAGCCATTAAAAATCAATAGAATTTATTTCTAAGGCAGTTGGCTTTGGATTTACTTGTTATGTCCTGCTGTGTTGATATTTCTAGCAGCTTTTCCAGTTTATGATGGGACTAAAAACCTAAAATTCCCAGCATAGATATATAATTTTATATATTTGGAGCCCTTTCCATAGTGGTGCCTACAGTAGTCTTACAAAATTCAAAGGAATCTCAGAAGAAGGCAGTGGCAAATTACTTGAATATACTTGCTCAGTGTATATTTGTTATATTTGATACATGGACATATTCTTGAAGTCACCAAAAGTCAACAGTGTCTTCTAGGACAGTTGATATCCTTTTTTAGGTTTACTCTATACAATAAGGTAAGGTACAATGAGCTTGTTTGGTTTTGGCTTATATTTTTAGGTATGATAGCTTATGAGGCAGGGGTGTTTTATGAATCTAGGCAATTCTAATTTATGCAATGAATTTTAATCAGTACAGTTGTGACTTTGTGCAACCTGTATATTCAAGCATAATAACTGGGGGCTGTAACAATGCTTAGATCCAGATAAGAAAGCTAAGCTGTAAGAAGATTTGCTCAGTTCAGAGATATTGTATGTGTGAGAACCACTTTGGCCTAGAAGTTATGGCATCAAGCTAAAACTAGGAAATTGTGAGTTCTAGTCCTGCCTTAGGTGTGAAAACAAGCTAGGTGATTTGAGCCAGTCACACTCTCGGCCAAGCTCACTGCACGGGAAAATAGGAGGACCTTGAGTTATTTATAAAAAAATAATAAAGGTGGAAATAATAAATAAACAAACACATACATTCAGATTGTGTAGTTTATTGAACCTTTTATAATAAGAGCTGCTAATACCGGTATGAGGCCATGGGCATGAAGGATGCCTAAATCCCCTGATCTCTCACAGATCATCATTGCTAATAATTAGTGGCATGGATTCCACTGTTTTAAGGCAGGAAACGCACCCTGTAAAGTAGGCTTTAGAGTATTTAGAGCAGTGTTCACCCAAATGGGGAACTGATTTCAATAGAGCAGGGGTGTCAAAATCGCTATGTCACGTGACATGTTGCGAAGTGACTTTTTTCCCCTTGACGGAGCTGGGGTGGGTGCAGCTTCTGCATGATGCATCCGGCCCATGGGCTGGCAGCTTGACACCCCTGCAGTAAACTATTATTTAACTAATAATGTGTTATGTAAAGTAGTGTTTATTGCATTCATATATTACATGTTTGAGGGTCAACGGTGAACTATCTGAAACTTCATGATGGGGTCAATGAGCTGAAGAGTTTGGGGAGCCCTGATTTAGAGCAATAACCTGGAGCCCTCCAAACTTTTAAGAAGAAACACTAAAAATCATAATCTTATCTAAATGACAGAGTTTGGCCTGCTTTTTTTATAAGTGCTCCCACAAAATTCATGAAGTCCACTGACTACCAAAAAGTTGTGCTGGTCAAAGATTGGTTTTAGCATGATGTATAAAACCAGAAATACATTACACTTACTTAAAAAAACCTTATACATATGTTATGGTGAGGTAGGGAAATTCTTCTGAGTTAGGGAAACTTAGCCTCCCAAATTGTTAACTGAACCCAATTTTAGATTGATTTAGATATGAGGAGAGGAGAAGTTTATAAGTGAGAAAAGGAGTATTGTATCTCACAGAGGAAGACTTACACTATACTTTTATCTTGCTCCAAATTCCCAAACCAAGCCCAAATTTCTCCACAGAAAGTTTTGTGATGAATTTCAGTACTGCAATTTTGAGTGATGCCTTCATGCAATGTGTGAATTTGTTCTGCACTTTTTCCCTAAAGTTTGTCTGTAAATTCATAGTTTTGTAGAGGTTTGAATTGATTCTGTACTGAAATTTGTTTTCCACTTTTTCAAAAGTTTTTGTCCCTGCAAAAGAAGTCCTGTTCTTCACCTTTATTCTCAGGTTGCTTGACATATTATTGAAAATAAATCTTCATATTGAATGAGATAGAAAAAAAGTACCAAAAATGTTTTCTTTGTGGTATAGATGATTCTGATTATAGTTATAGTTCTAACATTACAACGACTTGTATTCATTCATAAAATAGGTGGGAGGTCCAGACTTCACCTTAGCCTTAGGATAGACCTATTGAACGTAGGGCTTAATTTAATCTTAATTTACTTCAAAGAGTTCTGATGTAAGCCATAGCCAAACATGAATCCATTCCATTGTAACTTTTCCTTTCTTTCCTATTGTGAATTAACAATGTTTGCCGTTTCCAGTTACAGTTTTTCTGTTTTGTCAAATCGTTATATGCACATGTGCCACATTTGAAATATCACTGTCAGAAAAATTAAACATCCTCAAGCAGATTGCCTTTGATATGACAGATTTTGCCGTTTTCCTTTTGAACAGAATATTTTCTGCCTTGCACACAAATGCTCTGCAGGGCAGTCTAAGGTTGAGTTGAGGGTGGGTGTCCTGCCAGCCTAAGAGAACGATGCAATAAGTTGATGGGATAAAGAATTAACAGTAGAGCCCTTGGATGGATTTGGAGCACCAGCCAAATTTGGGACTGAAAGTGACCAGACATACTGAACAAATCCCCCATTCCACAGGCAAAAATCCTTGAAAAGTACACTCTTTAAAACCTTACTGATCTCAACGGGGAAGTATTTTACCTCTATTTTATGCACGTAAAAACATCCATATAATCCCCTTCTCATCTATATGTTGGGAGTTGTGTGTCAATCACACGATACAATTTAGGGGAAGGCACCTTCTCACCATTTCCAGCATGATGTTAGAGAAACAACCCAATGCATCGCTCCCAAACATTGGCTTTTATTTCAATCAAGAGTGATTTTTATTTTCAAGCAACACTACGTAGAAAACACCTTAATCTTGAACATCCATGTAAAGGTGTCAAGGACTCTTCTGGGATTTATATCTGAAAATGAATTCACTATAAAGTGTATATGTACATTATTGCTTCAATTGGTGTTCAGTTATATTGAATAAGATATGACAATGAGATAATTATAAGCGTCATAAGAAAAGGAAATTCTCTTTGGGTGAGAGTGATTGAAAGAGAGTGATTCTACAAGGTCAATGAAATCTAAGGCTAAAATTTTATGTTATTTTTTTTCCCTCTCTGCAAAATCTGTAAAATTTGAAATACCGAGGCAGTTCCTCTTTTTAAATCTCTCTTGACTAGGTCTGCAATTTCCTTTTTTGAGGAACATCTTTTTGGCCAGAAGAAATAAAATTGAATCACTGTTTATTAGTAACATATTTCTTTGGTGGTCTTTTTAGTAATCAGTAGGGTTGGTAAGTTTGCAAAATTTTTGACCGGGAACTATAAGTGGAAAGAATTATACATTGCAGGTGAGAATGCCTTTATTACATATTGATTTCAATGTTTGGAAAAGAAAATGAAATATCACAGATGAGAGAGAGAGAGAAATTTTTCTATGGAACATTTCTACCCCCCAGAAAAGTCTTACGATTAACCTAGAATCTCTGCTGCTCTCAACATGAAGTAATTCTGGTATTTTGGCAGGGTCTATCTGGATTAGGAAATGGAACAACAGATCTATTCATTTGTGCTTAGGTATATCAAATCTTCCTTTACATTTTTGTAAATTGTACCAAATGGAAAATGTATCTAATCTCTTTCCTTAGTTCGCTGCTTCCCAACATGGTAAAAGTAGTTTTTTTGGGGGGGGGGGTAATGACGCACAATTCCGTTTACCCAATCACGATTTTTGACTTGACTTGAAGTGTTTTGCCTATATTGAGCAAAAAAGGACTTTTTGATAAAACGGTTTTGGGTGATGGAAGAAAAAATTGGGAAAGCACTGTTCTAGTTCATATTTTAGAGAAAGAGAAAAATCAAGAAGCACCCTTGATTACTATCACAGGATAATGGTGGCAGTGTCTTTAGTCCCTGTTAAAGCATTTCTGCCCATCTTATAATCCACAAGACCGCATGAGACAAACCACTGATTATACTTCTCAATTAAGGTTATTTTTGCAGCCGTATGGTAGCCTGCCTACTTTGATGAGGCCACTGTATATGGTTGATGGGCTTGCATTTTGCATGGTGAGTTTAAAGCTGTGCAGGTTTCTCCTAAAAATTGTCTAGAATTGAAACCTACGGAAAGGCTCGTCAACCTGATAATTGGAAATATCCTTAATTCATGGCCATTCAACCTGCAATTGGGGTTGTTGCAGTTTAATATTTCTGGAAGGTGCTAGCCATGACTAGCCAAGCCATCTGGCTTCTGCTTTAAAATGTACTGTCTATACTGTAGGAAGCACTAACAGCATGCGAATTCCTTTTCTGTGGCTATCGTATGATTTCTTTATTTAGAACTATTAATGTAGTGAACACTCTCAAGAGAACTTTGCTTTACAGTCCAAACAGAGGAAGCGATAGGCGAAGTAGGTAGGAGAATGCAAGTATTCAGTACACAGGTGGAAAGTAGATGATATCTTAAATTATATTTCTTGTGGTTTAGATACTAATGTACGTTCCGTACTATAAGATGCAAGATCTGAAGGGATAGTCCAAAGATTTCTTGAGAAACAAAAATTTTAAGGAAGGATTTAAAGGAAGTAATGCAGTTAATTGCATAATGTTGTTTAAGAAGGTAATGGAAAATGCAGAGTTTTCAGAAAGCAGACCTTTTTAAAGCTACGTAGAGGTGGTAAGAAGCAAAGTGTCTGAATATAAGAACAGACTTAAAGGAGGTGGACAACCTTGGCTGATCTTAAAAGTTAACTAGTGTTTATCCTGATTAGTATCTGAATGCATAATCCAAGGAAATTCCAGGTCTATATAAGGTAGTTAAGAAAGGAAGAAAGAGATGTGCACATACCTACACCCACATCACTCACCAGAAAAAGGGGAAAACAATTGTGTCCAGGTAACCTCTAGGAATTGAAGTCAACGGGAGGAAAAGTTGGTTGTTTTTAAAAATGTAGAGTTTAAAATGAATGAGGGAAGGCAGGGTTGGAAGGGAAGGAGGTAAAGCTTATATGAAATCCAAAGCAGACAAGCAGCTAAAATGGGCATTTCAGGAGAGCAGAGTCATGTGGCCAGAAGGACAAAAGGTGGATAATTCAGCAGTACCAACTGGATGAAAGTGAGACAGTGAAGGTGAAACACTGAAAAAGAGAAGGAAGAAAGGAAGGAAAAAGAAAGAAGAAAGGTAAAGGGAAAAATAGGGTATGAAGTATTTCATTGAAAGGAAAAGGAAGAATATAACTGTAATGCTATAAACTGGGGGCACATCCTATTTCCCCCCCCCATGAACTCCTAAAATCCTGAAACTTAAGTCCCAAGAGTCCCCTTTAACAGTTGGTTTCAGGCTGTAATTTTAAATACGATGGAGGGAATAATTAAATGCAGAAGAGGTGATCATATTGAGTGTATTTGATCAATTTAATTTTAATCATATTTAAACTGAAATAAGTGCAAGTTTTGAGCTTGGTTCCACCTACTTTGGGAATGCAGCTGGCATGATGCTCAAAGATCAAATGTGCATCCCTGGTGGAATAGAAGAAATATAAGGTAATGGGCTGAACTGAAAGGCAAAGAGACAAAAGGAAAACTCCAACCTCATGCCTGATCAAAAAGGCAGAGAGTGACCTTGTGGATAATAAGAAGAATGAAGGTGGAAAGGGAGTCTTCTGACGAAGAATCTTGGAAATATGGGGTGTGAGATGATGAAGAAGCACTGAAGCAAAGCAAGTACTGTACAATATTGGGGTTGTAAGATTGGGTGGAGGGTGAAATATCTTCTTTGATAGAGTCGTATGCCTTCTGCTTGATACTGGAAAACTGTAGAAAGGCTACTCCAGGGACAGCTTTCTAGGGAAAACAATAAAGGAGGGCAGAGGTTCCCAATAAATTGAGGTCAAAAGGGGCAAGAGTGTCCTTCTATTGGATGACTGAAAAAGTAACCATAGTAGAAAGGTAGAAATAAATAAATGATAGACCAAGGTTAATAGTAATTCTATGGTACTGTGTAGAAGGAGATGATGGGATTGAGTGGTGGAATGTTGACACTGCTTTGTGCAGCCCTTTTGTCTTCTCCACTCATAATTACTGCCTGACATTTATCATCTGTTAAAATAAATATTATGTTGGCGGAAGTGAGTGGGTGTATTCCCGCAGTGCTTATATTTGTAACAGTGTTTTTAAACACAAGTTAATGTTGGTCTTAGAAAAGAATGATCTTGCATAACCTTTAATTGAGTAGGAATCTAAGCCCAACATCTTTAATAGTGTCCATTCTACCACAACTTGATTCCTTCAAGGGTCATCAGGTCTGATTGCCGCCTGAAGTTGGCCATTCAGCCTTTGATTAAAAGCCTCTTACTATAGGAGCATCCATCACGTTATAAGACTGAGCTCAGGGATACATGGACGGAGAGAGAGATCCTTAATTATCTTACCAAGCAGTTATGAGGTAAGCCTTGGTAGGAAGGCATAATAGTACATTTGCCAAATAAGGTGGATTTGCAACAACATTTCGGAGGGCCCAGAAACCCTGTGTTTCTTTCCATGCTCATTTGAACATTGACACACAAGAATTGCATACTGTTGTAACGACTGACCTCTACTGGACAATGTATTCTCCTGCAAATGTGCAAAGCATTACTGTACCATTTCTTGTCTCCAAGAAACGTCTTCAGGGTTGACTATATCATGGGGAGGGATGGAAGGATTATACTCCTTTGTAGTCATTTGAAGAATATAATCCTTCCATTTCCCCCCTCCCAATCCAGTCAGAACTGAAGAAGCTTCTTGGATGAGAAGCGAACGTTTTCCTCAAGGAAAAAAAAAGCACCTTGGAGACAATCATGACCCGGATGACTGAGAATCTCCATAGACGTGAACCATTTCTTTAGAATCATTGGAGTGAGGAATTATATCACGACATGTCATCACTGCTGAAGCTAACTCAACCAAGTCTCCAGATACTTTGTAGGCTCACCTTGGAATAGCCATTTCTACTCTCCATTTAATAACTAGTTGCTTTTCTTTATAACTGAGAATAAATATAATTTAAAGCCGTGTTCCAACCATCGTTTAATTGCATTACATTGGAAGGAGGTTTATACTGAATTTGAGTTGAATCAGATTGGTGATGCATAGTTTCACATTGATGCTTCACTTCAAATACTGCCACAGATGAGTCAGTCACTTAGCAGCAGCTAGTATTGTTTTTGATTATTCTGTGAACTCAAGACTAGGGGTCATCTTTTTCCTTTTATTTTATTTTTTGTTCAGTGCTGACTCTTGGAAACTGCCTGCACCATGCCAAGGTTTTTGGAAGTACCATAATTTACCCTTGCCTGCTTCCTAGGGCTGAGAGAAAGCAACTGGTTCAAGATCACCCAGTTGGCTTTATATCTTAGGTGGGACTAGAACTCACAATTCTCCTAGTTTCTAGCCTGATGCCTTAATTACTACACCAAAGTGGTTCTCCCTTCCCCCCACCCCTCATAAAGATTGTATAATAAACCTATAAGTGTCATGATGAATGTCAGTATTTGTCAGGGCTGACCAACTGCCTTTACAGATAATTCAGGCTGCAGTACTATGCATATGGACTTGGGTGTAAGTCCTGTATGTATACCCTTGGAATTCCTATTCAGAAATGTCTTGAATACTGCAATATTGCAAACACAGTATGATTGATGCTGCCACAAGCCGTGTTTCCAATATTATTTTCTAAGCCAAGTATGAATGCATTTTAAAGAAAATGTACTAAAATGATGTGTACATAGATAAAAACAACATATTTAAAAGGCTTACATATGCAAAATGAGTGCAGAATTCAAAAAAGAATAACTCAAGAAAATTTGCTTAATATGATTACTGAAATTTCATACAGCCTTTTGGTGAAATAACAGGCTGATGCACAGCCTGGGAAGAAACAGTCTTAAGGTTGGTTAAATGATAAACTCTGAAAAAAAAAAAAAACTTGACAGAGTTGCCTATCTCTCACTGCAGCTATTCAATTACAATTAAATAATATATTAGGTTACAATTAAGAATACAATTTAATTGGGAGATTAAACCATTCAAATGGTAAAAATGATTCTGAGAGGAGTAATTAGTGAAGCATGGATATTAAAAAAACAAATGAAAATTAGAGTAAATCTACTGTAATACAGAAAAGAGGTAAAAAAATTATTTTGATATTTTATTTTATTTTCAGGTTTATATACCACTTCTATGGAACTCTTAACACTGACCATCTTTCATACCTCTTTTTGGCAACTAAGGTTAAAAGCATACAGTGTTCATACTAACAACACAATATAGCACATAATGCAAAACCAGTTTAGTGCCAGAGATGAGTATCAATAATTCAATTAACCACTCAGATTACGAGAGGGAGAAGTTCACAAGATTTGTATTCCTATCATCTGCTTAAAAAAAAGAAAGTCTTTGGTGATCTGTAATTCAAAATATAGATTTTTAAGCTATTTTGATTATTTACCTTTTATATACTTCCCAGGTAGTGTCAGGAATTGAGTTAATCTGCTGGATGCAAGACCTGTACTTGATCTTTATACTTTTTAAAATAAAATTGATTACGTGCCATGCTTTATCTCTCATGACAAAATGTGGCTTTGTTCTGAGGCAAGTTGAAGAACGGATGCTTCCTTTTAAAAACTGGATTTTTGCAAGGTATGGACACAGAGAAAGGGAAAGGTATATCCCTGTGTGTGTGTGTGTGTGTGTGTGTACATACTTTATTTTCTTCTATTTTCTTCTATTACTCCCTACCTAACTATCTTGTACCGCAGGTTGGTCTGAACTGAAAAAGAATGGCCAAGTAATTCCATTCATTTCTGCGGTAGAGAGCAGATTTGAGTCCAGATTGCTCCATGTAGAGAGTAAGACTGATCTTAATGGAGATATGCAGGAACTGTTACCTAAAAGCATAAGGCACTAAAGATTACATTGATAACATTCAGAAGCAGTTCAGGAAGAAATCTCTTTAATTCACAGAAGGAGGAGGAAGCACAGCTCAATCAGGCCTGCAGAATTCTTTGATTATAGCCAATCTCAATAAAAGTAGTTTTAGCCTTCCTGTGGAGCCGATTTCATGGTCTGGTCTACCTAATGAAGCTGAGTCCTTTGCCTTGGTCACAATGCCAGGCTGATTGGCTTGCTTCCTAATTTGAAGGGAGAATGTTGGTTTGTTCCCAGCTGGGTGTTCTCCAGATATCTTCAAGCCTTCCAAAACCCAGGCAGTAGGCCAATGACTATGCGGAAAGAGGAGAATTATGGAAGTAGAAGTCCAGCCCATCTGGAAGGCACCAGGTTAGGGAACTGCACACCCCATCATCAGTGTCAATGCTCAGCCTATCAATTCCTGTTCTATAAATACTGGGGCTTCTTTAGAGACGATGGGCAGCCAGATTGATCGCTTAGTGTTCCCCCTTTCCCTGAAAGACCCAGGTGTTCATGGGGAAGGGGGGGGGGAAATGTTCTAGTGAGCTGTTTCAAACTCTGGTTGTAATTGGTTCCAGACCCCAGCTGGCTGTTGCAGCATTGCATGGCTGGGGTGTTTAACCGCAAGGCTACAGAGCCTTGGCATGTGTCCTGCTCCAGGAACTCCATCAAAGCCGAGAGACCGTCCTGGCCCTTTGGATCCAAATTCATTCCAAATGTTCCAATTATCAAGGCCTCCCACCAGCATCTTTTGGCTTCTTGGCTCCAGGACAAAAATCCACAGATGAGGAGAAACAAACAGCCACGCCTTGCCCTGTCATCATGCCAGCACAGAGGCTGAGGCCTTGCAAGCCAGTCTGGGAAGAGGCCTTTGGCCTGGCAGCATATGCTCCTCCTCCCAACCATGCCCCTTCCCCTTTCCATCACAGATTGGATGGAAATGAATGCAAAAGTTCCCAGGCCAAGATGTGTGGGGAAGAATTCAGGCTGGGGGGGGGGGAGAGAGCAGAACGCCAAAATGTCTTTCTCCTTTCTTCCAGATCATGGCCACTGTGTGGGAAAACAGGAAGACCTCCACCCCTAGGATTTATTTATGTATCCATTTGTTTATAAAATATGTTTATATTATAGGGTTCTCTGTACATTTTCAATATATGTCTGTGTGTGGATATATGGGAGCTTACATTGCACAATACAGGTAGTCCTCGACTTACAACAGTTCATTTAGTGACCGAAGTTACAACGACACTGAAAAAAGTGACTTATGACCATTTTTCACACTTAGGACTGTTTCAGCATCCCCATGATCATGTGATCAAAATTCAAATGGTTGGCAAACTGACTCATATTTTTTTAAATAATATTTTTATTAATTTTCTATTTTTACATTTAGGTATTTAAAAAGCAATGTGGTGGCTGGGTTAATCAATAGTTCAGTAACATATAAAAATCTTTAGTACAAATCTCAAACTACAACCTCAAATATTTCCTCTCTTTTTCTCTTAATATCTACTATCTCATATTTAAGCTTATACAGTTCTTATTATATCAACTAAATAAAAATATCATTATTACATTTATCAATATTATTTAGCTTATACATATCTTAATTACTTTTACATTCAATCTTTACAGTCAATCAATGTCCTGTTATTAGTTTTTCCCAATTTTTAGTTTCCCATCAATATTCAAATTTAATATTTGATATTTATAATTTTAGGTAACCAAAGTTTCCTTTATCTCAATTCATAACAGAATCTAATATTCAAAATACACATCTTATCTATTTGGCCATAATCTTGTTCTATGTCCTAAAAGTTATCTATTTCCCCCCATGTTACATCATCTAATTAATAATACAGTATCCCCTTTATTAAATCAAAGCCCATTATATATATTGTCTGAGTTAATCAATAAATCAAACATATTCATAATATTTTTTTCTTTTGGGTCTAATTTTTAAGTTTTAAATAAATAGCATCCATATTTTCAACTAATTTCCAAATGTTTTAAATTTAATGACCAAACTTTCTCTTATCTCAACTTCTCCCTTTGACCCTCTAATTAGTAATATAAAATCTCCTCTGATAAATCAAAACCCCAATTTTCTTCAGCCTTATTCTGGCTTTCTTTCTTTGCCAACTAACCTTCCATGTCAACGCTTTTAAATCATCAAATAGATCTCCCTCTATTATTATATATATTGTTTGGAATAAGAGAGACCATTTAGTTGCCTTTTTTTTGGAAGGGCTAGCCCATTTGTATTCCTTAAATCATCTCCCTATTATTCCAAATCCCTATAATTGTTCTGGTATGTTTATCTTCCATTTAGTCTGTTCTTCTTCTTGCTCCTTCTTCTGATTTATATAGAAAATCTTTTCCATTTTCAGTGTTGTCAGTCTCTTTTTTGGATATTCCATTGACTATATTTGTTGATCAATTGAGTCCTCTGTCTTAGTATTTGATTGTTCCATTTTATATTACCTTCTGCATTGTTAGATTTTTAGTTGTAGTCGGAATTTGGGTTTGTATATCTAAGCTGACATCTTGTTCTTTTCTGTAACATCTTATTTTGTCACAAGCTGAAAGGATGGTTTCATGTATTGCTTTTAACATGGAAATAATCTTTTCCTGGTCTTCATCCATCTTCTCTTAATGGTATGTTAAGTTGAGGACTTTGAAATTAGACGATGAAAATAATTTTATAGCTGGGTATGGGACCTCTATTTCACATGTTTGTAGGTAGTCTCTATAGTAGAAGTCATTTGTCAAGTAAGATTTTATAATCCAAGGTATTTCATCATCTCCAATAATGACCAATATTTCTCAGATAAAAAAGTAGGAAGGCAATTCTCCACATACAGCTCTAAAAATCAATAAAGGTTTACATTCATAGTTCAAGGCGGCCAGCCATGCCACCCAGAAGTTCTCTTTACAGCTGAACTTCTCACAGGTGGTGTTTATCAACTTTAAAAGAGTCTTTTCTGTAGTCTGGGCTTCAAGCCAAGTCTCCTTTAGGCAATAACAAGTTGTAATACCAAGCTTTGCCCAAGATGTCACCGATGCCGCTTAAGGTTTTTTAAGTTCAAAATTTTTATAGTCCTTTTTCCAATTTTATTTCTTTTTTATAGATAAAAACAAAAGTCTTCAGTGAAAATAAGAAAACTTTTGGTCCCCAAGTTTCAGAAACATATAAATTCAATTAGATTAAAGTTATTCTTTTAGTGCTTTAACTCCCCTAGGTAGTCAATCGCCACTATTCTTAGAGGTTGGATAGAAATTCCCTTCCCTCTCTCCTCACAGGGGAAAGATACTTTGGGCAGCTTTTACAGGAAGAAAAATACTTAGGATTTTAGAGAGAAGATCGGATCTCACCCAGTTTCATCCGTGTTGCTTTAGAAGTGCCTGGTGGTAAGTTTGACTTTGGTTGTGTGCAGCCTAGTGATGAGCCATATTGCTATGGCTGGTCTTTCCTCCACCGGTTTGGAAGGCTGCCCCGGATCAAGCGGAGGTCCCCTCCTTGCTCATCGCCCCTACAGGGCGACTTTCGACCCTTTCCAGAGTCCCCCAGCGGAACGAAACCGCGGAAGACGGAGCTCGCCTTCCAGTGGCCACAGTGGCTGCGATGGCAAACCGAAAGTACTGACTCATATTTATGACAGTTGCAGTGTCCCGGGGTCATGTGATCCCCTTTTGCCACATTCCAACAAGCAAAGTCAATGGGGGAAGCCAGATTCACTTAACAACCATGTTACTAATTTAACAACTGCAGTAATTCACTTAACAAATGTGCCAAGGAAAGTCATAAAATGGAGTAAAACTCACTGAACAAATTTCTCACTTAGCAACATAAATTACGACCAATTGTGGTCATAAGTTGAGGACTACCTGGACAAGATCTGATGTGTTTGTACAATTAAACAGAGATGACCTGGATATTCATGTATAACCCTGCCGTGATTCCCATCAATATTTCCTCGTCACAAAACCAGATGTGTTCAAAAGCATAGGAGAAAGAGACACAGCATTCTAGAATTCCATGTAGCATCCTTTTGGACAGAATTATCCAAGGCAAGTATGTGGCTATTGACTTTCTGGCTGCTGAAACATCCTATTTTCTAGCACTTCCTTCTCCCTTTGCCTTTTTTGAGAAGCTTTTTTAAATCTTTCAGGGCCTGCAGAGGGAGGCGAAAATAAGTCACCCAAGAATCACCATAGTTTTACCTGTTTCAGTGTGAAGTCTGAAATATCTAGGGTCCTTGGT
Source organism: Crotalus tigris (assembly GCF_016545835.1). Classification (NCBI taxonomy): domain Eukaryota; kingdom Metazoa; phylum Chordata; class Lepidosauria; order Squamata; family Viperidae; genus Crotalus; species Crotalus tigris. Next base: position 1,087,762 of record NW_024097006.1, read on the forward strand.
TCCATCCCCCCCTTTTTCTTAGTGAAGCAGTGGATGGCATGCATTCCATTATGAAAAAGGAGATGAAGTAATTGAGGTAAAATAACAGGATATGCATTGATGGGGCAGAAGACTTCCCCACATTGTTGGTTGTTTTATTGTCCAAGGGGAAGAGTACCATCTGCACCAGTTCTGAAGCTGGCCTGTTTTTTTTTTCTTTATTTCAGAAACAGGGTTTGCAGATCTGCAACCCCTCTCCACACCCTTTTGGAGTAAGTTCTTTTTTTGAAATTGAACTTTTGGGAAGCATCAGCTGGAGAACACTGCTGAATGGAGACACGAATGGGAGGATCCTGTCACCTGGACCATTGGTGACCAAAGGATGGAACTGAAATGCGTTTAAAGACCTGGATCTTCTATCAGTTTGACTGATCTGCCTTGCTTCCTGCACTATTTCAGGAATGTTATGCCTGTGCATCCTAAATTCTCTGGCTCCAGACTTGTCTTTCGTGTATTCCAAAATTTCACAGAATGGCACCGGTTTAGTGCTAGTGTCACCACAAACTCTTTCTTGTTTGAGGTATGGCTGAATTAGATCAAAACCTCCAATTTGCCAGAAACATGAGAAGTATTCCGTGTACATAAGAATGCCTTTCTAAAGTGGTAAATGTGTCTTTCATTACTCTTGCATCAATCAAGACATGAGCTCATGGGTTACAATTGATTTGATTTAATTTGTGGATATAAAGTCATTTGAATCATGGTATTTAATAGATCATTTGTATTTCAAGGAACAACTTAAACAATAGATTGGGACTTTAGCTATAAAATTCTCACCATTCTCTCTCACTTTTGTATAATGTATTTCCTACCTCTGGAATTCATTCCAGAATATTTACATTCATCATCATTACATTTTTTTCCAAGCATCAAGAATTTTTTCCATTTGACCATCTGTACTATTGTACATATATATGTGTGTGTGTGTGTGTGTGTGTACATACATATATATATATATGTATATATATATGTGTGTATATATATATGTATATATACACACACACACACACACATATACATATACACACACACACACACACTCATATATATATATACTGCTCAAAAAAATAAAGGGAACACAAACTTATAGGATTTTTTGTGTTCCCTTTATTTTTGTGAGCAGTATATATATGTGTGTGTGTGTGTATGTGTGTGTGTGTGTGTGTGTGTGTGTATTTCTGAGGTTTTTGTGGGTGTTTGTATGCAGGTCTTTGGTTATGCGGGTTTTCTCCCGCGTAAAATTGGAAGTGTCTTAGCGACGTTTCGATGAAGTCCCATTTGTCATCTTCAGGCTGGTGTTTTCAGCTTCGTGCTTCGAGGAGCAATATATATATACACACACACACACATACATATACATACACACACACACACATACATACAATGGCAGCAAATGGATTTTTATTTTTATTATGGTAAATATTGGGAAATATAACATGTACAAACAAAAGCTGTTTAGGGGTCCTCCGTAATTTTTAAAAGTGGGGAAAAATCCTGAGAGAAAAAAAGAAACATGCCATAAAACATTGCTGACTGGTTTAAGAGAAAGAAACTGCTGAAAAACCATCCCCTCTATTGCTTTCCTTATATAAAGTGTAAAAATCTGAATCCTGGGTAATGCCATGTAGTAAAAACAAATAAATACGAACACCAGGATAATATCAAACTAGGATTTGTTTAATAAAATGCTGAGCTTTCGTCGGCCAGCACTGCCGACATCATCAGAGCATAGAAACAAGTCCATGGGAGTTTCCTTTTATAACACCAGCCGGTTTTACGCACAGCTCTTGGACCTAGTCATCGGTCCATCTGATGTCTCTTAATTGTTTCATTCTTGAAAGGCACGTATTCACTGTTCCCTTGATGGGTTTTTAAAGCCGCAATTCCCTTATCCACTTTCTTTTCTTCAATCCCCTCCCTTATGCACCCCCCCGCTGTCCGCCATTGCACCACCAATTTCTAGGACTGCTGTTACCCCCCCCCTTTCCTTTTACCCATCACTTTCTTTGTATGCATCCCATCATCCAGATTCGTTGTTCCTTCCTCCCCCTCTTTTTCGGTCGTTTCCCTCACCTGCCCATGGCTATCTGCTGTAATCTCAATGATTTTTAGGGTCGCTGTTTCCCCCCCTCCTCCTTTGTTACTGGAATCAGTAACACAACTTCTTTACCAGCAGATAGAACAAAACCTGCTAGCTTTGTGCATCCTCTTCATATTTCATGCAGGAAAAAAAATATCACAATGATTATTTCAAGATTCACTGGCTACTCCATGGAAAATAGCAAAGCACACGCCTGCCAAAATGTAACATCCAGAAACATCTATCCTTAAAATTCCTGCAAGAGTGCAAAGCTGTTGTGATAGCCTTTAAAAAACAAAAGCAAGTGTCCCTTTGTAATGAGATATATAAATTAAATAAAAGAAAAATTTGCTCCTTTTAAAAATGATGTCCAAAGGATATTGGAAGAAGGAATCTTTGCATACACTGCAGGAATGGTTTTTTAAAGTGTCCAATTTGGCGGAAATGGCAAAGATTTCGGCTTTTTTAAAGCAACAAACGCAAGAGAAATTTCTTGCTGTTTGGCATAAATGGATAAAATTTATAGTTTAAAATGGATATTAAAAATATTATATAGCTTTTTCTTAATTTTTATTCTTATACATATATATATATTTTAAAATATAATTTTTCTAATTGTTTTTTAATTAAGCCTATATTCTGCTCTGGGAAGCTCGGGGGGGGGAAGGGGGGGTGCTTGGGGGAGGTTGGGGAAGGGAGGGTTTGTTGTGTAATGTTTAGTTTTTTCTTTGTATATGTTTTTCGTCTTTGTATTGTTTTGTTTTTTTCTTTTTTTGTAAAACTTATAAAACTTTTAATAAAAAAAAAAATGATGTCCAAAGGTTCCCACATCAGCATTTTCCAATGATGGCATACATTTGTACAGGTAGTCCTTGATTTACAGCCATTTGTTTAGTGACCATTCAAGTTCCAACAGTGCTGATAAAAGAGGCAATTGGTCCCTTCACAAGTCTTGCAGCACCCGCAAGATTTTATGAACAAAATTTGAGCATTTGGCATATATTTATGATGGTTGCAGCATTCCAGGGTCATTTGATCATCATCTGTGATCTTCCCAGCCAGTTTCTGACAAGTAAAGTCAATGGGGAAAGTCGGGTTGTCTTAATGGCTGCGTGATTTGCTTATCAACTGTAGCAGAACAGGTTATAAAATTGGGTGTGACTCACTTAACAATTTTCTTACCAACAGAAATTCTAGCCCCAATTGTGATTGTAGGTTGAGGACTTCCTATACCAGTATATTCAACCTCTCCTCGTCATATCTGGATATTTTCAGCATCTGCTTTGTACTTAAGAGATTCACCTACATGGTCCCTGCTCTTGACTTTCCTCTGCAAATAGAAAGAGACTTTTAAAAGTTTTTTTTAGATTTATTTTATTAATAAGAAAAATGGCATGCGAACATACTTCACCTGGGTGAACCATTTTCCTGTCACATACCTATTGCACATGGAGAAAGCAAAACACAAAACCTAATCTGCTGTTTGAATTTCAGCAGACATGAAACAGCGAGATTAAAAAAAAAAGTGGATGAAGGTATGCATCACCATTGGGTCTTCTGCAACGTTATTACATAAAAGCACAGCATGGATACAAAGGCCCACCTTCTCCACTGCCTGGCATCAGGCTGGCTACCTTTTTTTTTTCTTCACCACAACCTCCTTAGTAAGTGATATTTTACTCTATTAGTATCTTCATTCTATGGGGGACATTTTGGGTCAACTAGATCTGTTCTAATAGTCTTAAATTGCCTGTGAAGATTTGGTGTCCCTGCATGTATCAATCCCTTTTGTGCCGTTGGAAGTGTTTTTCAAAAGAACTGATCCCTGAAGTGCAGATCACCAAACCTGATGAAAGTACCATGTGGCATATTCGACAAATAGGATGGCATCTGAAGTATGAGGAGTTTGTCGAAATAAACTCGAAGCATTTCTACATCTGCCTTCTAGCCCATAAATCCAAAGGGAACTATGAGCCACTTGGTTCGCACCCCAGTGTTTCCTGACATATTAGGATCAATTGGGTTGGCCACAGCTGCCTGATTAGAGATCATTCTACACAAAAGTCTATGCCGGTGTTTCTCAACCTTGGGAGCTTCAAGATCTGTGAACTTCAACTCCCAGAATTCCCCAATCAACATGAGTTGAAGTCCTCACATCTTCAAGCTGCCAAGATTGAGAAATACTGGTCTTCTGTAAAGATACAGAAGTTTAAAAGACAGGTCATCCTCTATAATTCTGCGTTCAAATTAAGGTTACTCCAAATCTCAATAATCTATCCTTTGGATGGAGGACAAGTGTTGGCCCCAAGGAAATGCTAAGGGCTCTTAGAGTAGGACAGAAAGACAGAGGAGGATTGCATACCCCATTGTCAGGTCAGCATAAGGAAAATGGGGAGAAATAGGTGAAGGAGGAACAGTGCAACACATCCCCCATTCAAACACATCCACTGTATAACAACTGAAACATTTTAAGTGAGATTATAATGGCAAGAATATGTCCAGGTGAGAAATTCCCAATTCACCATTTATTCTCATATGTGGTACCCATCCCACTTCTTCAACTCTATCTCATACAAGTTTGATCTAATTCAGCTAAGTGTTCTGCTAAAACAAAATGCATTTTTTTTCTTTTTGTAAATTAGTTTATGCCGGGAATGTTGCAAAAAGTGAATCCACTGAAGGAATGACCACCCCAAATTCATTGGCCAACAGTCCATGCGTAACTCATTCACCACTGAATTCCTATTCAACCAGAAGAAAAAGCAGAGAATAAGATAATTGTGGCAATTATCGATTTTTGTCCCAGTCTGCAAGAAACAGACAACTATCAGCTTTAGACACAAACACAAAAAAGCAAAGTGTTGTGTAGATAATGGCCTGGCGTTATGGAACTCGGGGCCCTTCAGATATTTCTGAAGCCCAGGCTGTGATATTTATCACCACTGGCTGAGGCTATTGGCAGCTGTAATTAACAACATCTGGAATTCTCCAGGTCCCTCCCTATGTTGACCAGATAGCTATGAGGGAAGGGAAAACGTTTGGATAGGAATGTTGTTTTCCTTCTTAACCCACGTGGTCACTCTTCAAAACTGCAGATGCCTTTGTAACAGTATTTAGCTTTGCCTAACTCAAATTAAAGAAACATCCATTTTAACTATTTAAGACTGGTAAGAAGGAAAAAAAGGTGCAGAGTACAGTTTTGTTCACAACATACATTTCTTGTCCCTAAACTGTGATGACCAACACCAGCAGCACAATTGTAAGCCTCCTCACCAAAGCACCAGGAAAGGGAGGAAAGCTTGCTTTTAAAAAAAGTTGTTTTAAAATGGATTCACACCTTGAGCTATAAAAATACATCTGTATGAAAGGCGTACAAATCAATCCTTGCTTTATAAGACTGGACCATAGACTTTGCCCCTGCTCCTGTCCCAAAAGGGAAAGTTGGCTTCTCGTTAAAGAGAAAAAAAAAAAAACTATGAAAAATGCCATAGGCCATAGGCATTAGAGACTTGGGACAAAAACTCAGGTCCTGCTGGACATCTTGAATCATCCATTCAAACAACAAAGTCTTTGTGAATGACGAGCACACACGGACAAATAGAACTAGTCAAAAGGGCGAATGACTGGACAAAAGCAATTAGGAAGCGTTCCTAATGGGACCAGCAAACAAAATGCAGAAGCAGGCCAGGTACCTGCCGTCTGTTTCTTTCAGCCGCCTTCTGGCCAACCCCTTGCCTCCAACTGTCAATCAGATGAACAATAGCCTTCCTTGACCCTCCAGGGTCTTTCTTTGATGGAATGGACATTCAGGATCTCAGAAGTCACTCAGAATGCTGATGTCAGCAAACTCCTTCTTGTACCGATGAGAGTATAAGCCAAGGAGAAAAGCCCACTTGAGGGAAAGGATGCTCCAGATGCAGGATAGATAGTAGCTCTGTGGATCTGTAAAGGCTGGGAAGATCAAGCAAATTCAGCATTTTATTAAGAGGAAGAAGTAGTATACAGCTCCAGTGTTGATTACTTTGTTAACCAGGTTCATTACTTCCAATATCCACCCAGAATGCTCAATCTTCCACTGTTGTTGAACAACAGTTAAAGTGACTGAGGATTATGAGAACTATCACTCAACAAATATCACTCAACAACATCTAGAATCCCAGAGAGTCTTTACTTGTCCTAGACGCTGTCATTAAATTATAACTCCAGCAATCTCAGGCAAGATGCCCAACAGTCAGAGACAAGGAATTGAGCAACACCTGGAAACTGCTGTTCCTATGGCAAGTTTATGTCTTTGCCAGTTGCTAGCTTGATGCTTCAAGAATAATTCCTAGAATTTTTACCTAGCCTGCTGTGAAGAAACACATGGGAAAGCCCCCAGATTAGAGAAGGATGGCTTAGAGTGATCAAATAAACTTACAATGTTGTTTTTGGCAAATCTTGAAGAGTTTATAAGACAATAAGGAGAGTGGTGGCTCATGTGGCTAGGATGCAAGACTGCTGCCATGTGATGGAGTGAGCTCTCATCACTCACTTCAGCTCCTGTCGACCCAGCAATTTGAAAGCAAATGACCGTGAGTAGATAAATAGGTACCATTTTGGTGGGCAACTTAACAGGGACATGAAAGGACATCCTCTGGGCAACAGTGATGTCACCAGCTAATCCGAGAGCGAACGATACGACAGTATAAGGAAAGCCAATTTCCAAGCCATGTTGAATATCTACCGGTCAAAGCCCACCCCTGGATTTCCCTTTTGAGGGAGTCATATTCAAGTATTATGTAGAACCAAGCAGAATTAAGGCAGCACCGGTGCATCCAACCTTGAACTTGAGAAAGTGGGTCTACAAGCACACAATGGCTTGAGCAAACAATTCAAAGGTTGTAGGATTATATATTCCAGCTCATATATACATCTTTGCACCTTCACCTATTTTTAGCAAAGGATCCTCCCATGCTGAGGTGCAGGTTTCTAACTCAGGAGTGGGGAGTCAGATGCTGCTGGGTTACCATTCTGATAATTTTTGAAAACTGATCATATCAACTGGGATTAGTGGAGTCCAATATTGTCCAGAGGATCCCACTCTTTGCAGAGAATGTGGTGAAATTGTCTGATGGATTCTGTAAATGAGGAGAAGGGGGGAAGAGGAGTAGATTTCATGGCTGTCACAAAATTGGCTCGCCCTCTTTCTTTCTTTTTTTTTTCCGGCTGCACAGATCTGCTAGTGTTAGACTTCAAAAGAGAACCAAATTATAGACTTACATTGTTTCTTTATGATGGCCAGGGCCAGGAATGTGCACAATCCCACCACGGAGAGTATGCCAAAGAAAATGCCAACACACATGAAGAACCTCAGACCTTTCAACCAGGTTCTCCAATAGTCCTGCATATACATCACATGTGTGATTAGGGCCCAGAGTGCCAAGACACCTGAATGAAACAAAAAAGAAGGAGAATCAATAAAAAGTGAGCATGTAAACTCCAAAGTTGATCAGCAGTTTTAACCAGCAAGTTTCTGCAATTTCCTTTAGGTCAGGGTGACTTTTGACCCTTAAGAGGCACCCCAAAAAAGGGATCAGAGAAACGCTGTGTTTGATTTCAGTTCCACACACGGGTTATAGCCTTAGAATCTTCAAAATTGCCTACCTTATAGAAAACCTGCCCACCTAAAATGTGTTAGGAGAAAGTGAAAGTCCCTGCCCCACAAAGGGCAGTGGAAGAATTCCTGGAGCTTCCCTCTTGTGGGATCAGTTCCCATCAAATCAAGAAAAGTGTTCTCCTTACTAAGGTTTAGAACAGACATGTCAAACACAAGGCCCGGGGGCCGGATGCGGCCCGCAAAGTGATTTCATGTGGCCCACGAAGCCATCCTGGAAACAGTGAGGGAACCGCCCCCGTTGCCTTGACCCTGGCCCAGGCTGGCCGGGAGCCAATATACCATTTTATGGTGGCCATCTATGCTGAAATGCATTCAGTCTTAGCTCCACAAGGCCGTCTGAAAACAGCGAGGAACCAGCCCCTGCCAAGTCGCCCCCGCCCCCTGGGTGCATGCTGGGGAGGTGTCACTCTTTGTGAGGAATGAAGAAATGCACCATCGCACTGGCCACTTCCAGACAATGGTGCATTTCTTCATTCCTCACGAAGGGTGACACCTCCCCAGCTGCGTTTCTTGCCTGTTTTTCTTCCTCATCTCAAATATTTTCCCACCACTCTGTACTTAGGAAAGAAGGAAGGAAAGGAGAGGGAGGGTCTGAGGGAAGTCCTACCTTAGTCCTGCCCTGCTGCCCTTTCACCATCCCCTTGCCCCCTCCTCCTGGCCTATCCTGGGAGTCTCCCATCCTATTGCTAAGGAAACTTTGGATACAAAGCAGGATCTCATCCTATGGAGAGGGAATGGGCCTCCCTCTGACTTTGCCCTTGTACCTATCATGAGCAACTGGCTAAGGAGAGCAATCACAGCAGCAGCAGCTTTGAGGAGGTAAGTGCAGCTGGGCACCCCCTTGGATAAGTGGGACTGGACTTGGTGCCATGGGTGCTGGAGGGCCAGGCTGGGCATTTGACCTCTGTTGCCCAGGGTGCTCAAGGGCCAGGCTGGGCATTTGACCTCTGCTGCCCAGGGCTCCGGGAAGCCCGCATCACCATCCAGCCCCCACTGCATGGCCTGAGAGGAACAGTGAGGCTCCTCCAGTGGACCATGCTTTGGCACTTGCCCTGGTCCCACCCCCTTCTGCCAGAGACCCTCATATCTGTCCTGTCCAGGCCCCCACAGGCACCCTTGACGCAAACGATGGAGAGCTGGCCTTGCCCACCCGGTAGATCACACTCATTCCATCCACACCCACCCAGCAGGCCACACGCACCCTGGACCCGGCCCCGAGGGCAACTGCAATGCTGATGCGGCCATCAAAGAAATTGAGTTTGACACCCCTGGTTTAGAAAGCCTCAACATAACAGAGATGGAAGAGACCTTGGAGGTCTTCTAGTCCAACCCCCTGCTCAAGCAAGAAACTCTATACCATTTCAGACAAATGGCTGTCCAATCTCTTAAAAATCTCCAGTGTTGGAGCATTCACAACTTCTGGAGGCAGGTTGTTACACTGGTTAATTGTTCTAACTGTCAGGAGGTTTCTCCTTAGTTCTAGGTTGCTTCTCTCTTTGGTTAGTTTCCATCCGTTACTTCTTGTCTTGCCTTAAGGTGCTTTGGAGAATAGCTTGTCTCCCTCTTCTTTGTGGCAGCCCCTGAGATACTGGAACACTGCTATCATGTCCCCCCTCATCCTTCTCTTCGTTAAATTAGACATATCCAATTCCAGCAACCGTTCCTTATATGCTTTAGCCTCCAGTCCCCAAATCATCTTTGTTGCTCTTCTCTGTACTCTAGAGTCTCAACATCTTTTTTACACTGTGGTGACTAAAACTGGATGCAGTATTCCAAGTGTGGCCTTACCAAGGCATTGTAAAGTGGTATTAATACTTCACATGATCTTGATTCTATCCCTATTGCAGCCTAGGACTTTGTTGGCTTTTTTGGTAGCTGCAGCATATTGCTGACTCATTTAAGTGACTGTCCACTAGAATTCCAAGCTCCCTCTCACAGGTACTCCTATTGAGCCAGGTACTACCTATTCTATACCTGTGCATTTGTTTTTTCTTGCCTAAATGTAGAACCTTATTTTTTTCACCATTCGATTTCATTTTGTTAGATAGGGCCCAGGGTTGAGATTCTTCTGTATCTTGAGCATGTCTTCTGGAGTGTTGGCTATTCCTGCCAGCTTGGTGTCCTCTGCAAATTTGATGAGTGCCCCTTCTATCCATTCATCTAAATTATTGTGAAGATATTGAAGTCTATTTGGAAACCTTTAAGCGAGTAAGTGTTTATATACATATATCTATCTATCGTGAGCATATGTAAACATTTCACTCCAGATCTGCAGATGAGCAGAGGGAGAACCTGCAATAATTGACAGGCTGCACCCTGGAAGTTCTGCAACACAACCCACAGTTCTATTATTAGCAACTGTTAGCAAATGCATTAGGGGCCATCTTCTTTTAATTTTTAGTGTGTATTTAAAACACACAATCAGGAGAAAAAGAACTGGGGGGAAAAAACCCATGAAGAAAAACAGAAAAAAAAGGTTGGCAAGTCATATAAAACTGAACAAAAAAGAAAAAATAATATTAGATTAGTACAGGTAGTCTTCAACTTACAACAGTTCATTTAGTTCGAAGTTACATCACTGAAAAAAGTGACCTATGACCGTTTTTCATATTTATGACCATTGCAGCATCCCATGTTCATATGATCAAAATCTGGATGCTTGGCAACTGGTTCATATTTATGACAGTTGCAGCATCCCAGGGTCACGTGATCTCCTTTTGCCACCTTCTGACAAGCAAAGTCAATGGTGAAGCTGGATTCACCCTAGCAACCATGTTACTAAGTTAACTGCAGTGATTCATTTAACAACTTTGGCAAGAAAGGTCATAAAATGGCGCAAAAATCACTGAACAACTGCCTCACCTAGTAACAGAAATTTTGGGCTAAACTGTGGTCATAAATTGAGGACTACCTGTACAATGTATTAAAGTACCGCATCTCATTTGAAGATTTCAAAATCTTTAAATCAAATTAGTGTTCAGTAATTAATGAAAGTGGCCAGGAAACAGTATATGAAACATAAGCTAGAGTGAACAGTTAACATAATTGCTACAAAAAAATATCCTAAAGATATCTCCCCCCCCCCTGGACTTGGCCTATAATTCAACCCCTGAATTATAGAAAAAATATGGAGGGGTTTTAAATTTAACTACTATTTTAAGTGGGAAATGTTGTCTTGGGTACCAATAGGAGCGTCCTCCTTAAAAAAAAACAACAGTTTATTGTTAATGCAGCTTGCAGGGATTTTTTTTATTAGTATGGGAGAAAAAGTATGTTCTCTCCATGGTCCTGCTCTGATGGAGGGGAATCCCAGTGAACTCCCATAATATGCATAGCCCTCAGAAATCCCCTTTCTTCTCAGCTTTATTGTCTCTTTATTTTTCCTTACTGAAAGCTCTTCAGATATAGCTGGCAATTTTGAAAATCATAAGCCCCACAATGCCTGAAGAGAACAGGCTGGGAGAAGAAGGCCCACCAGCAAAACTGGAACAGAAGGACTCACAGGTTGACTGCAAGAATGAGACTAACGGTTACAGCTAATTCTAGAAAGCAGGGGAGCTACTCTAGAAAACTCTTAAGATGAATATGCACTAAAAAACCAACATATAATGTAATGGGCTTCTTTAGGAGGAGCCAGTAAACCACAAAGTGTTCTTCAAAGCTCAGCCAAGGAGGAAACTTCCTCTTTTTTAGAAGTTGACATAAAAACAAACAAGCTTCTGGTTGACATAAGCAATTAAATATGCCTAGTCACATTTTCACTCCTTCCCTGTTTTTCGGAGCAAGAAGGCGTCAGACTCCGTTTTTTCCCCTCACATGTTCAAAAACTGAGTCAGTTTTAAAGGAAGCTTGTGATGAGGGACTCCTGAGACATTGCACTGAAAAAAAACACCCGTGTGACTCAGCAAAATACTTCTTTGGAAAGGAATGAGTTGGCAAAAATGTTCAACAAATCCACAACTTCTCAAAACCTTAGTAACAATGTCTACATTTGCTTCTTCAGCCCCTGCGTTCAAAAGTACTCTCTGGTCAAGTAAACAAAAGACCATGATTTTTTTTTAAAAAAAATGGTAGACCATGCAATCTACAATATATCTATCTCCAGATATATTTTATAGTATATTTATCTACAAAGTTTTCATTCCAATAGCAAAAATGAATGATACTAAAATATTGGATTGCAAAACAGTCATTCACACACACACACACCTACACACACACAGAGTATATATAGTAAAATGGTTTAAAATTTATATTAAAAGATAAAGCATTACTGGGAAAATACTTTATTGAATTACTAATTAGTATTAAAAGTTTGATAATCTATTAGCACATAGCTCCTTTGGGCTGCTTAGTTAGAAAAGAAAAGAAAAAAGGGAAGGAAAGGGAAAAAAAGAAAGATCTCTAGAGGCACATCAAGTTGCAATCAGGCTAATTTTTAGTATGAAGAGCTATCAATTAAATATGTATGCATCCTCTAGGAATAGTTAGATGCAAGCAGTTAATTAAAAGCTATAAAGAGTTTGGCTAATAACACATTTTATTCATACACTTATAATTTGTTATTTATCAGTTCTAGAAATGAAAAGAAACTAAAAGGCAGGTAGACCTCAACTTACAACCAATCACTTGGTGATTGAAGTTATAAGGATACTGGAAAAATTGACTTATGACCATTTTTCGCACTTACGAGTTCTGTAGGATCCCATGATCAAAATTTGGACACTTGGCAACTGGTTTATATTTCTGACAGTTGCAGTGTCCCAGGGTCAGTGATCACCTGACCAGCAAAATCAATGGGGAAGCCAGATTATTTAACAGCTGTGCTACTGTATTCACTTACATCCATGGCAAAAAAAAAAAAAAGGCTGTAAAATAGGGCAAAACTCATTTGACAACTGTCTTGCTTAGCAATGGAAATTTGGGATTCAGTTGTGGTCGTAAGTTGAGAACTACTTGTAAAACAGCAAAGATTTTGACTTGCAGCAAAAGTGGTATCTCACGGGGTTAGCTATTCATAAAGATTATCTCATTTGTTTCAACCAGGTGCTCATCAAAACTAAGTAATATGAATACAGATAGTTCTCAGCTTAATCCACATTTGGACCAGAATTTTTGTTGCTAATCAAGGCAGTCCATAAGTGAATTGCAACCAATTTTTACAACCTTTTTGTCACGATTGTTAAGCGAATCCCTGCAGTTGTCTGGCTTCCACCCATGACTTTGCTTGTCAGAAACTGGCTGGGAAAGTCACAAATGGCGATCACATGATCCTGGGACACTGCAGCCATTGTAAATACATTCTGGTTACCAAGGCTCCAAATTTCCATCATGTACCTATCAGGATTCTGCGATGCACAAATGCAAGGACCCGTTGTTAAGTCAGGCTCTTCAGTGCCGTTGCAACACAGAGTGCTCACGAAACAAAAGTAGTAAGTTGAGGACTATCTGTAGATCTCCATTTTCAACACTTCTAAGAAAAAAAGGAAGGCAGCACAGTTATTAACTACACAAGATAAAGTATGAGAGACTGCTTACGTATAGAGCCTGGTTACTGGAGAGATTGTCTGTCACCCATGATACCTGCTCGGAAGATTTGATCCTGCAAGACTGGCGCACTCCTCTTAGGATACCAGAAGCATTTCTTTTCTGTATCAAAACCTGCCCTCTGGAAAGGGATTCCCCCCCCCCCAGTGTTACCCCTTCCAGGAAGACCAGAGTAGGAAACCAAAGATACGAATACTAACTTTGTAGGAGGTCAAAGTAGCATTCCCCCAATTTTTCCCTACAACACTAAAATGTACACTGGGCTGAGACAGAGTGGCCCAAAGTCATAAAATGAATCTCAATGACTGAGAGAGGATTGAAACCTGAGTTCCCCGACTGCTGGTCCAATACCTTAAGCAGAATTCCACACTACAACATCCCAAATTTCTAGACAAATGACATATCTGGAAAGTATGTGGCTGGCGAGTGCCAAATGCCACCCCTGTAAAGGACCCTTGACACAGACAGAGGACAATTATGATCTGGGCCTGGGATTCCTTCTGTCTGAGTGGCAGTAGATCCATGGCTCTGAAGGATCACCTTCCCTAAGCATAAAAGCTCTTGTAAGAAGACCACATATTCAAGCATGACCTCTTTGGTACAGATCCAGCACAAGCAAATTCTTGGCTTGTTCAGCCAGGCTGCTTCAGAAAAACAATTGGGTTGATCTGTTTCCCCTCCCCTTCCCAAGGGTGTGGGAGAAGTGACATCAGCAATTGTCCAGCAGAAGATTTAAGGGAGGTACCATTTGCAGCTTGTTGTTGTCTTCCCCAGCCCTGAATGCAGTCATTCTTTTGGCCCAATACAACCCTCTTGCTAAAGTCCTAGGCTGCATTCCAGATGTGAGGCAACATCTGACTGATGAAAATCACTCAAGGTGATTTGTTCAAAAGAGCAGCATACCCAGGAAACAACATGCACTCAATTCCACAGCTTCTAAAAAATTCATTTAGTGGAATCCCAGAAAAATAATAATATTTTTCTCAAAAATAAGAAAAACTGGACTCTTGTTTGGAGCAAATATCTTGACCCTCATTCTGAACTCACTCTCTCTCTCTCTCTCTCTCTCTCTCTCTCTCTCTCTCTCTCTCTCTCTCTCTCTCTCTCTCTCTGTGTGTGTGTGTGTGTGTGTGTTCTTGACAGATATCATCTGGATTAAATATATGCAATGGGATAGAAAAAATTAGACATGCCACACATAAACAAAAAAAATAATTACAGCTCAGTGGAAGAAAATATATTTTGCATATAGAAATAATACAATTTTGTTTAAAGAGTCTTGGACACTTAAGATGGCAAAGATTTTTGCTAAATGTTTGCAAAGATCTTGGTTTCAGGTAATGTGTTATTGGATCCTAAAGACTAATAGCCTCAAAAAATAAAGAAATAATCAATTATTCTCGGTCTCCCCAAGTTTAGCTAGGATAAAACTTCTAAAGAATTCCCTATAGCAACTCAGGATACATGCAGATGTAACTATTATCAAATTGGAAAACCCAACACAAATCATCCTTTTATGGATCCAATCCTGAATCTCTCTTGCCTCAGCATAAAGCCTCAACAAATCACCTTTTGGGAATCTTTGTGTTCCACCTGTCTTGGAAGCATAGTTTTAGTAAACCAGACATATTTAATTCAATTAACTCACTAGGAATCTCCCTGAGCTTGCACTTTCATACAGACAAAATATTAGCAATGTCCTTAAAGGATGTAATACACCTGTCATTCTTTCTTCTCCATTATTTCTTCAAGCTTTTCTCAGGCTTGAAAAACTTAAAAAAAAAAAAAAAAGAAATGTGGTCATGCGGGAACTTCTCTGCAATCTTTTTTTTTTTTTTAGTAAAGGTTCTTTTGAAATAATGCTTGTTTCAGGACTCATGCTTTCCTGAGGAGATAGCTGAGGCAGGACCTTACAATGTTACAACATTATTGAGTAAACAGCGCTATTACCAAATATTTACATGATGCCTCCAGAATGAAAACAGTCCTCCCCTAGTGATCATTTGAAGCTATGATACATCTCTCTAGAGCTATTTACACCCTAATTCTGGAGTTAAACTGGCCACATACATACCCCAATCACACTATCGCATTTTGGATGCTTGGCAACTGGCTTGCATTTACAGCTGTTTGCAACACACCACAGTCACGTAACTATTTTTTCAGCATTTTTTGCTGGATACAAATTAAATAAATAAAATATGAGAAAAGTCAGATCAGTAGTCTGATTCAACATAAAGCAGTGCCATATGTATTTACATTGCAAGTGTGTTGCTTCAAAACACCTAAGCCAGGGGTCCCCAATCCCCAGTCCGGGGACCGGCACAGGTCCACAGCATGCCAGACCATGCAAACAAGAGGGATGCAGGCAGCATGTGAAACCATGCCCTATATTCGGTCCATGGCAAAACCTCTCTCCATGGAACCGGTCTCTGGTGCCCAAAAGGTTGGGGGCTGCTGGCCCAAGCCATGATGGGGGGGGGAGATGTATTAGTCTATGGTTGCAAAAAGAAAAAAGAAAAAAAGAAACTGGTCGTCTCTATTCAGACTAACATTTTATAAAAAGGGGTTATGCTTTTGTGAAATCCTACATCAGTGTAGCCACCCTATGTTCCGATGAAGTAAGCAATACCTCATGAAAACCTAATAAAATTTGTTAGTTGGAAAAGGGTCTACCGGTTTTCTTCTGATCTGGGGGAGTTAATGCTATCAGTGCAATTTGCTTAAAGAGGTCTGTCAATTGACTCTGTACCAACAGGGCTAGGGACAAGGGCCGAGAAGCATTCTACACTTTTGGTAAATGCCTAGCTTTCTTCTTCTATGGAACCCAGTCGTTCTCATTTGACAGATTAAAGCCAAAAAACCTGACCTACAGATAAGGTCATCAAGTAGCTCAGATCTTCCATTAATCTCAGGTGATGTTATGTTGGAACCTATGGTCCAAGGTTAAATTCTTAATTATTAGTTCTGGTCTGAATCAATTCTCCATCAGCTTTGGCATTAGTGCCACCAAAACCATGTCTAAGAATTCCTCAAGAATGACTTTGGGCATCTTAGTCATTGGGCTAACAGTTGCCTAGACAATTCTTTTCTTTTTTTCCTCCCTCATTCCTTTGGATCAGTCTTAACTCCTGCCTACACAAGTCCCTGCAGTTATCTTCGCAAGATTTTCAGAAGTAGTTTGCCCTTGCCTGTTTCCTAGGGTTGAGAGAGGGTTAACTGGTCCAAGGTCATCCAGTTGGCTTTGTGGTGAAGGTGACACTAGAATATTTGGTTTCTGCCATTACAATTCTTTGCAGACAATTCCTATTCAAGTACAAAAGAAAGTAAACAAATGTCCACAGTGCGTGGTCCTGCCCTGATGCAAATTGCCACTTGTTGATGAATGTAATGCTGACAGAAGAAATACAGATACATTTGCATCCTAACACAAGCAGACTTAAAATGAATAAGCTTGGAAGAGCTTGCTTATTATTTATGGGTGGAAAATATATGCAACTCACAAATCAGGAGGCCCACTGCTTTGGTTTTGTTATGGCTTAGAGCTCAACAGGTCTGTTGTCTTAAATTTACTATACTCCCACCGGAAGCTTTGAAATGACAGCAATGGAGAAAGCACTTTGGCAAAGCACTTATTAGACAGCTGTGGTCGGCATCCACAACAGTTTATTGCTTGGAAGCCAGTTGTGCAATAGGGAGAACCAGTTCAATTTCAACATCAAGATCAGCGTTTCCCATCTTTCTGGTGGCAGTGCAATCCAAACTACCTGGAGTGCATCAGATGAAGGCTGCAATGCCCAGCGTCCTTAAAGTTGATAGGACTGAGTCAAAGATCACTTTGCATGGCACCTCAAGTTTCCTAAATCTAATTTTCTTTGTGGCTGTAATGTTGCACACAAAGGCAGTTTGCTAAGAATGTCAATTGCCTTTTCCCTACACTATGACAGTTATTGTTGAAAAGCCTACTGCATTTGACCACAATTAGGAGGAATCCAAAAAGCACATGAAGGTCCTTTCCGTGGTATAGACATTCCAGTTATGACACAGCCTCCTTAGAGAGGTTCATGAGGACAACAGCACTGGTTTTGGGGCACCAGGCAAAAATTCTTTCATTCACCAATCCCTTGAAGGAAGTTGTCAACCTGACACTCATTTAGAAGCTGTATGTTTTAACTGTGTGGTTTTGTCTTAGCTATTCGTTTGGTTTCTACCATACACTTATCTTCTGATTATACACAGAGAAGGCCTGCTGTATATAAAGCAAGTACCATAAATAAATGCACTGCAAGAAGTAATGGAAATAAAGTCCTTAGCAGTCCAGGCTACTAGTAACTAATTATTAATGCAGAGTCACATTTAAATTGGTAAATCAATCTTCTTCACAGGAGTCTGGCTCCTAGGTGCTGTGCTACACTGATGGCATATTAAAATGCTGACTCCAGGGTTACTAGTGGGCTTCCACTGGAACCTCAGACATCCCTTTTAGGGCCTACCAGGCCCCCTGCCTCACCTTTTACCTCTTTTTTGGCTGTCCAGGAAAAGCAAAGCAGGATGAGACCTGGTTAGTTGGTGAATGAGAGAGAATCAAGAAAGATCAAGGTTCAGACATGGGTGGGAAGTCCCCCAGAATGCATCCCAGAAGTCAATGACAAACTACTTATACAGAATTACACAGATGGGTCTCTGGAATCATCAGAAGTTGAACTCAGCTCAGGGGAGACTTTAAGAGAAATTGAAAACTTACAAAGCTGATTTCTTGATTCACCTTTATTTCTAGGTATACCTCTGGACTTCTAAAGCTTTCTTAGAAAATAAAAATGAAGCAAGTGAGCTTTTGTTTGCTGTCAAAAGGTGCCAACCAGCCTAAAAGATTGGAGAACATTGGTGTCATGAACTGCAAGGAGGTATCCCCAGTTACATCTACCCGGCCTATCAGGATCCACATATTATGGGTCCCATCTTTAAAAATGTGTACCAGGAAGAAAGCTGTGGTACCCACCCTATGGAACATCATCCCTCCAAAACTTAACTTGGCCCTGGCCCTCCTGTTTTTGAGAAGGCCCTGAAGATATGGCTATGCCACCATATCTAGGAGTCTGAGTATGGTGAGGAGCTCTTACAATGGCTGTGTTGAGCTGATGCAGGATAAATTCTGCTGTGATTATGATACTCTGTTTTTTAACTGATTATGGGTTGTTTCTATGTTTGCACATTGCTTTTTACCTTGTTTTTATTGGATTGTTTTTACCTGTTATGAACCGCCCAGAGTCACTTAGATGAGGTGGGTGGCCATACAAAGTGAATGAATAAATAAATAGTTAGGATCAGAGATTAAAGTTTTAAGGTCCGTTCAAATTCTCAGTCACCATACGATTTGCCAGTGACCTTGAGCCCATTGCTATTTCTCTGGCCACCCTACGTCACAGGACTGTTGTAAACATCTGATGAACTAAGAAGATCAGGTGATATCTGGAACTCCCTGAAAAGGCAGGATACTAATGTAACAAATGAGAACACCAGATGAAAACGGCTTGGCATGATGGCTCTAAGTAGTGTATCATTAATCACTGACTACACAAATAAAATTATGAGAAGAAAATTGTGGATACAGTACAAATCACAGCCACCAAAGCAAACTGCATGAAAAGCTGAAAGCAAAACAACTGACTTTTCAGACACATTTATTTTTAAAGGGCTATATTTTCATTTTGGAGTAGGCCTAAACCAACAAGCAGAAAAAAATAAAATAATTGTTAACACAGATGGTAAATCGAAGCTACTATCTCTCATACAGAAAACTCAGCCTCAGCAGCTGACAGAATGACTTTGGGCCCCTCATTCTTTCTCAGCCCAACCTATCTCACAATGTTGTTGTGGAGGAAACTAGACAAGGGGGCATCATATTACATCCTGATTGAAAGATGGGATATACATATATTAAATAACAACAAAATAACGTGAGTTGACTCGAGAATCACTTTTTGTTTTCTTTCTTTTTCTTCCCACTATGCCTTTGACTCAGTTTTTGATTTCTGATGACTGCCCTGGACAAGTCCCTGGTTATTTACTAAGCGTTATGGACTAGAAACCTTGATTGTATGATTTGACCGTTCAATCATTAGGTGCCATCACTTCTGCGTCTTCCTTTGCAGGGCTGCCTTGGGCACCTGACGATATACAGAAAGCGAGATGCAGAGCAATCCACTAGGGGGCAAGGGAAATGAGAAAAATAAAAATGAAGCCTACAAGCCTATTCTCCTTTAAAGCCTTACCGAACTCAATACAACTTACTTTAGAGTCAAACAACCCCGCCGCCCTTCTAAACAGCCCTTTCCCCCCCAAACAAATGCAAGGGGATTGTTCTTCCCAGCGTGTATACAGGCGACACAGGCGGGTTGGCAAGGCTGAAACGATACGGGGTACGGGGGAGCACGGCTATACTTCCCTCCCGAGTTTGGAGGGAGCCAGCGACAGACCCAAAAACGGGGGGAAAGGGGAGCGCGGGAGGCCAGTCAACCAGACCGCACGCGCGTTTCTCGCTGCAGATCAGAGGCTCACCCGAGAGTCCGCCGGCTGAGGCGGTGTAAGGCTGCCGCAGTCTCGGCGCCAAGTTCCAGGCGAGGAAGGCCGACAGCCCCGAGATCATCCCAACCACCGAATATGCCAGGCGAATTGCGATCTTCCTCGTCACCGCCATTGCGGAGATGAACCAGCCAGCTAGCCAGCCGGCCGCCCCGATAGGAGAGATAAAAAGGCAGTGATCCACACCCGGCAGCCTCCGAGCCTCGTCCTGTCTAGGTGCGACGGCTTCGCAGCGACTCCTTGCGAGCAGGGGGACTCAGCACTCTCAGACCGGCTTGAATTTGCACCCTTTTTACGCAGAGAACACGGCCCATGTTATAAATATGCATAAGATTGGGCAACTATTTATTTCGCACTTGAATCCCACCCGTTTTCGAGGGAGCGGTTGAAATTTCCCCTCCTCCCCTTGCTTCGTTTTCACAACAACCCTGTGTTGTATGTAGGGTACTTTAAGAAGCAAACAATGTTTCAGATTACCCGTTGCGTTGAACATGCGTGGGGTTTTTTGTTTGTTTGGTTGGTTTCATTAACTACGATGCAATGCTTTGAGCTGTAATTTAATTGCTTAAGGTCAGTGTGTTTTTCAATCTTGGCAACTTTAAGACCTGGCGGGGGAATTCTGAGAGTTGAGGTCTACACATCTTAAAAGTCGTCAAGGTTGAGACACACTGGCTTAAGGTGATATCATACACGCAACCTTATACACAATTTCTCCCATTAATGTCTATATAGTGCTCCAGCATATCTAGATGAATGAATGATCTACAAATGATAAAATTTAAGTCATGCCTTACGGTAAGTTATTCTTTAGTCTCTAGAATAACTCATGGACTGGAATAAATTCTGAGTGTTGCTTTTAATAGCAAATCTAAAAAAAAATCCTTGCAAAACATATTAGGTAATATTCTATTTTGGAAAGACTATCTACAAGTAAAGATAATACTGTACACTGTATAATCTTAATATTAAAACGTGATGTATTATCAATTACTAAGTACTCTTATGTGATACTTTACTAAAAAATAAGAGAAAAAAACATGAATGAGACCTTTAACAAAGCTTCTCACTGTCTCCTTACCAACTAATAGAAGTTCTAATCTGCAAGTCATCTAGAATCTCCAAACCTGTTTACCTTTTGAATTGAATATTTTGTGGTATCGAAAAGTTCTATGTTCCTAGTTTCCTGCACTTCTGCAAATATCTGTGTTCTTTTCCTTCTCAATGGCCCTGTTTGGCTCTGTTTCTTTTGGAATACCACATTTGGCTACTATAGGATGAGCTCTGAAATTCTTATGAGGAAGTCCGACTTGAGACAAAAAGAAACACCTTTACAAAATTTATTAAGCTGGCATGAAACATGCTAGCTCCAATAAAGTGCATTGCTCACAAGCATAGACTCAGATTGCCCTCCTTGCTGCATTGTTCTTGATCTCCAGTAGCAAAATGCCTTTGGCCAACTCTACCAGAATTCCTTGTGTATTAGCACTGTGTTGGTGGTGCCAATGAATTATGTCTAACACATTTGGTCTACTTGCTAATCCACTAATGCCCGGGTGAATTAGTGACTGCTAATTTGCTTTATGTGCCTCCAGAAATGCCCAATATACAAAAGAAAGAGTTGACAGAATTTTATTTTTAATTTTATTAACAACACTTCCCCATCCACTAAAAGATATGTTAGAAGAAGATCCTGAAATGATTCTTTTCCTGTTACCGACAGCAAGAAGATGATTAATTTTAAGAGCAGAACCATCTCTGTTTTCATTGCATCTGAGATTTAGCTTCCATCACTAAATTAATTATATATTAAGAAAGAAAGAAAGAAAGAAAGAAAGAAAGAAAGAAAGAAAGACAATGTGGTATAATGGCAAGACCCAGTTTCTAGTCCCCTTTTAAGCACAGAAGCTGGCTGAATGACTTTGGGCCAGTCACTTTTTCTCAGCCCTAATCTGGAAGTCCAAAAACATCTATTTACCAACCTATACAGGACCAGAAAGTAGATTGCATTCTATAAACTTCAGTTAAGAGACCCTCATCCCGCAATAGATTTATTCAGGCTGATGACAATGATGTTGACGATATTAAGAGAAAGACACTTGAACTATTTATTAGGAAGGAAATTGGTTTTCTTCTGGAACAAAAAGTAAGATAACCTTTATTGTCATTTTTTTTACTGTGGGCACAACGGCACACATCAAAAATACAATTTAGTTGCCTACTCTCAAAGTGAAACACATTCATGACGCACACCTAAACATACTATGAACAACATGTGTATAGACCCACATCCCTACATATATGTAGCAAATAAATATTAAATACTGTCCATCTTGAATATATAATGGAAGGAGGAAGCTTGAGAGTTCACAAGGTTAATGCTGTGGAATGAAACTAGGCTGAATCTGGATGTTCTGCTACAGATACCACGAAGCCTCCTCCCAGAAGGTAACAAGGAAAACAGGTTGTGAAGAGGATGTGTAGTGTCCCAGATAATCTTACGGATCCTGCTCAAGCAACGCTTCTGTGCTATGTCCTGGATGGGAGGGAGGGAACTTCCAATGATCTTTTTGGCCATTCTCACCACTCTCTGCACCGCGTTCCTGTCTGAAGCAGTGATGCTTCTAAACTAGACTGTGATGCTATGTGACAGGATGCTCTTGATTGTCCTCCTGTAGAAAGTGGTCAGACTAGGGGAAGGAAGATGTGCTTTTCTCATGCGACGCATAAAATGCAGGTGCTGCTGTGCCCGCTTCACCAGTTTCTCACTGTTGAGCAACCAAGTCAGCCTACTCGTTAGCTGCACACCCAAGAATTTGACACTGGTAACCATCTCCACAGGTGAATCATTAATGCACAGAGAAGTGTGGCTGTGCCTTTTCTGAAATCAACAACGATCTCTTTGGTTTCTTCATTCTATTGTGAATGATGATGTAATATTTAAAATACATTTAAATACATGCTTACAAATGTGTTGCTTTCATTCAGTCTGAATTAGGCTCTAACTCAAATTACATTCTGACTAATATGCACTCTATATGCATGACCTAGTTTTGGCTGTCTGAGATGCTGATGCTGAGAATCACCTGCCTTGGACTGGTTACTCTGAAGGTGGTCCATAGACAATAGGATACATGGCAGCATTAACTGCATAATTTGAATGTGTTAATGTACTCACTACACTCACGAGCACACATGTGCACAAATCTTTGCACAGCTTAACAATGCACATATACACAATGAAAACTTACAAATAGCTAGGACATGAATTCTCCTATAGGTTACACAAACCGTAGAGTATTTTCGATTGCTTGGTCTTGGACAGAAGATGTAGCTATCAGACAAAAACCTAAAAAGATTTGAAATGGGAGATGGCTAAGGAATCTGATGTGCATGTAATGAAAGAAAAGCTGAATATAATGTGCTACAGATGTAACGCACACATGGAACAAAGTAATTTTGAAACTTCAGTATATGGTAAGAGTTAGTTATGCAATATGTAATTTAGACAGAGTCTAATACACCCACATTAAGTCCATGAATGTAACATGCATTGCTGCGAAGTGACAACATTTTATGGAGTTCTTAACAGTATCTACAAGATTGCATCTATTGTTCTCACATACAGACATACTTTTATCATTATCACCAGATGGGAGGCTTCCATCCTGAATTCTTAGCATAACAGTTATTATTTTCCACAACTATTTTATTTCTGAATTTTCTGAAATGCCAATTTCTCTTTTCTTGAATGTTTCCTTCAATATTTGTTTGGAAAACTTCTACCTTTCTAGGCTTTGAGTAATGGTCAGGATTTGTAAACAGCTAGCTCCTCCATTGTCAAGTTAAAAAGAACTGCTTTCAAATAAATTTACAGGAAAGTTTTGTGCCTCTTGCCACACTTGTGTGGCATCCGGTTACCCGTGTATGCTGTAAGTATAACAGTTGGGGATACAAGTATCCTACTAGTAGAGTTGATGCAATAGAACCTTCTAGCTGCTGAGGAAAGAATTAGCTTTTGGGCTTTTGTAAAGTGCAATGTAGATATTTTCAGCTTTGAGCCAAGAAAGTATAGAAAGAAATATTGTATGCTAGTTCAAAGACAGGTAGAACTGCCTGGTCAGGTCAAGGATTGATAAACTGATAATTCAATGGAGAGATGAAAATGGATTTTCAAGGGTTCAGAATTTGGAGTCCACAGAGAAGTGGGATGAAAATCTCTTTCCCACCATCCAACTGAGTTAGATTAATTGTCTTATAATCCCCAGCCAAGAGACCAACACATTCAGAAGACTACAGATTGAAGAACATTGGGTTGGAAGAAGAAACAGCCTGAAGAACAAGAAATAAGTCTAAAGTAAGGATGGATGTAGGGAATGAAAGATGAAGGACAAGGATAGAGGAAACAGGAAACAGGAAGCCAAGGCAAGATTTGACATATAAATCATACTATATTTTATGTGTTTTCAAGATCACCAATAACATGTGATGTACAAAAAATAATTAGTCCCTTTGAGAATATTATAGTAAAGTTTCTCTGGCATGATGGGAGACTGATAGATCAACCCATGTGAATTGGCATACTCCTCTATTTGTTTTTTGGTACCTAGAGAACTGATTGAGAAGTTACTGGCCAATAGTGCCCTTTATCTCTGAACTTCAGCTATCCCAGTTGGGACTGATGGGCATTGGACTCAACCTGTAAAAAAAAATCAACTTACCTTGTGTAAGTAGGTGCCTTCATTTTGTTTCCTCTCCTCCCCCCCCCTTTTCTCACTTTTGGAAATGGCTTTTTAATTCTTCAGGATTTGGTCTTCTCCCTGAAAACTCTAGAATATTTATTTATTTATTGAGCAAATTCATTTGGCCAACCATCTTCATTTGGTCCCAAACATGCATATTATAGTTGCTGTGACTTTTTTGCCCAGTAGACTTTTTAGTACCATTCAAGGTGCTGATGGCAGAGAACCAGGTTACTTGTCTCTCTAGGTGTTTCTGCCTGTGGCCACACAGAGTGGGTATATTTCAGGTCTCTTCTTGGGGCAATGCCATCTAATGGCACCTAGAAGATATGTCATCTCTATTGCTGTATTGGTTCTTGGGAATTAGCTCCTCCCAAAGATGGATGACCCTGACTCTATTGGCCTTCTGTATAGCTGTAAAGGTTTGGCATTTCTCCCATGCACTGGACTGAGGTGGCAGATACCATAAACTAGCATAGCTGTTAGTTTAACAAGTCACGAAGACTTGTCTGATGACATCATAAGATCCAACTCTGTAACTATTCCTTGCATATATTAGAAGCCTGAACATTCTAGTGTGTATGGAGATAGGGTGGGGTTGGGTGGGGGTTTGTGATCCTTGCTATGAGAATAGTAACTTGCACGCTTGTCCTGCTTTTTGTCTTTTAAATACTGTATGTCTTTATGATCTGTAAATGACAACTTCCAAATTCTGTTCATTGTACTGATCCAACTGGTTAATGGTTTATCTGTTTGCTCATTCACTTTACTTCCTTTATTTAATGGAGATTCATTCAGCAAAGCTTTACATTCTTATTTCGTCTTTATCTAATCTTAGGTCTGAAGAGGCCTTGCCCATTCCCCCATCCCCTCTCAGAGCCTGTGGTTTGGCACAAATCCACCAGAAAGTGAAAAATGGGTCCCTAAGTAAAAGGTCATCAAATACTAACCAGTCTCATGTGAAAGCTGAGCTTGAAGCTATAATAGTAGTCTACTTGGAGATATATTAAATTTTTAAAGTGTGAATGCCCTGATTTTCCCATTGAGGGAAGGGTCAGCCTATGTGGTTTCCAGAAGCATTTTATATAGACATTTATGGAATAAAAATAAATAAATGTTATATAAACATAAAAGAGGCTTTTGCAATGCATTCAAGCAATTCTGTTGGGCTAAGAAAGGCACTTCTTTTCCTTTTATTCTCATGGATAACCTATTATTTTTCTTCATCTCCCTCCTCCTCCTTCTCAATTGGGGCCTTAAGATAGGCAGCCTTATAATTCTATCATACAAGCAGATGAGATTTTATTGAGATCCCTGACTATTTGCTGCCATATTTGGGTGGGAGCTCAGCAGGAAATGACAAGTTGTAGATCAGAGTGGGAAATCAAACATAATGAAAGAAGCCAATGACAAATTGCTTCTATGCTTTTACACAGGATTTTTGTTTAACTCAGGGGAGTCTTTACTTACACAATGGGTAACCCCTTAGCACTGTCCTTTTGTGAGCAGCTTCATCTCCATTGTTCCTCCCCCATATCTACTTTATCCCCCATATGTCCAACAGAGAATTGTACTCATAATTCTTCTTCCCATCTGTTCAAGATGCATAAGTTTGGATTCCTGTATTCAGAAAAGATTAGATTCAGTCAACTAAATGAGGTTCTTAAACTTGGCATATTGGCTGGGGGATTCCGGAGCTGGTACACACATCTCAAATTTGTCATGGTTGTAAAATACTGGTCTAAATACAGGTAGTCCTTGACTTACAACAGTTCATTTAGTGACTGTTCAAAGTTACAACAGAAGTGAAAAAAGAGACTTGTCCATTTTTCACACAGCAGCATCCCCATGGTCACATGATCAAAATACAGATGCTTGGCAACTGGCATGTCTTTATGATGGTTGCAGTATTCTGGTGTCATGTGATCCCCCTTTGGTGAACTTCTGACAAGCAAAGTCAATGGAGAAGAAAGATTCACACTTAACGACCATGTTACTAACTTAAGAAGTGCGGTGATTCACTTAACAAATGTAGCAAGAAAGGTCGTAAAACGGGGCAAAACTCACTTAACAAATGTTTCATTTAGCAACAAATTTGGGGTTCAATTGTAGTTGCACTTTGAGGATTACCTATAATCCCTTCAACATTAAGATGCTGCATCTAATTATTCCCTCTGGTATAATAATTCAGCCCTGAATTCTATCACCGGCCATGTAGGTACATTGCAAACCTGCCTTAAGCAAATTTTGAAACAGCTTCTCTTTTGTTGCTAATTAGCTTTATGAAATCCCAGTTAGTTGTGTCTTTTCAATCATCTGTTTAATCATCTGTTCACTCTCATTGACTGAGCGATCTCTATAGATGCCATATGGTAAATAAATAAAGCATCAGGATACTCTTTTCGTGTCATACAACAGGTGAAAGGACTTAAATCTGATTTTAAAAATGCCAAGATCTGAGAATCCTGAATCTTTTCCAGAAGTATGATTTTAAAACACCTTGAAAAAAAAACCCCTCAGGTTTTATTGCTGAATTGGGGGGGGGGGGAGGAGAGGTGAATAACATGAAATTGGGGCTGGCCAAATTCACAGCACTTTCCCAGGTGTTTCTGCAATCAACACCCTACATTATGAAAATGCTTGAGGCAGCACGAATATTTAATTAAAAAATGTTGATATACACTTCCCCCACAGGGATCCACAATATTCAGAGAGTGGATTCCCCCCACAAATGCTAATAGCTGCTGCTTCCTTCCTTCCAGATTAGGAATGTTTGCTTAATTTTTCCTGGTTTATTAAGATTCTTGGCTTATTAAATCCCTTCAGTGAGTCAGAGAGTCTATCCTCTCTGTTTTGCATTTGGTTTTGTCTTAGCATGTTGCAGAAATCTAACTGCTGTAGCTTGTAAGCCATAGCTTCTGATGCAGAATCTTCTGAAAACCATGATTATGATTTGTTCAGTAAGGTATGACTAAAGAAACCCTGGCTTAATGCAATATCTGAGCAGGTAAAGGCTTCCCAGTCTTGTTATAGATTCCTCAGTAAATCTGCAAGGAATAAAGATAATGCTGTAATTCTGTTGAGTTTATGCTGAGCTCCTACAATTAGTTTTGACTTGAAGGACAGCAATTACCAAACTTTCTTCTACTAGTGAAGGAAGTGCTGCCAATCATCATAATTGGTCAGCTCACATGTTACATTTGTGCATACATGTGTAAGCAATCACATTGTGCAGGAAGTCTGAATCAGCCATTTCACCCCAAGATTTGAAGAAGAGGAACTCAAAGTGATTTGTTAGGTTTTTATTTTTCACTTTGTTCAGGGCTCTTTGTCTGAAATAGTATAGGGCAGGCTCATGCTGGCTCAGGAATTGTGGGAGTTGAAGTCCATGAGTCATAAAAGAGCCAAGGTTGCCTTCCCCTGGTATAGGGTCTCCTGCTAGAGCAGTGGGTTAGACTAGATGACCTCCAAGGTCCCTTCCAACTCTGATGACATTCTACGTACTCAACCATGCTTACATAAACAATTAATGTTCATAAATATTAGAGATTGTCAAAAATATTTCAATGTTAATAATTTTCCCCCCTCCATGATATAAATACACTGGTGGTCATGTGTTCAAGCCAGCAATGAAGCTGTTATATATTCAAGACTGCACTGTTGAGTAAAAAAAACAAATTAATAAACAGTAGTTCAATGTATCGGCTAAAATGAGGTGTAGTTCCAGGGACATCTGTAGGGGGAAGGTTAAAGGGGGACAGAACTCAAAATGCATCATCTCCCTTCCAAAGGGGGGGGGGAGAAGGAGAAGGAGAAGGAGAAGAAGAAAAGGCACCCAAAGAAATTCCAATGGGGAGAGTCACATTTTAAATATCAGATTACAGGTAGTCCTGGACTTACGACAATTCGCTTAGTGACCATTCAAAGTCACAACGGCACTGAAAAAAGTGACTTCTGATCATTTTTCACAGTTACAACCTTTCCAGCATCCCCATGGTCACATGATCAAAATTCAGATGCTTGGCAACTGATTCATACTTATGACCATTGCTGTGTCCCAAGATCATGTGATCACCTTTTGCGACCTTCTGACAAGCAAAGTCAATGAGGAAGCCAGATTCACTGAAAAACTCGATTACTAATTTATCAACTGCAGTGATTCACTTAACAACTGAGGCAAGAAAGTTTGTAAAAAGGGACAAAATTCACTTAAATGTCTCACTTAACAACATTGGGGGCTTAATTGTGGCCGTAAGTTGAGAACTACCTGCATGCTATTACTAAAGTTAAACCCAGATTCAAATATATTGCAGATATCCCAGCATCTTTTGGTGATGCTGTATCAATATGCAAGATTTTGTGGTCTGGAAGTGTTTCAGAGTTAGACTATATCCAAACAGAGTGAATCATTACTTTTTTGGAATAACCAACCACTCCCAGAAAATAATTAGCCTTTCCTACAATAGCCAAGTCTGTGTACTCCAGGGGGAAAAAATGGAATGTTCTGCTGAATTGGCATATACGGTTCCTGGGGCATGGATTTTTGCATATATCTAATAAGTAAAC
This sequence comes from Crotalus tigris, assembly GCF_016545835.1. Classification (NCBI taxonomy): domain Eukaryota; kingdom Metazoa; phylum Chordata; class Lepidosauria; order Squamata; family Viperidae; genus Crotalus; species Crotalus tigris. The sequence continues at coordinate 1,116,971 of NW_024097006.1, forward strand.
ACCAGAGGTGTGCAAAGTCTAAGCAGTATGGCTTGAGGCCCTAATTCAGATCTTTGGAAATGATCTAATCCAGTTCAGGTATGTCTGGATGTGATCCAATCTGATTTGATACCAAACCAAGGTACAGAATTAAGCTACAAAAAAGAAAAAGTTTGTTTATTTTTGCTTCTCAAATCTAATTTCAAAAAACAACCCTTGTGGAAGTTCTTTCCTCAGCAATAAAAGACGAACTGTTAGGATCAACTAGCATTTTTCAGGGACCAAATATATTAGTCTTAAGCAAATTGATCCAGCAGTCTTCAAATTGTCACTGTGTATTTAAATGCTTACAACTATACTGTTTGGAACAGAATGTAACAAGATTTACAGTGGTAGCAGAAAGATCACTGAGGAACACTAGTGCAAAACAGAGAGGTTGAGGAATATTGTGCAAAAGAACAGGGTATTTATAAAAAAAATACCCTGTTCTGGGTGTCCTATGACAAAAAAAGCCCTGGGCTTATTTATATAAGACACGCTAGCATTCAAACAGGTTGTAGAATTCATCAGCCTGTTTGCCTTCCTGCCCTTAATACGTACTGCTGTACAATGGTGCTGCAAAAGTGGATTCTGTCCTCTGTATTTTGAAATTACATGTCAACAAGTATTAAAACAAATCAGTGGCATGGCTGTTATAAACCATGATGATATCAAAATTCAATGACATCTTTATATAAATGATTTGATTATATATTGCATCATGGCACCTAACACGAGTAGGCAAATCATATTATTTCAGTGATGTTGTCATAATACACATATGTCTTTTTCACTATCCCCTATCCTCTGTATGAGTGCTAGGCCAAGACAGTTAACAGATGCATCTCGGAAAATAAAGCACCTTCATAAAATTGCTCAAGGCACAAAGAGCCAGAATCAAATGGTTAAAAATAGATTAAGAACTTCTCACATCCAAGGACTGTGATTGGACGACCAAGAATGGTCACTTGGATTTGAGATCAGACCTTCAGAACAGCAACATTAAGTGTTCTTCCATTCTGTATGGTGTTTTACACGTTTAATGAAATCAAACAATCTATCTTGGTTATGTTTGGTAAATCACAAATTTTGAAGTAACAGACCAAGACTGTGGCTTTGTAAGGTTCAGGCTTGGAAGGGAACAAATTTCCCTGTTTCCCAAGAGTATGAAATGGTACTCTGCCTGAGGATGCAGGAATCAGTCACATCTATGCACATTCCAAGTAACACATTCTGCCTGTTTACATTGTATATATTGTACTAGAATCATAGAATCATATGGCTTAGATTCTTCAACCTTCTACCCAAGGCAGGAGGGCCTTATACTATCCTGGACAAATAATTGTCCAATCTTTTTTTTTTTTTTTAAACCTCCAATATTACCACAATATACCTACAGTGATTGGTTAAGTTCCTAACTCAGCCAGACCTCTTGTAGCAGTGTGCAGTTACATTACTGAGTTCAAATATCACCTGTTGGAGAATCCAAAGTCTCTTCCCACTTTCCTCAAGAATTACCTAGCGTCCCCTAGACCTTTGCCCCAGGAGAATACTGGCAAAGCTTCACAGCATCATTGGTTCTTGCACGAACCAGTGGACATGAAAAGAGGAAAGAGAGAAAGAAAAATGGATGGAAACTAATCAAGGAGAGAAGCAACCTAGAACTAAGGAGAAACTTCCTGACAGTTAGAACAATTAACCAGTGGAACAACCTGCCTCCAGAAGCGGTGAATACTCCAACACTGGAAGTTTTTAAGAAGAGACTGGACAGCCATTTGTCCGAAATGGTATAGGGTTTCCTGCCTGAGCAGGGGGTTGGACTAGATGACCTCCAAGGTCCCTTCCAATGCTGTTATTGTTACTGTTATTGTTATTATAAAAAGGCATTCTTCCTAGATTCAGTTCACACATTTAACAATTCCTCTCTTCTCCAATAGCTCCCTGCAGGTCAACTCTTACTCCCCCCCCACCTTCACCAGTATGGCCAAAAAAGACAAGCTGCCAGAGAGAACACTGTCAGACCAACTCCATCCCCCCCCCCCCCCGCACCTCCAGATTAAATGCCCCATAAAAAATTTTTCCCTCAGTCTCCTTTTAAGGAAAGCAACAACCACAGTAAGCAAGAAAAGCAGCAATGAAGGAGATGGCTACCCCTTAGTCATAGAGATCCCACAGGGAGCATCTGGTAATTCAGGGAGGGAGACTTGTAGATCCCTGCACATAATTCAGGAAGCATTCTTGGCATCCAGAAGGTCATACAGCCAGGACTGGTAGGTCCTGGAAAATAGCAGTAAACCCCAGACGCTAACCCATCATCTGTATGGAGAATGTAAATTGTGCTCTCAAAGAGAGCTTTTTAGAACGTTGCTTATTTATATGTGGGAAAACATGGGAGGGTGACTGAACATTCAGAGTGTGAATGCCAGAGACTCTACTTGCTGGTTGTAAGTGCTTGTGGGAGTAATTTCTGGCTCCTGAATTAGGAAGACAGGAAGGATAGCTATCAAGCCTCTTACTGCTAACTAAGCCTATGGCTTTCTTGATCACTCCATCCCCCCAAGACTTTTTAAAGATGAAGTAGGAAAGGGCTGGACAATTGTTTAACTGCTAAATAAATTCAGGCATTCCCAGAATACAGTATCCCTACTTATGTCCCAGTTAACGGTGTTGTGAGACATGACATATTATTAATTAGCAAACGCCAAATAGCAAATATTGTCCCGTGTCAAACAAATTAGAATTAAGTTGTCACTAAACTTTACAAATATAGAGACACCAGGCACTGGAATAGGAGGTTTTTAATTAGTTTAACTTAATAAAAAATTAATAGGATAGAGGAAATTCAGATAAAGATTTGTGTATACATCTGATATTCTCCCAAAAAGGGATATGTCAAGAATCAATCTGCATCATTTAAAATAGTTTTTATTAAAGATGAATGTGTATGTGATGGATTCTAGGAATTCACAATAGGAATAGCTGGCCTGAAATCAGAAATATGTATTAACAAAGTGGTATTTGTTTTTCCTCAAATGTAAAATACTGAATAGACCATTGGATTTTAATCTCACACTTCTGAACCTCATACATATACTATACTTCTGCAATATTTTTGCCAATAAACTAGAGAGATAATGCTTTATAGAAATCATATTGTCCTTTTTCCCTGGAGAACCTGAGGTAGATTCCAAAATTAATGTAAGATGAGACCAGTAGCAGCAAAGATAATTGTGTGCCATAATAGAATGCATTGTCCAGAAATGTTAAGAGGAACCTGTGATTCCACAGGCCTTCCACAAGAGGTCCTCCTTAACTGTAAGCAACTATTTTTCATACAAGCTTCATCCAAAACATCCTTCTGCCAACCTTACATAAATAATGTTCTTTTTCAGTTGGCAATAACTATGACTGTACAGTATATTGTAGGCTTTATCCATCCATGCTATAGAATTGGATAAAGGCAGGCAAATGCTTATGGCTTTATTCTGAATATCTGAGTTGGATTCAAATTTAATCAGGTTTACAATAGAACCATTGAAATCAATAAAACTTTAATTAGTTCTGAAAATGTAATGGTCTGCATTCATTTCTTTTTTTCCCTTGTTTTCTGCACCATGAGAAAAGTATGCCTTTCACTAAACTATAATGTTAAGCCCAGGTCTGGGCAGCAAAAAAATCTGGACCAGTACAAGATGGGAGTTGGTGTCTCCTGACCCTCTGGGTTATTTGCACCATAGATCTGACAGTCCTACTAATGGTCTACTACTTGATTCTGTGGTCTACTTGATTCTGATTTAGTTTGATGTATACACTTAATCGCTGTACTTTTAAAACATGATTAGTGGCTCAAATGAATCAGGCATTCTCGTTTGTTCAACAAACCAGAATTTTCAAGAGCTGTGGAATAGCATCAATATGTGAATCACATTCACCATCTGTGGCTTGCAGTTATGGTAGCTTTCCAGTCAAGATGGCTTTGAATGTACAAAAACAAGGAGAGAGATAGAAAAAAAACCAACCATTTGTCACTCCAAGCTTTTTGGTGGAGGTTAAAAAAAAAAAGACCAGAAAAATGAATTCTGTGTATTCCCTGCTCCATTCTCTAACTCAGTGGTTCTCAATCTTTTTAATGCTGTGACCCCCAACCAGTTGTAAGTCGAGGACTAAACCGGTTGTAAGTTGAGGACTAAACTGGTCATAAGTCGAGGACTACCCAACCAGTCATAAGTCGAGGACTTTCCCTGCCCGGGAGCGCCGCACATGCGTGGTGCCGCCCCCTGCGCCGGCCGAGGCGTAGCTGGCAAACGGCAGAGACGGAGCAGGCCGACCACCGGCTGGGCCACCAGCTGACCCAGCCCAAGGGAGGTAAGGCACCCGCCGGAAAAGGGAAAAAAAAATGGCAGACAGCCTTGTTTGGCAACCCCCGTGAAATGATCGATCGACCCCAAATGGGATCACAACCCATAGGTTGAGAACCGCTGCTCTAACTGTTCACATTGATCAACTTTGCAGCATCTGGATTTGTGAAGTTTTCAAAATTCTGCCTATTCTGTACAACAGTGTGACGTGCTTGATCCAGCTGCCAGAACGGAAAGAAACTCTCTCTCCCCCCCAACAAGATTACAAATCCACTTTTTCCAGAAATACCCCTTGCCTTACCAGCACTAAAAAATCCCTCCCCCCCCCTTTCCCTGTTCCCGATCTTTATCTCGTGCACCAAGGTCAGGGAGCATGGAAAAGAAAGCTAACAGGCCACGCCTGCCTCAAGGGAACAAAAACAAACTGGATGCGTTTCTTATCTGTAGCAGGAGGGAGCAAAGAAAACAGGCATTTTCCATTCGGGAAAGGAATTAAATACAAATATCTCTCTCGAATGTTGGCTGGATTGAGACGGGTTTCAAGTACGTTAGCAAAAAAATGTTCACTTCAAGTCTCACTGGCATAATTCATGGAAGAATTAGATTTAATCGTTGGCATTTTAGAAAAGCATGAGAAACTTTTGGATTCTGCCAGGGAATCCAAGGGAATAGCAAACAAGCACCACCCTTTGCAGGACAGGAGAGGTATGGGGATTTGAAGATGGAAGCAACAAAAGCAGTGTTCATATAACAGGCCTAGCACATAGCTGTTTATTCAACGAAATGTAATTTGGGGGGATGACACAATGCAGTAATCCATGGACTAACCACAAAGGGAATGGGGTAAACCAGGTTGCAATTCAGGACATTGTATAAACACAACCAAAGAAAACCATGGGTTTTGTGAAGTCAGGACTTTCCCCAATTATCCTGACCATCCTTTCCTCTCCTGATGCCTGCTTAGATGAGTTTGAATAAGAATTTCCAAGCATTCTCAACCAGTAGGAGCAAACCTCAACTTGGGAAAAATTTAGGCAGCTGAAACCCCATCTCATCTGGATCACAGGTCTCAAACTCGACTGCGTCACATGACGTATCGTGACTTTTTTGCCTTTGTGGAGCTGGGGTGGGCGTGGCCTGTGTCTGATGCATCCGGCCTGCAGGGCGCCAGTTATACACCCAATTCTAGATGGTATCAGGCTTGAGATTATACCAGTTAAAACAGGGGTCCTCAACCCCCAGTCTGTGGACCAGTACCGGGCCATGGCATGCCAGCAACCGTTCCGCACAAAGAAGCAAAACCCCATCCGTGGGATGCAGGCAGCACACAAAACCACACACTCTCCAGTCCGTGGAAAAACCTTTCTTCATGGAACTGGTCCCTGGTGCCCAAAAGGTTGGGGACCTCTGAGTTAAAAGATCTAGCTTGTTGCACTCCTGTCTTCCACTCAAACAGCCATTTGAGATGTAGAAATCAACAGGTGCACCTTTGGCTAGCTTAGGCACAAGCAGGATCACTTGTTAATTGCTGCACATTAAAGCTATGATTAAAAGTGCAGGATAAAGGGGAAAAACTGGTATTCCTCAAATAAGAGGTTCTTTTTTAAATGACAGTTCATTTAGGACAATTTGAAAAGTTTGGCTTGAAAACTTCATGTCCTTCCAAGTTGTTCTGTTTTTCCTGGCAAAGCCCAACACTCACCTACCTGGGGCTGTTCTTGGCTGCTGTTGTAAACAATTAATGATGATTCAGGCACAGCTTGTGAAATAATCTGATCATATGAGACTGAACAGAGTTAAGTGCTTGATTTAATGGGACAATTACATGCATCCTTTCTTTTACTGCCCAGTTGTTGCTGGCTTAGGTATTCACAGCTGGGTAAATACCGAAGAAAAAAAATAAGCAGTCTTGCTGCAATGATTAGGATGTCCAACGGAGGTTAGAAAAACAAACAGAGACTGTGTTCTTATAAAATGTTTGATTTATTTATATGATCTTATCCTTCTTCCAGTGTTAACATAGCATATTACACTTTCTTTATGTGGTCCTTTCTCCGATCCCTAGGAAAGCAAAAGAAGCAGAGGTCGCTGAGCTCACCTGTTATCTTAAATCAGAATTTGTAGTGATAGAAGAGAATATTTGTAGCTCAGGGCTGAATTGTGGGGCTCTTCATGCTGAATTTGGTTGCTTTCTTGAAGACGTTTCTTTACCAAACTAGGTAACACCATCAGTGCTACAAGAGCAAACCGCACTCCCTTCAAACACTGATTGTGTTACATAGTTTAGTAATGAAATGTCTGCAAGGAAACAAACAAATTCAGAGAGCACCAAGAACCTCGTACTAGAATTTGTGTTTACCATCAGGTGTCATATGAGACACAGTGAATACTAAACTGTAAATCATGGTGTAAAAGCTGCAAGAACAGGAATTATGTATGGTGCCAGTTCAAAGAAACTATACCTCAGTGCAATGTGAGAACCAAATCCTAGTGACTCCAATTTAACTTTTTCTCTCTAGAAGAGTCTGCAACTCCCAAGAGCATGTCCTATACTGCAGAGGTCCCCAACCCTTGGGCCACGGCCCACTCTTGGGCCATGGTCTCTTGGCCGCAGAAGTGGTTGGCCAGTGCATGTGTGCATGCATGTGCATTCATCTCTCCTCGCGCCAGCGCTAGTCTCGGCGTGACCCTTGGTGTGACTCGTATGCTGGTGCTAGCCTCAGCACAACCCTGGCGCCTGTGCTAGCCTGGATGTGACTCTCTCGCTGGCGCTAGACTCGTCATGACCCTCGCACCTGCGCTAGCCTCAGTGCGACCCTCACGCTGGCCCTAGCAGCCCCATTTACAGAGCGTGCATGCTCACGGCCCCGTTCACATGTACGCGCTGCAGCTACATTTGTGTGTGTGTGCAAGTGAGCATAAAGGTTTCTGCCCCTCCCTTTCCCACTGGGCCACCAATATCCAGAAAGGTTGGTGACCCCTGCTATACTGAACTGTTGGTTCTAGCACACTGCCTGGCATTTATGGAAGGCTGCAGGGATAGCCACTTGTTCAAATGGGATCATAGGCAATTTGCTGTGATAGCCAGGTTGGGATTCTGGTTCATAGAATTCCCAGCCAGCTTAATGACTGTTAGGCTGGGGAAAGGAAGTACTCAAAAGTCTTTCAAGGGGGAGCAGAAAAGTATCCTGAAGAACAAAATAAGGTGGGATTTTGTGAAGAATACAAAAAGCTCCAGCATCCTATATCTACAGTGCTTATGACTGCATCTGCAGGCCGTGATGGCAAAGATTTTCACTGCTCTTTTTCTATCCCATATTCCATTCTTTGTCTGTAACGTATGGAGGTCTAAATCACATAGACACACACATATCCAAAGTCAAACAATAATTATTCTGTGAAAAAGTTAAATATTATATAGTATTTTTTTCTTCTATTCAATTGTATCCAGTTCTCAGAGACTGTTTGGACAAGTTCCTGTCTAATTTACTGGCAAATGAGTTAAAGAACCTTAACATTTCTTACGTTGGATATCTAATATCCATTCTTTTTAAAACAGGGGTTCCAGTAAAAACAAAATATTTTTTATAGTGAACTAATTTCATTTTGAAATCATAGTTCTCATTTTCTAACATTATGATCTATTGATTATTTAAAACTGGATACTCCAATTTTTATTACATGGTCCAAATACATATAGTAGCGGCCAAAATTGTGGAAACCTTTTGGGAAAAGTATATATTTGAGGTTTGTGGCTAATAACACCACTTTTTTTGGTGAGTAGTACCATAAAATTATATATCAATGGAAAGATAATTTAATCAAGAATGTAATGCAACAAAGTTTGTTCAATTATCTGTATTGTATTCTATGAAAAGTTATAGCCAAATAACCAGGAAAAGGAAGCACAACTTGCTTAGGTTGATATCAGATAGCTTTCCTTCATCTGATTGTAGCCAATGAGCACGAGTGTTTAGAGAGCCAATCAGGTGTCAGCTTGTTTTGGCAATGAGCCAATCAGATCACAGTAGGATTCAGTTATGGATGTCATGTATTGAAGCTGGAGGAGGACATTTGTCAGTGTGTTATGTGATTGCTATCAAGTTGGTTGGGGGTTCTTTTGTGTTCTTTCATTTAGTGAGCTTGTAAAACGTAATAAAATTAAAGTAATGGTGCAAAGAGTTGACTGGTTGCCCAGAAAGCGATGTAAAATAGTATTATTAAGTGAACAAGGCTACAGTTATAAAGAAATTAGAAGAAAAATTGGTGGAAACGTAACCAAAGGTGGCATTTCTACTGTACGCTTTTCCCAAAAGTTTTCCAGAATTTTGGCTTCTACTGTAACTATGTGTGTCTTCAATTTTTTTTTTTTTGTAGAGCCTTATAAAATTGTATTGTTAGTTTCTATTCAAACACAGCAACTCTTAAAGAAGTTACAATCACAGGTAATTGGAGTCTGTTAAATCATTGGAGTCACACTGGTTAGTTAATGCACACTTCAGTTGTATATGATGCCAAGCATATATTATAAGTATAGCAAATTCAAAATACAATATTTCCAAAACCTGAAAGCAACTATTGGTAATCAGCTGATTTAAAGTACTAACCGTTTTGTTTAACACAAGCATTGCAATAAAACATCTAATCCACAATTTTCATATTTGGGTAATGTGATAACATTTGTTTCTCACATGATTGGGATCAAAATGTAACTACTTACCTATTAATAACCAAATATGTCTAGCAGCTTTCAAAACAGAAAACAAATGTCCCAGTGTAATACTGTACTGTATAACTGGAACTTACAAGTTACATGCTGCTCTCCCAACAGTCCCAAAGAGAAGGGCAATCATTATAAGTTTCATTCCAAAACAATACAGTACAAAAGTTAAAATAAAAGTTCAGTGATGTGGTTAAAAATCTGGTGAGTGAAAGCTACCATTAACATAAGATAAGAGTCTGTTTAGTCTAGAGCAGGGGGGGTCCAACCTTGGCATCTTTAAGACCTTTGGACTTCAACTCCCAGAATCCCCCTGCTGGTCTTAAAGTTGCCAAGATTGGATATTCCTGATCTAGTGGTTAAGGTACTAGGCTAGAGACCAGGAGACATGAGTTCTAGTCCTCTTTTAGGCATGAAGACCAGCTGGGGGATTTGGGGGCAGCCCAACCCACCTCACAGGGTTGTTTTTGTGGGGAAAATAGGAGGAATATTAGGTATGTTCACCACCTTGAGTTATTTATAAAATATAATAAATGAGGGATGTGAATAAATAAATAAGCAAGGTACAATTTTAATGCAAGGGCTTTAGCTTGAAGATAATTGTTTTAGTAGTATTATTTCAGGCTGGTTTAGGAAAAACAGAGGCAGCATTTACCCTGCAGCCAGAATTGTTGCAAAGATGCCAGGAGAAAGGCAGAGATATAGCACTAGCCCATAAGTCAAAGAAAGCATTAATCCACCTGAATTTAGCCTGCCTTTTGGATATCTTGAGAAATAGTTTACAATAGGGTTAACTCGGAGATTAACTCAACTTTGTCAAAGGCCAAGCCTAATAAATGTAAGGCACCAGCTGCCTTGCACAAAGACCAAGGATTGGAGCTGATAGTGAGAGCCACACACCGACCAGTTCTGTCTGGAGCCATGCGTGCTCTCATGTGTTTTGTGCTCTAAGCATTCATAAAACAAGCATCTTCTCAGTATTCTCAAAAACAATTCACTACCCACAGTTTACAACTCCATATGAGTTGTTCTACCCCATCTGCTCCAATTTAAACATTCCCCATAATAGTAAAAAAAAAGAAGAAGAAAACAACAGCCTAGGGGTACAAACTGTCCATAGCATTGATTACTGTCTCTTCATAGTTCTCAGACTTGCCCACTTGAATGATGATTTAAAAAGAAAATTGAGTGGCACTTGGAGTTTGCCATCTGGTGTTAAGAGCACAAGTACTTTTCTTTTAACCTAAGGCAGTGTTTCTCAACCTTGACAATTTTAAGGCATGTGGACTTCAACTCCCAGAATTCCACAGCCAGCAATGCTGGCTGTGGAATTCTGGGAGTTGAAGTCCACATGCCTTAAAATTGTCAAGATTGACAAACACTGAGGTGTCCTGTAAATTCAGCCACCGTTCTTTTAGAACCCATAGTTCAGGACTGTGTTTTGTGAACCAGGTCTATTATTATTTTGAATGTTAAAAATTAGATTCAGGCCCTATAGTCCAAATATGGCTGAGTGGGGTGTGGCTTAGTATGGGGTATGAACCCAGCCTATTGTGGCTTATTCAATAAAACTGTGATTACATTAATCATGGCCTAACACAGCCTATAAATATAACTAATACAGTCTTTGGATTTCATTCTGACTGCAGATATTGTTCTGGAATAGGTAGCTAGAAAGGTGGCACTGTATTACATATGTACTTGGGCATTCCAGCTACTCTGATTTTAATCCTACATTCATTGCAAAGTAAAGTTCACATGGTTGCTGTGGCTTTTGCATTTCATAAATGTTTGGTCCCTAGTTCATTTTGCATTCTGTATATATCTCTGAGCGAAGAAAAGCATTCAATCCACAGGAGTTCTGCTCCAATTAAGGATGATACTTTCTGCAACTGAGGAACTCAGCTCTCGGTTAGCAAAGGTGACTTACAGGGAGGTTACACCTCCCCCACCTATCCTATTGAAAAGGAGCTGCTTCTCAGGCCTGACCTCCTTCTCCCCTCCTCTTTGTGAAATTTGAAGCTTCTTGAGGACCCCCTCTGTCTGTTTGAGCCCCCCCACCCCCCTACCCTTTCACTCTCTCAAAGAAAGGAGGGCAGCCTTTAAAGGGAAGAGATTAGATTGATTGCACCACTTGCTGGGATAGCACGTACACCCATTTTCTGCAAGCTGCAGGCAGCCCAATGCAATCACAGTCTGTGTTTAAAGGTAAGTTTTGGATTCTTGTTTGACTCATTATTTGGCCTTTGTTGTGGCTGTTGTATTTAAGGGAAAAAGGAGTTGTCTCCAATAGTATCTCTCCTCAATTGTTCTGTCCTGGGAAATTCAGGAACCTGCTCTGCTTTTAATCTGAATAATATGGTTAAAATGGCTAGTGTTGTCCCTAAATCAGGATAGGTTGGGGTTTTACGTTGAGCCTCTAATGTGCTTTCATTTGTTGGTGGAAAAGCAAAGGATTTGTTCATCAGATGAGAAATGGCACATTCACTCTTGGTCTCCTTTTTTTAAAGTCCCTTAAGATGGGATTTCTAAAGCTGATGGTATCAACTGCATCTGTAACAAGGCTGGACAACCAGTAGCCCTCCAGTTGTCAATTCCTAACAGTTTCATCTGCACAGAGGTAGTTCAAGAATCCCTGGAGTTCTATGAGTTCACCCCTGTCTATAGCATTCTTTGCTGGAATCATACCCTGGTTTCCATCTGAGAAGCTCCCAGAGCAGCTTCTATAATAATAAACAATTTCTCAAAATACACAAGGAAGATAAAAACAAACAGATGGGGCAGGGAAAGGAAAAACAAGGTAATTTAGACAGCAGTTGGTGGTGTCCTTAGAGAGTAGCAGTGGAAACCAACATCCCCTAAAACTATTGATCTTCTTGTTCTCAAAAGCACAAATGATCCAATACTCTCTGGAAGGAAAGATCTGCAGCAGCAAGTACCAATAGTGGTCCTGGAATTGTGTGGATATTTACATTCCCATTGCCTAATTACTGACAGAAGCTTCCATTAGTTTTTGAACATCCTTAAAGATCAGCTAAGGAGAAACCTGACCAGAAGGTGTAATCCATGTTCCTTCAGACTAGAATTTTTACCTAATAGGTGCATCAAACAATTTGTTTGAACAATTGATAAGTCTGCCTAGCTCCCTAACATTTTGGACACCCTACAACAGGGGTCCCCAATCCCCAGCTTGTGGACTGGCACCGAGCTGTGGCATGCCAGAAACCAGGCTACACAAACAAGTGGAGCCCCATTCGTGGAATGTAGGTAGCACGTCAAACCACACCCCCTCCCGTCCATGGAAAAACCTCTCTCCACAGAACCAGTCCCTGGTGCCCAAAAGGTTGTGGCCTCTGCCCTACAACATTAAAAGATAGCACACTTTTGTAGTAAAACTGCATTCTTTGAAATCCTCTGCTGTGAGAATGAAAAGTAACTGACTTCAAAACAAGTTGTTTTTCAATTTTCTAGTAGGTGTTTCAAGCTTGAAAGGGAGAGCTGTTTTCAGCTCAAAATATATCTGCAATGGTGGAACAATTTTGCTGAAGATTTTGCACACTCCTAGAACCTAAGTTCCACTTGATATTAACATGCTTATCTACCCCCATTACCTCAGGGACAAAATGGAGTTTGCGAGGGACTTGTGAAATTAGAGATTATCCAAATTCCTTGTTAAACAAAATTAGTTTGATAAATTTTACCACTGGCCATCCCCAAATTTTCTGACATTGAACAGATTTGATGTTTGGAAACCACTCAGGTCTCGCCACCTAAGCATATGTTCAATCCATCCACCATTGGGAAACTTAAGACTCTAGCCCCAGCAAATCTGCTGTTGATATTTCCATCAGGTGGCTCAGTCCCAATTTTCTTGCTATGCACGCACTGGCATTTCCATTGTACACTTGCTTATCTTTGCAGCACTTTTCTGCCAACAATCTACCAACCTTAATGTGATTGGAGTGCTCCTGCTTGACAAAGGGGCAACACCCTCTTGTATCAAAGGCTTTGAGTGCAGCTCAACATTGCCTGCCTTAGTTGGCCGCAACAATCCTAAAAGGTTTCATGAAATGTATTCCTCCCAGTTCTACCTGAGACAGGTGAAACCTGGAGTCTTTATGAACATCTCCTGGACTGCTAGCACTTAGACCAGGGGTAGGCAACCTTGCCTCTTTTATGACTCATGGAGTTGAAGTCCACGAGTCATAAAAGAGCCAAGGTTGCCTACCTCTGACCTAGATCTAGAATAACCAGGTCCAAGCTGCTAGATAGTAATAAAGCATTTCTTTGCTGTTCTCTATTGATGGTTCAGATGTTTACTGCTCAAGTCTGATAGCTGGGCTCATGCTATGTTAGTAGCTTGTTGGATTTAGTTTAGCAGGTTTCTATAGGATATTATTGTGATTTCTCCCAAATCTTTATGGCTTAGGGTAGGGTGATGTATAAACCCCATCACTTGGCCCCTCTACAAACAATCCTCAATCAAATTACAGGTAGTCCTTGACTTAAGACCACAACTGAGCCCCAAATTTCTGTTGTTAAGTGAGACATTTGTTAAGTGAATTTGCCCCACGTTATGACCTTTCTTGCCACAATTGTTAAGTGATTCACTGCAGTTGTTAAGTTAGTTACATGGTTGCTAAGTGAATCGGACTTTTCCATTGACTTGGCTTCGCAGAAGGTTAGAAAAGTTAATCGCATGATCCCAGGACACTGCAGCTATCATCAATATGAACCAGTTGCCAAGCATCTGAATTTTGATCACATGACAGCGGGGAAACTGCAACAGTTGTAAGTGTGAAAAATGGTCATAAGTCACTTCTCTCAGTGCCTTTGTAATTTTGAACAGTCACTAAATAAACTGTTGTAAATCGAGGACTACTTGTATTTAGTTCACATTTTTATACCCAGGTCTAGTTCCTTGAATGTTTCAGAAGCTTCCTTTAGGTGTTCAGTAAGGTTCTACTAGAAGCGTTTCTGATCTCTTTTAAAAATTAAATACTGCTTTTACCTTATTGTACTTGATGATATGTTAAACATGTCTTCCTTTTTTTTCTCCTTGGAAATTAAAAAGTCTTATATAATTAAGTGCTGATTTTTTGCCAAGACTGAACCTTATGCAAGAGTCTGGCATTGTACAGATAAGGATTTGGCACTTAGTGGAAAAGTTATAGCTGGGGCTGCTCTCAAAGAGTGACTAAGCTAGCATCATATTAAGCTATCCTACTAAAGGAGATAAGGGAAAAAGAATCAACTAGAACAGGGATCAGGGAAATGCTATTGGAAACAGTGCCAGGGGAAGTTCTAATGGGAGCAGCTGTGTTGCGTGCAGAACCTCTGAAATTCAGTTCTTGAGCATCTCCAGTTAAAAATCAGGGAGCAGATAATGGAAAAGAAATTTTTCTCCCTTCTCCTGAGAGCTAGGACCAGGCAGTAGGAGAACAAACTTGATTGGGTATTTTTTTCATGTTCCTTTTGTTAGATCACCGAGGCTGCTAAATATTTTTAGGCTATTTATATTTACTTACAACCCACACAGGGCAAACCAATAACATCATTTGTTTGGTATCAGCTTAGTGTTTTGTACAAGTCAGTCACTGTGCTATATGGCTTAGTGTGTTTGGGTAAGCCTGACAAAGGCTCAGGAAAGGATATAATCTAGTTTATAATGAAACTGATCAAGCAAAAGTTTTCGATAATAGAAAGTGCTATCCTTGAAATAACAACAACAACAACAACAACAACAACAACAACTGGTGGGATCATAAAATAGAGAAAGTGATAAAATTAAACTGCTCTGGGACTTCAGAATCCAAACAGACAAGCACCTGCAACATAATACCCCAGACTTAATAATTGTTGATAAGAAAGACAAAAAAGTCTGGATAGTGGACATGGCAGTGCCTGGAGACAGCAGAAGAGACGAAAAAGAACTGGAGAAGATAACAAAATACAAAGACCTATAAATAGAAATAGAAAGACTGTCAAAGGGAAGCAAGAGTAGTACCAACAGTAATAGGGGCTTTGGGTGCAATCTCAAAACAACTGGAGCACCACTTGAACACCACTGGCATTGACAAATTTGCCATTAGTCATTTGCAAAAGGCAGCCTTACTAGGAACTGCTTCCATCCTGCAACAATATTTGTAATACCATCAAACATCCACATCTGCCTATCTCAGGTCCTTGGTAAGGACTCGATAGGCAGACAA
Source organism: Crotalus tigris (assembly GCF_016545835.1). Lineage (NCBI taxonomy): Eukaryota > Metazoa > Chordata > Lepidosauria > Squamata > Viperidae > Crotalus > Crotalus tigris. Next base: position 1,132,279 of record NW_024097006.1, read on the forward strand.
AAATGCCAAATCCAGTCTGAACATCTGGCTGACTATGCGATGATCAATACTACTACTACTACTACTACTACTACTACTACTACTACTACTACTACTAATAATAATAATAATAATAATACCATGCAAGCCCCAGAAAGGAGGAATACAAGTTAAAAGAGGCAGAATCTCAATGCTTAGAAGGCAGCATGTACAAAACCGGCATGTAATAGGATTAAGTGATAGCTCTCGTTATGAAACCTGATGCTTGAGTATTTACCTTATCCATCAGTCAGTTTAGGGCTGCATAGGATCACTGAATCTCCTGATTTGTGGCTGATATCACATTATTTCAATGGGCGGTTTGACTTGTTAGGTGGCGGCATTTCATAGCAGGACTGGTTCGGTTGGGTGACTTCTTTATGTGCTCATGTGACTCTAGTTTCAACTTAACAATCAAACTTAATAAGGTTTGCAAACCTCCCTGTTGATCTGCACCAGGATTATAATGACTCTGAATTTGATGGAAGATAATTTGTTTCCTGGGCTAAGGAAGTGGACATAATGTGCAAGTCCATTTTGTAACTGCTCCTATTTCTGATTTTTACAATCCATGAGAGATTGGAGTTGACTACCAAGTTAAATTCATTACCAAATAACCTGTCAACAATGCTAACATCAAATGTTCTTGCTTTGACAACATATGGAGACGCAGCCATTTCCCTTTACTTTGTTTTATTCTTAGAATTAGAATTAGATGATACTGGGGGAGGGGGAGGGGAAGGAATGTGGTTGGGAGTTTAGTTAGACCAAACAATAATGTATAATGGTGGGAACCAAGGTTCTTTGTAATAAGAGATAAGACATGGAGGGTTGTAGAACTGGTGGGGAAGCCAGCATTTCAAACTAACTGGAGAATGTGATTTATAACTGTTAGTCAGAGGAGGCAATTGTGCTTTGATACTATGTGCTTAGGGGCAGGGAAGCCAGATTTTGGCTTGGACTATGTACGTGCCAATGTGTTGCTACTTGAATAAAGATTCCTTAAGGTAAACAATGCCTTGAAGTTCTTTGAAGAGTTTCATCTGTCGGAACCATGACATAACCATTGGTAACAGTTGTGCCTATGATGCACTTCAGTGGGCATAAATTTTAGGAACATGAGACCACATAAGATCTGGTTCATTTACCATGTTTCCCTGAAAATAAGACCGGGTATTATTATTATTTTTTTTGGACCAGAAGACCCATTAGGTCTTACTTTCAGGGGATGTTTTATTTTGCGGCTGCCTGCCTGCTCCCTCACACCATCTGCTTGCCCATGGCCGCAACGGCTGACAGGGCTTCTCGGGGCAGATGCACTTCTTGCCCAGACAAAGAAATGATGGAAACTGGAAGCTTCATCTGCTTGTAAATGGGGTGCTCCATTCCCCAGCGCCCCATAGGCACCCAAACACTTTTCTCTCAGAGGGAGACTAGAAACTTCATCTGCTTACAAATGGGGCGCTTTGAAATGGAGCTAATCCAGTCTCCGTCATTTCTCTGTCCAGGCGAAAAGTGTTTGGGTGCCTATGGGGCACTTGGAAACAGAGCAATTTGCTCCATTCCCAAGCACCCCATAGGTGCCCAAACACTTTTCTCCCAGAGGGAGACTGGAAGCTTTGTCTGCTTGCAAATGGGGTGCTTTGAAACAGAATACAGTTTGCCAAGCTCTCCTTAACTTTAAACTTTCTTTGCTCAGGAAGGAAAATGGTTCAAAATGGTTGTTTAGATTTCGACTTCTAACCCAATGGGTCCTTGATGGTAGCTGGAGTCCTTTTGACAGTTGCCCTCTGTAGTACTTTGACTGCTCACTCCAAATAACTCATGGTTTTAAATAGTAACAATTATCTTATACGCTCTGCAGAATGGATCAGAATGGATGCCGTTTCCAGAAGTCCATTCTGAGCCTGGGCAACAAAAAAAAAATAGCTATTGGTTCTGCCGAAGTGGTGCGAACTGGATGAATCCCACCACTGCATTGTACCCAATGAGGAAATGGTGTCTAAGTGAAATGGATGAAGAAGACAGAAATGGGGAAAGCCTGATGACCTGGAACCAAGGACTGCCCTTCCCCCTGTATCCCGCTATGTACTCTAGCCTGCCCCTCATTTTCCCTTATGGAGGCTTTGGCCAAACGTCTTGAAACTTAAAGGGAAGGCGAAAAACCCAACCCAACTTTCTTGAGACCTGCAATGGACTTGAGCTTCAAATGTCTTGAGGGACTCAGCCTTAAACATTGCAGGGTTCAGTCTTATGTAAGGGCACAGGTCTTCCTTGCACCGATTACTCCAAGGGGGAAGAAGGTAAGTTAGAGAAAGCAATTGAGTTGGTTGACCTGGGAAATTTATAGCCTTGCCTGAAAAGATGCGGAGGTGTTGGAGATAGCTTTCTTTGAAGTCACTCTGCTTTCCTGCTATGGTTGTAAAATCCTATCTGCTACAAATGCAATTGCTTACTGTGCAAATTCTGATCTCTGCTGGAGTTGTAACTCGACTACCTGTGCAATGGTTTTTTTTTTAAAATATATCCTTTTAATTGAGATGGGTTGCCATCCAGGCGTGTAGAATTTTAGTCGAGTCTGGCTGGCTGATGGTCAACATCATCTTCTAGTACCTTTTCATAAATGTGTTTCTTGATGCAGCTGCAGCTTGGATAAATGCAGCTCAATGCTTCCTTTTCTCTCTACGTAGACATAAGTCTCCAAGATGACCCCCACGAACTTCAGGAGGAGGATTGCTGTTTTACTTGTCTTAAACGAAAACAGAAATGCAGGCTAACTATTCATAAGAACGCCAGACGTTTCCCTTGACTTATCTGTTTCTTTTTCATTCCTACATGGCAGTATCTATGCTACACCTCACGACCCTCCAAGGCATCTACCGAGATGACTTTTCTCCCTCTCCAACACTTGTCGCTTTTCAGTAGTTTGGTGTTTTGCTCAGTCTTTCCGTAAGCCAAACAAATGATTGTCTCCTTCCTGATTACACTAATTACATAGAATTATTTGTATTTTTCTGTGAGATATAAAGGTATGGTTGCCAAACATGTGACAATTTAATAGATGCAAACGAACAGAAAACCTTTATACCCTAAAAGCATTTCCCCATACGTTACACTTTCTCCCCTCAGCTGCACACGAGAAATAAACCTGTCCTTCAGACTGGGGGGTTTAAAAGTTGAGCCCCCTCTGAGATGGTTGAGGTGGCAACTTTGGTCTTCTGGGATTGGATCAGGCAGGCCTGTAAAATGTGAAATGAGGGTGAATTGCCTTTTATTTTCATAATGATTGGCACTTTATATCCCAGCTCGATAGTACTGAGCGGCTCGGGCCTCCTCTTCACAAAGTTAAAAATAACCCAACAAAAGCACAAATTACAGTAAAAATAATACAGAAAACTCCATATGACCAGAATGGAATTTCAAATGATGCTAGACTGATACCTATGTTGTTTCTGGAAAATCACATTTTAAACAACTCTCCTACAATGTGGCAATCTAGTTGTTCAACACTAGCCTCCCTGGCAAATTGAAGACTTCACTTCTTGCTTCAGAACTCCACTGTACACTGCATTTGATTGCAAACTCTGTGAAAACAACTGAGCCCTTTCCACAATATCAGGAAAAGTTATTGGATGTGGCTTTCCCCAAAGAAGGGAAGATGCAAGGACGATCACATAGAGAACATATTGCTATGAAAAGATATAATTGACATAAGTTTATGGAATTAAGGCCAAAGGACTGTGGCGAAGGAAGGTAGAAGGGAAGGAGGCAGGCGTTGGTAAGATGCAGTGATTGGGGTGGGGGGGCGGCAAAGAAAACCAAAGAGAAAGAAAGTTAAGACATACAGCATTTAGGAGGGATGCAGAGTGGCAAGGTGAAACGAGCAAGACCTTGATGGGTTGCTTTTCCCCACAAATTACGAAGAATTTTGTGTACTTCATTTTAACTTCTCAAGGTATAAAAGTGGGATTGTCAAATGTGGCTTGATGGCTAAGATGTTACATTAAAACAAAAATCTGGGACCTGCAAAGCATTTTCTTTCTCTGTCCCTCCTCACACCTGCATGGACAGCTCAAAAATAAGCCCAGCATTACTGGGATTTATATCCAATTTCATTAAAATAATTCTTTTATCTTAAAAAGAATGAAAATAAAAACTATACAACAAACTGCCAAATCTATAATAACTAAGGTAATAAAAAATCATTCCCCAAATATAACAAGAGTGGGGTTTGGACTGATGCTACACCCACACCCTCAATTAAAAAGACAGATTCTACAGTTTTATCTCAACAACAAAATAGATCATTACAGTATCTGGAGAGCCAGAAGCAATAGAGAGCATTGCTGGGAGGATCAGAACAGAGTGTAGGCACCATACTAAGAATATCCGGCAGGTAAGCTGGTAGCAAGGAAAAGTAACAGTGGCACCAAAGTCAACGAAGGGAACAAAAGCATCAGGTGGGCTATACACTAAAAAGACAAAGAGTGGCAAGATCAGAGAGTCAATGCCCAGTAGTGGCAGTGCTGAAATTGAGGCATGGAGGCAATGAGAGCATCAAAGTTAGAGAAGATTCGGCGGTATGCTTGCAAGGGAAAACAATGGCAGCACCAAAGTGAAGGAAGGGAACAAAAGGCAGACTACACTTAAGAGACAAAGACTGGCAAGATCAGAGAGTCAGTGCCGAGTGGGTGGCAGTGCCAGAATCAAGGCATTCAGGCCCTGAGAAGATCAGAACAGAAGATACGGCAGGTACGCTTGAGGCAAGGGAAAATAATGGCGGCACCAAAGTCAAGGAACAGAACAAAAGGCAGACTACACTTAAGAGACAAAGACTGGCAAGATCAGAGAGTCAGTGCTGAGTGGTGGCAGTGCCTGAATTGAGACTTTCTAGGCTCTGTGAAGATCAAAACAAGAGAAGATACGGCGGGTATGCTGGTGGCAAGGAAAAGCAATAGCGGCAGCAAAGTCAAGGAAGGGAATGAAAGATAAGACAGATTACACTTAAGGGAAACTGTGCCAGATTTCCATTCAAAGACCCCCCCCATCAGAGTCAACACATAAACAGAGGGACCTCATCGCCTGCAGAACCACTTTCCCTGCAGCGGCCAGATTGCAGCCTCTCACCATGTCTCCAAGCTCTGCTCTGTTCTCTGCTGTCCTCCATCTCAATCATTCTGGGTACTCAGACAATAATGGAAAGAAGCAAATTCTTCATTGGGCATGTCGAAGCTCTTTCTCAGGTATACTTCATAGCAGCAACAGCAGCAGCATTCAGATAACTCCATCTGCAACGACCTCGGGGTCCCCTTTCCTTCATCCGAGAAACATGCAGGTGTAATGTCTTCTGAGCAGGATGACTCCATCTGAATACATTTATGCTGCAAATTGTACAGAACAGCACAAATAAGTAAAAACAAAAGTTATTCTCAAGAAGGTACAACTTTGGGAACTGCACTAGCCTCCTGGGCTCTGCCTCTCTGCTCTCTGCTCCTTCCTTCCTGCCACTAGGCAGTAAATGCTGGGTCCCCACTTTTTTGCCATCCTGCATTGCCCCATGTCTCCCTTCTAAGCTCTGGGAAAACTGTGCCAGCTGGAGCTGGGCAAGGAAGGCCAGGCTCCCCTTCCCCTTGAGATTTTGCATGGAGAAGTGGACCTGCTTCCTGCAGGATTGACCTCGGCACCCGCTTTGGTTGGCAAACACAAGAGCTTTGCTCTTTTTCTCCAGAGTCTTTGAAATTGCCCCCTCCCCTTTGTGTCATGGTTCTGAAAGAAGAGACCAATTAAATTAAAACTGCAAGGCTAGAGGTTTCCTCAAAGAACATGTTTATTGGTTAACAAAGTATCAGCACAGTCAAATTTGAAATCAAGTTTGAAATTCACTTCAAAGATTTACACTATTATAAAGTTAAACTTTGCAGCCCAGTGCTATGCAATCAGCTACTCTTCCCAATAGAATAGATTGACGAGCTTTCTAACAGAATGCTCAACCTCTCTCCCCCCCCCCCCCCCGTGTCTAACCAGCAGGTGACCTTGGTTCTCACAGAAGAAAGAATTGTTTAGGCTGGCAGAAATTCCCCACTCTCCCCTCCTATTCTTGTGGCAACCAAGATCGAGCAAGATGGCTGCAGCCAATTTCGTTGTAGAGTTGACACTCTGCTTTTCTGCCTTAAAATACAGAGCAGACATACTTTTCTCCTGATTAGCTGAGGAGAGCTATGGTTTTTGTAAGAAGCTGAGTGTATGCATGAGTCCAGCCCCCTTGGAATGGGCCGAGTCTGTGGGAAGCGGATCTACTCCTCCATGCAAAGGGAACAAAATGCAGGCTACACTTGAGGGACAAAGATTGGCAAGATCAGAGAGTCAATGTCCCATGATGGCAGTGCCAGAATCGAGGCATGCAGGCCATCTAAAGATCAGAACAAGAGAACATGCAGCAGATAAGCTGGCAGCAAAGAAAAGCAATGTTGGTACCAAAATCAAAGAAGGGAACAAAAGCATCAGGTGGACTGTACACTAAAAAGACAAAGAGTCGTGAGTTTATAGAGTTAATGCCCAGTAGTTGTAGTGCTGGAATTGAGGCATGTAGGCAACGAGAACATCAGAATAACAGAAGACATGGCGGGTACGCGGGCGGCAAGGGAAAACAATGGTGGCACCAAAGTCAAGGAAGGGAACAAAAGACACACTACACTTAAGAGACAAAGAGTGGTGGCAGTGCCAGAATGGAAGCATGCAGGCAATGAGAACATCAGAACAAAATAAGATACGGCGGGTAAGCTGGCGACAAGTTAAAGAAATGGTGGCGCCAAAGTCCAGGAACAGAACAAAAGGCAGACTACACTTAAGAGACAAAGACTGGCAAGATCGGAGTGTCAATGCCCAGTGGGGGCAATGCCAGAATGGAGGCTTTCTAGGCTCTGGGAAGATCAGAACAAGAAAAGATATGCTTGCGGCAAGGGAAAACAATGGTGGTACCAAAGTCAAGGAAGGGAACGAAAGCATCAGGTGGACTATACAATAAAAAGATAAAGAGTGGCAAGATCAAAGAGACAATACCCAGTGGGGGCAATCTAAGTACACAGGCCCTGGGAATATCAGAGCCAGAGAAGATACGGCAGGTACGCTGGCGGCAAGGAAAACAATGGCGGCACCAAAGTCAAGGAACAAAAGACAGACTGCACTTAAGAGGCAAAGAGTGGCTAGATCAGAGAGTCAATGCTGAGTGGTGGCAGTGCCAGAATCGAGGCTTTCTAGGCTCTGGGAAGATCAAAACAAGAGAAGATACGGCGGGTAGGCTGGCAATGGCAGCACCAAAGTTAAGGAAGGGAACGAAAGATAAAACAGATTACACTTAAGGGAAGCTGTGCCAGCTTTCCATTCAAAGAAACCCCCCCCCACCAGAGTCCAACACATAAACAGAGGAACCTCATCGCCCGCAGAACCACTTTCCCTGCAGCGGCCAGATTGCAGCCTCTCGCCATGTCTCCAAGCTCCACTCTGTTCTCTGCTCTCCTACATCTCAATCGTTCTGTGTACCCAGACAATAATGGAAAGAAACAAATTCTTCATCAGGTGTGTCGAAGCTCTTTCTCAGGTATTCTTCATAGCAGCAGCAACATTCAGATAACTCCATCTGCAATGACGTAGGGGTCCCTTTTCCTTCATCCAAGAAGCATGCAGGTGTAATGTCTTCTGAGTAGGATGACTCCAGCTGGATACATTTACTCTGCAAATTATACAAAACAGCACAAATAAGTAAAAACAAAAGTTATTCTCAAGATGGTACAGCTAGGGGAACTGCACTAGCGTCCTGGGCACTGCCTTTCCCATAGGACACCAAATGATGCAGTGTCCTGGTGGGAAAAGACAAGCTTGTTATGGGTTCGAGGGGCTGATATTTACATCACCAGTCCAGTGGTGCCCATTAAGAAATGTGACTCAAAGCAGCCGCTCCTTACCTTTAAACTCCAAGCTCTCACCGTCCCGCCGTCATCTTGGTATTTCTGTTTTCCAAAAAGCAGGCTGTTGAAAGGTCTTTGCAGAAGGGCTCTACTTGCATCCATCGAGCAGCCTAACTCTAGAAAGTGGGAGAAACAGATGGTTACAGACTGATTCTTGTCTCAAAAGAGGGCTAAAAACAAATGCAAAACAGCTACTGAAGTTGACCCTATTCTCAGAAAAACAGTGTGAACCGAAATAGGACCTAAAATATTGGAACAATCCTGTGTTTCATCAGCCACTGACTTGCCACATGCAACTACCTGTCCCATCTCTCCTTTGTTTTGGATTCTGCTGCTAAGATGGCCCCTGGAGGTCTTTCTAAATCTCTCCTCTGGCCAAAAACTAAAGCATCAGGCCCATCAGACCGTGCAACAGGACCCTGGAGAGCAGCTCTTTACCCAACCCTTAGAGGATTTAAGAATAGGGTATTCCTATATCTCCTTGACCAAGCTTCAGTCTGAAACTTATCCCAAGCTTAATTTGAACTAATTTCAATGGCATAAATTTGCTCCAATTTTCAATTGGTATTTTTTATCAAAGTAAGCACCTTGATGATTAAAAAAACAAAAGTACTGGTGCTGCAGACACACACTGTTATAGCTACATTTCTCTGTTTTTTATGCTATAACTGTGAGCAGCAGTTAATCTTACAGTGATTTTCAAAGTTTAAGTTATATTTATTCCTATTGTTTAGTACACTAAGATTTAAGGTATAATCTATGTTTACAGTTATTTCTAATTTTACGTTTGTACATTTCTAAGTTGCTTTATGTCTATCCAGCTTTTGTTTCTTCTACCATCTAAGTGCCTTGAAAAAAACACTTAACATGTAATCTATAAATAACATGCTCTTAAAATTACACAAGAGAATCGTTCAGAAATCAAAAGCTCAGCAAAAGAGATGCATTCCTACTTTGTCGCTAAATACCTGGAAAGTGGGGCCCATGAGCATCACCTGGCAGGTACACCAAAGGGCCCTTTGAAGTAGGACACGGGGTATGGGAAGACAAATTTCTGGACATGGGGTATGGGAAGACATTTCAAAAGGTCCATCCTGCTCTTTCATACCAAAACTGCAATATTTAGAGTGGTGGCAGATCGCAACCTCCCACCGTATTTCCCATTGCTTGTTGCAACTTTTAGTTGGCTCCCAACCTTATTCAATTTCCATCCCCCATCATTTTAAAAAGAAAAAGCCTGAACCTCAGTGAAACTGGCAAAGAAAAAAAAAAAAAAAAACAATCCCAAAATTCCCCATCCACAACTTATCCGGTTTCCTGAGTTCCTTTATAACAGCCTGCAGGACAGGTCAGCATCCAAATGACTGAAGCTCTCAGCCAGCAGGCTTTTATAGGGCTGGCCCCACTCTTCTGCCTGGACCACACCCATTAGATCAGTGAATGTAGCTGGGACTGGGGAAAATTGGCAAAATTGCAAGCCAGACTCTGCAAAGACTCAAGTCTCCTGTTGCCTCCAGTGACCTGCTTTTTCTTCTTGTATGTCTGAGCAGAGGGCAGGCTGTTTCTCATAATCTGGAGAAAAAGACAAGGACTCTCCTGCTCTTCCTAGCCCTGACTAGCTTTGGACAAAAGTGTACAAAGTTCTGCAAAGTGAGATGGGCATCAAACAAATCTAATAAATAAATACATTCCATTAGTTCCAGCTTGTTTTGTCGCATCCATTTCATCCATACTTTAAATAATAGTAAATGCAGCTATGACTGGGGGAAATTGGCAAAATTGCAAGCCAGACTCTGCAAAGACGTAGGTCTCATGTTGATCCAAAAGACCATTAGGGCTTATTTTCAGTGATTTTTTCATGTACAGGAGGCAGTGAATTCATGGAGGACAGGTCAGCAAGCAGCAAGATGCAGAGGCATGGGGGAGGGGAGGAGTTGCTGCCTCCCACATCTGCTGCGATTTATTTATTTATTTAATTTTATTTATATGCCGCCCAATCCCAAAGGACTCAGGGCGGCGTACAAAATTAAAACAATCATCAACAATAAAACAATAAAATAATAGAATCATACCGCGAGTCCGATCATATCCTGCCCCCCCCCCGGGGACATCAGCCCCAGGCCTGCCGGAACAGAAGAGTTTTAACGGCTTTCTTAAAGGCCGGCAGGGTGGGAGTAGTTCGAACCTCGGGGGGAAGTTGATTCCACCATGTCGGAGCCACCACAGAAAAGGCCCTTCCCCGAGGGCCTGCCAGCCGACATTGTCTGGCCGACGGGACCTGAAGGAGGCCCAATCTATGGGACCTCACCGGTCTCTGGGAACTGTGCGGCAGTATGCGGTCCTGTAAGTAACCTGGCCCTATGCCATGAAGGGCTTTAAAGGTGATAACCAACACCTTGAATTGCATCCGGAGACCCACAGGAAGCCAGTGCAGCTCGCGGAGGATAGGTGACACGTGGGCGTATCTTGGCGCGCCCACAATCGCTCTCGCGGCTGCATTCTGAACCAACTGCAGCCTCCGAACACTCTTCAAGGGTAGCCCCATGTAGAGCACGTTACAGTAATCCAGTCTTGAGGTGACAAGGGCATGAGTGACTGTGAGTAAAGCCTCTCGGTCCAAATAAGGCCGCAACTGGTGCACCAGACGAACCTGGGCAAAGGTCCCCCTGGCCACAGCCGATAGATGTTGTTCCAAATTTAGCTGTGAGTCCAGGAGGACACCCAAGTTGCGTGCCTGCACTGAGGGAGGTAAATTTGCCCCCCCCAGGACTAAAGATGGACCATCCAGTTGACCTTTGGGAGGCAAGACCCAGAGCCACTCGTTCTTGTCAGGGTTGAGTCTAAGCCTGTTCACCCCCATCCAGACCCTCACATCGTCCAGGCACTGGCACATCACGATTGAAAGGTGAAGCATCACTCCCTCTTTTAAGTTCCACCTTTCACTTGTGTTTTGGAGCTATCCTGTTGCATTGGCAGGCAGTGTTACTACCACTTGGTTTCAGTGACCATGGATTCTTCCTTCCTGCAGGGTAGTTGGAAACTCTGCTCCTTCCTTCCTGCCATTACGCAGTGAACGCTGGTCCCCACTTTCTTGCCGTCCTGCATTGCCCCATGTCTCCCTTCTCTGGTCTGGAAATGGTAGCCCCATTTTCTGCCGCTTCTCCTCCTGGTGTTGTATCCTTCCTTTGTTTGGAAGGACACTAAGTTCTGGGAAAACTGTGCCAGCTGGAGCTGGGCAAGGAAGACCAGGCTCCCCTTCCCCTTGAGATTTTGCATGGAGAAGTGGACCTGCTTCCTGCAGGGTTGACCTCGGCACCCGCTTTGGTTGGCAAACACAAGAGCTTTGCTCTTTTTCTCCAGGGTCTTTAAAATTGCCCCCTCCCCTTTGTGTCAGATGAGACCAATTAAATTAGAACTGTGAGGCTAGAGGTTTCCTCAAAGAACATGTTTATTGGTTAACAAAGTATCAGCACAGTCAAATTTGAAATCAAGTCTGAAATTCACTCCAAAGATTTACACTATTATAAAGTTAAACTTTGCAGCCCAGTGCTATGCAATCAGCTACTCTTCCCAATAGAATAGATTGATGAACTTTCTAATAGAATGCTCAACCTCTCCCCCCACCCGTCTAATCGGCAGGTGATCTTGGTTCCCACGGGACAAAGAATTGTTTAGGCTGGCAGAAATTCCCCCCTCCCCCTCCCAGTCTTGTGGCAACCCAGAACGAGCAAGATGGCTGCAGCCAGTTTTATTGTACAGTTGACACTTTGCTTTTCTGCCTTAAAACACAGAGCAGACATATTTTTCTCCTGATTAGCTGAGGAGAGCTATGGTTTTTGTAAGAAGCTGAGTGTATGCATGAGTCCAGTCCCCTTGGAATGTGCCGGGCCTGCAGGAAGCGGATTTACTCCTCCATGCAAAGGGAAGAAAACACAGGCTACACTTGAGGAACAAAGATTGGCAAGATCAGAGAGTCAATGTCCAATGGTGGCAGTGCCAGAATTGAGGCATGCAGGCCCTGGGAATATCAGAACAAGAGAAGAAACAGTGGGTAAGCTGGCAGCAAGGAAAAGCAGTGGCACTGTCACCACTCTCTGGTCTTGCCACTCTTTGTCTCTTAAGTGTAGTCTGCTTTTTGTTCCCTTCCTTGAGTTTGGTGCCGCTATTGCTTTAACTTGCCACCAGCGTACACACCGTATCATCTCTAACTATGATGTTCTCATTGCCTACATGCCTCAATTCCAGCACTGCCACCAGTGGGCCTTGACTCTCTGAACTTGCCACTCTTCGTCTTTTTAGTGTATAATCCACCTGATTTTGGTACCATCATTGCTTTTCCTTGCTGCCAGCTTACCTGCCATATCTTCTCTAGCTTTCATGTTCTCATTCCATGAGTGCCTCCATTGTGCCACTGCCACCACTGGGCATGGACTCTCTGATCAGTTGTGGCAGTGCTGGAATTGAGGCACATAGGCAATGAGAACATCAGAGCTAGAGAAGATACGGTGGGTAAGCTGGTGCAAGGAAAAGCAATGGCAGCACCAAAGTTAAGGAAGTGAATGAAAGCATCAGAGGGTGGTAATGCCAGAATCGAGGCACGCGGGCCCTCTGAAGAGCAGAACAAGAGAAGATGCAGCGGGTATGCTGGTGGCAAGGGAAAGTAATGGCAACACAGAGCAGACATATTTTCCTCCTTATCAGCTGAGGATAGCTATGGGTTTTGGAAGAAGCTGAGTGTATGTTTGAATCCAGCCCCTTAGCAAGGGCTGGCCCTGCGGTAAGGGTATTCACTCCTCCATGCAAAACTGCAAAAGCTTTGCAGATCCCTTGGAGAAGGGGAGCCTGGCCTTCCTTGCCCAGCTCCAGCTGGCCTAGCTTCCCCAGAGCTTAGCATCCTTTCATACAAATGAGGAACACAACACCAGGAAGAGAATTGGCAAGAAATGGGGCTGCCATTTCCAGAACAGAGAAGGGAGACATGGGGCGATGCAGGGTAGTGAGAAAGTGGGGACCAGCAATTGTTGTGAGGTGGAAGGAAGGAAGGAAGGAGCAGTTTCCAACAAACCTGCAGGAAGGGAGAATGCATGGTCACTGAAACCAAGCTGTAGGAACAGTCATTGCCAATGCAACAGGATGGCTCCAAAACATCAGTGAAAGGTGGAGCTTAAACAGGGAGTGATGCTTCACTGTTGAATTGCAGGAGAGATGGGTGGTGGCAACTCCTCTCCTCCCCGTGCCTCTGCTTCCACCTATTGCTGGTGCTGCCACCCCACCTGCGACAGCCCCATCAAACCAGAAGGGTGGGGAACCCTGATTCTGAAGTGGTAGCTTGGACTCTGTAGCCCATGCAGTGTAGGTGTGTCTGAGCGCAACAATTGCCAGTCCGGCCCTCCAAGCAGCAGGTGGAGGCAGAGATGTAAGGGGTGGGTGGGCCGGGAGGCACACGATCTGGCTTGCTGGATGTGCTGGGAGACTGCGCGGTTGCCTGCCCCATCCCAGTCACAGCAGCTCTGGGCAAAGAGAGACAGTCTTTCAGGGCAGCAGGGCCATGCCATGGGGTCCTGGTGCCCCGGTAGCTAAAGGGCCAGGGAGATTTGGCAAGGCTCCTCTGCTGAATCAGGCCCTGGTGCCCTCCCCCTCCATCAGAGACCCCTGGATACCCCGTAGTCCCACCCAGGCCCCCACAGGTGCCCCAATGCAAGTGACGTGAACTGGTCATGCCCACCTGCCACCTCCCCATAGGGCAGTCACCCCCGCTCAACTACTTGCCTTGCCTAGCTTCTGGGGCTTATTTTTGGGGTAGGGCTTATATTAGGAGCACCCTAAAATCATGGTAGGGCTTATTTTTTGGTTGGGGAAACACAGTATAATTTATCTTTTGCATTTCCTCCACTAAGGCTCCAATTTCTAATCTTCTTTAAATACTGTGTCCACTGAATCAGCTTTGTAAGTAGTGACACAATGACCTGTTACCTTACGAGCTTGCTGAATTTTCCTGGATAAATTCCTGCAAGTCAGACTCTGCAAACTGTAGCAAAATGTAGATTCTTAGATCAGATAGAGAAGCCTACAGTTGAATCAGTGGTGTGTAGCACAATTAGTCCAGAAAAAAATTGAGCCATGTGCTCCCGTATTAATGTTGATTGGATTGTATAATGTTTATTGGATTGTATTATTATTAGGGTAGGGAAAACAAACATGTTTTAAATATGTGATTGAAAGGATAATGTAGGCTAGTTGACACCAGCACCTTAACCGTGCTTTGGAATGGCTGGAAACTGATCAAAGAGAGAAGCAACTTGGAATTAAGGAGAAACTTCTGGACAGTGAGGACAATCAACCAGTGGGACAGCTTGCCTCTAGAAATCGTAGGCACTCGATCACTGGAGATTTTTAAGAAGAGACTAGCCAGTCACTTATGTGAGATGGTATAGGTTCTCCTACTTGACCAGGGGCCTGGACTAGAAGACCTCCAAGGTCCCTTCCAGCTCTATTCTATTCTATAACCTGCTCCAAAAGTCACTCAGTGGGCTTCATACCTAAGGCAAAACTGGAACTCCCAATTTCTAGCCTGATGCCTTCACCACTATACAGAATTGGCTCTACTACAGCAGACAATAGAAAAACCATAGAAGCTTTCTATTTAGAACAAATGGCAATTCTATTATTCTTAATTATTTTTGTGCCTTAAGTCAGTGTGGACTCCTGATGACTGCATGGACAGGTCTCTGCAAAATTTTCCAAAATGGTTTGCCGTTGCCCGCTGAGAGAGAATAATTGGGTCAGGTCACCCAGCTGGCATCGTGCTCAAGGTAGGACTAGAATTCACAGTCTCCAGGTTTCTCACCTGATCCCTAAACTACTACAGTAGACTGGTTCTCATATATTATGGTTCATCGCACAGTCAGCCAGAGGTTTAGGCTGGATAATTGTTATTGTACAACTTGTTGAACTTATTAGTTCATGCACGTTCTATGCTATGTTTAACCCTAGCTGTTTGAATAAACCATGTTTTCCTGGGTTCTAAGGGACAAACCACAACGAGGGCGCTTTATTTACCACATGCTATCCCACAGCAAAGCAAACAGCATTGCGATTGGGAAGGGTTAAAAAAAATGGGTCTACTGCCATCCTGTGGTTCAGTGTTGCTCAATGCCCTCCATACAATCAGCCTATCCTGTCTGGCAGGTTGCTGTAAAGGTACAACACACACCGTGTTTGGAAGAAAAGGACAATACAGCACAAACAGTAGGACAATAGTAAAGAACAGGACGGAAAACGGAAGAGCCAGGGTGGTGTACTGCTTCTAATATTGTAGAGGACCGAGGAGACCCAGGTTCAAGTTCAACCCTCCTTTACTCCTAGAAGCCCCCCTACCTCACCCCGGCCAACCTCACGGGGTGAAGGTTGTGGTTGTAAAATGATCCGTAGATAAAACGGAGCTCTTGAGAGGAAAGTCAGGGTTGAAGTCGATTCCTCCAAACAGAGAAACGAGAAGATCTTTGTAGAATCGCGTGTTGTTTTCTAGCCTAGCCCACTCTGGCGGCCGAAAGGCTCAAAGAAACGAGGCGAAGCTGATTTCTGAACGTCCGTGGAGCTTTCTACTGCGGGGGTCGGTTAAGTGCCTTGCTCGCCCACCGTCTTCTGGCAGTGCCTTGTCCTCCCACCGGCGGCTGCTTTGAGCTCGCGACTCGCTCTGCCACAATCGTCGCTGCCTGCCGGTTTCCAGGTTCCGGGGGTGGGAGGGGGTGGGAAGTTGCTCCCGGGCTTTTCCAGCTGAATGCTTCTGGGCTCAGGGCCAAGGGTTCTCCTGGCGGCAGCCTTGGCGGCGCTTTTCCTACTTTTGCCCCCGTCCCGCGTCTCCAGAAGAGGGAAGGTGCAAAAGCAACGAACGTGTGTGCGTGTGCGCGCGCTCCTTATCCCTCTCGCTCTTTTGTGTGTGTGTGTGTGTGTGTGTGTGTGTGTGTGAGAGAGAGAGAGAGAGAGAGAGAGAGAGAGAGAGCAGGAAGCCAAGAGCGAGAAGATCCTGGTGGCTCCCGGGCGTGCCAGCGAAACATTTTTGCAAGGAGCACGCGCCGACCGGATCGCAACTTCAAACCAAAAAGGATCGGGCTCGTGCGCTTTGTTACCGCTCTCGCCCGATGGTCCCATTTCGCTGCTATCCTAACAGCGTCGCGTGTGATCCCCGAAGGTTGCGGGCCCCGCTGCGCCCAGAATTCTCAATGAGGACCAGGCACCGGGCATGAAGGTAAGCGTAGGGGAGAAGCCCCGATTCCTGCTTTCCGCGGTCCCCATGCCCGGATTTAGGAACTCCGGCGCAAGAAGGAGCTGGGTTAAACCGGCTGTAAGAGAAAGCGGGGGATAAAGAACTGGTGGCACCTGATCGTCCAACGCTTCAAAAGTTGGTAGAAGAAAATACCGGACAGGAATGAAAAGGAAAAGGAGTGTTCTCAAAGCAACCGTGTTCGGGTCAGATTTTTAGGTCAACTCTCTCATTTAATATCACAACGTGGACTTCAGGCAAACCATTCTTCTGTTGAGTTCCTTTCCTTCCTCCCTCAATGAAGGCTGTGGCTGCCTTTGCTGAAATCATAGAGTAAGAAGTTTTGACTGCTCTGAAGTGCAATAAAATACCGTGTGTGTGTGTGTGTGTGTGTGTGTGTGTGTGTGTGTGTGTGTATGTGTATGCAATCCTCGACTTACAACAGTTTGAAGTTACAATGGTATTGGAAAAAGGGACTCATTGTTCACACTTATGACCATTGCAGCATCCACTTGTTTATGTGATTTATATTTGGATGCTTGGCAACTGGTTCATATTTATGATGGTTGCAGCGTGTGGGGGGGTGTCATCTGATCCCCTTCTGAGACCTTCTGACAAGCTAAGTCAATGGGGAAGCCAGATTCACTTGACAACCGTATTACTGATTTAACAACTGCAGTGATTCACTTAACCAATGTGGCAAGAAAAATAGTAAAATGGGACAAAACCTACTGAACAAATTTCTCACTTAGCGATCTAAATTCTGGGCTCAGTTGCGGTCGTGAGTCGAAGAGTGCCTGTCTACTTGTGATAATGACACTGCTCTTTCGAGAACAATGTCCTAGGCTGAAAGGATGGGAAGAAGGGAATTGTCCCTGTTTTCTTTTTAAATAGCTATTTTTTTTCTTGTTCTCAAAGGTGGCCTGGAGTGGGCAAGGAAGGTGGAATGTCGAACTTCCACCCGGTGAGCTTGCAGACTTGTCCCAGTTCTCCACGGGACTCGTGGATTCGGTCCCTGAAAGAAACCTCCTCTACGAGCTTTGGAAAAAAATGCACTTGTTCCGTAGCTGCAGCTATCGGATCCAGCTGGAGGGACAGATGACCAGTGCCCCAAGGATCCAGGGCATCCGATGGGTAAGTAAGAATGCTTGGTGGTTGCAGACAATCAGGCGGGTCCTATTTTATGGGAGCTATTGGCCAACCTGCCTAGGCTTGGAGGCTTGCAAGTTTGGCCCTGGAGAGAGGAGACCACTTAGAGACCCAAGGATTATAGGTCAAAGAAAAGCATGATGGATATGCCAATGTAGTCACAAGGAGCTTCTCCTCCCCAGAGGCAGGAATATTGATGCAGCTAAGATAAATCACTCATTTGTTATTATGCCTGTGAGTCAAGAGTGCTGACATGAGCAGGGCGAAGGGATCCATGTGCTTTCGCTTTCAAGCAGGAGGTGAAATATTTTTTACATCACCAGAATCTGAGTGTGCATTTTATTTTAGCACACAGGCCTAACAAATATTCCTTGTGTGTCCTGAGAAAGTTTATGTCTTGTCCCTTACATCTTGTCTGTTGGTGGGGAAGGAGGGGGGCTATGGTTGATTAAAAAAAAAAAAATCCTTATTTTTAATATTGCTGTTCTTAACAGAAATGTGTTGGCGTTTCTGTTGTTTCTTTTTGCTTTCTAAGAACGATGCAATTGAGTGACTGGCCAAAGTTGTCCCATGCATGGGCTTTTGTTTATCCCTTGCAGGGATAGTCAACTTTGGCTCTTTTATGACTCGTGGACTTCAACTCCCAGAATTCCTGAGCCAGCCATGCTGAGGAGAAATTGAGAGGTTTCCATTCTGAGCCATGCTGGCTCTGGAATTCTGGGAGTTGAAGTCCACGAGTCATAAAAGAGCCAAGGTTGCCTATCCCTGGTCCAAACCAACAAGATCACAGAAAGGGACAGGCTGCTTTCAGCTCAACACCCTACCTTGCTGATTGCAAAGCCACCACCCCGCAGCAGCTTTCTTTTCTCCTGATGAATCCACTGCAGTAAATTGGCTTGATTAATCGCAGCTGCACCTGACAGGTTGCTGGCTCAGGAATTCTGGGAGTTGAAGTCCACGAGTCATAAAAGAGCCAAGGCTGACTACCCCTGCCTTATAGTGAAAACCTGCCTGCTCCCAGGAAGTTCAGGCTTACCTGAGTCGATCCTCAGAACATCAGACAGTGTATAGGTGGTCCTTGACTTATGGTCACAACTGAGTCCAAAATTTCTGTTGCTAAGTGAGAAATTCGCTAAGTAAGTTGGGCCTCATTTTGCAACTTTTCTGGCCACAGTTGTTAAGTGAACTACTGTAGTTACTTATGTTGGTTACATGGTTGTTAAGTGACTCTGGCTTCCCCATTGACTTTGCTCGTCCAAATACATTCAAAATGCTTGCTTCTGATCAGCAATCTACAAGAATAATCTGGCGCCTTCCCCAACTCCTGATCACAATGGAAAATATCCCTCCCTCATCAGAGACACCTCAGGTGATTAGCATCTCTGTACACTTAACACAACGTTTGGAGTTTTTGCTCCATCTGTGGTTAGGACTACTCTCAGCAATCTTTGATGAGTGAGATGATTCTCACGGTCTGGCTTGCTAATCCAAGCTCTTGCTTTTGATCTTGTCTGTTGAAATCTATTAGCACCGGCTTCATGATGCTCGTGGCTGTTGCTGGGTTCCATTTGGTGGTTTCAACGAGATAGCCTGGGCCCTGGTTGCCAAAATGAGCTGGAGAGCTTGCAGATAGAACAAGTAAAAGGGCGTCACTTTTACATGTTCCCTGAATTCAGCTTTTCAATTTTCCAACTCTGATTGCTGGCTTTATTTTCCACCCTTTGGCAGTGGCTATATTTTCTTTCAGCTCCCAGGGAGATGGCAGCAATTAGAGTCTGTCTCACTAACTGGGGTCACACCTTAGTGGGAGTTGTTGTGTGGTTTGGTTCAGGTTCACCTGTTGCCTGCACGAACCCAGCCACTGTGGCTCGGTTAGTAAAAAAAACCTGATGAAAAATTAGGACTTAGCAAATGTGTAAATAAGATCCCCCTTTATTTTATCGCTCCTTTCTTATTGCCACAAAATTCTTTTTATTACAGATCTTTTTGGGGAAAGTCACCTAAAACCTTAAACTTAGGGAAAGAAAAAAAGGGAAGAGCGACCATCTCCTATTTGAGAATGGCTGGGGGGGGGGGGGAAATGCGTCCTTCCTACTCCTGAAAAAATACGGTCTAATCCAATATTTCTCAACTTCTGCAACTTTAGGATTTATGGTCATCAACTCCTAGAATCCCATGCTGACTGGGGAATTCTGGGAGTTGAAGTCCACCCAATTTAAAGTTGCAAAAGTTGAGAAATGTTGATGGGACCAACCACTCAGCATTGTCATTAAGCTAAAGTAGGAGTTTGAGTTCCTTAGTCACCAAAAGGGAACAAATAAACAAACCCAAAAAAGCCTGTTCCTTTGCTTCTAAAAGCAGGATGTGCAAGCACCCACGTCTGCCTGGAAGCTATCTTTTCTGAAAATACGAGCTTTTTTTTTAGAATCCAAGGAGTAAAAAGAGAGCCTCTGCTAACTTAGGAGTGCAAAAAAAAAAAAAAAAAAAAAAAAAGCATTTGGTACAAGCTCAGAGTAAGTGGTTTTCTTTCTAATTATTTCCTAAGGTTAGGAAGTGTTCTGGGATTTGAACCTTAGTCTTAAAAGGGAGAAAAGAACAATGTATTCCAGGAGTTAGATGTGATTCAAATTAGGGCTGGAGAATGTAAGCCAGCAAAGAGATCCTCAACTCTTGAGTTGGAGGATTTTGTTCCACAAAGCGTCTTCATTTCCCTGATTAAAGAGCTGCACACTCACTATCACCCCCATTTCAAGGAAGGCAGCTTCCCCAGGGAACTCCTGGCTTTTTTCTTTGGTCTAAGGAAGGGCGATACCAAGGAATAGCCAAACATAGCTAGGAAGAAAAGGACAGGCTCCTGGTTTGGCTTCCTGCCTAATTTGACCGGATTTCTGGCGACAGACGGACTCCCTGGTCCCTGCAGCCACCAGCCGGAAAAAGCAGGGGGGGGTGTGGAGGGGGGAGAAAGGGGAGGGGACGGCTCCCTTCGGAAGTGGCTTGGCCTCTGTGAGTTTGAGCGGTTGCCTGGAACTGTGGCTGTTCCATTGATCACATGTGCAGTGGACCTGAGAGTAAGGCAGGCATTCAAGTGAAAAAAATTCCTCTGGTGCTAACAATTTCAAATAGTGATATGCCAGTTTCTGGAATTTCTCTGTTCCCCACTTCACAACAGGAAACGGTAGGGAGGTATAATCACTGTGAAATCAGATCCAGGCACTACAGAAAGAGGATAAGTTTGACCTACCCATGGAAGAGTATAATCTTAGTTATTCTCTACTACAGAGCAAGGTTGTGGTGGTAGTGTTGCAGTGGTCTATGTACCCTGCTCTTTGTGCTTGCAGAACTCATGAGTCGGTATGTTGCATGAACCCATCAGGTGGAGAGTTTTTAAACTATTGTGATTAAGAAAGCCGGGGCTTGGCATGATCAGTATATATGCCAACTGAACCAATACAACAGAGGATAGAACAATGGTTGGAAGATTAGGTTGGTAGGAGGCTGTGTGGGCGAGTGGTCTTCGTTTAATGCAGTGGTTCTCAACCTTTTTAATGCCGTGACCCCCAACCGGTCGTAAGTCGAGGACTACTCAACCGGTCGTAAGTCGAGGACTACCCAACCGGTCATAAGTCAAGGACTTTCCCTGCCCGGGAGCGCCGCACATGCGTGGTGCCACCCCCTGCGCCGGCTGAGGCGTAGCTGGCAAGCGGCAGAGACGGAGCAGGCCGACCACCAGCTGGGCCACCAGCTGGCCCAGCCCAAAGGAGGTAAGGCACTCACCAGGCCCCATACGTGCCAGCAACTCTCCCTGCACCTGCTGGCCTCCCACCTTCCACCCCTTGCCTTACATTTTTAGTAGTTGCTCAGCAGGGAGGGGTGGAAACTTCCAGACAGCTCACCTTCACTGCAGACAATTTGCAGCACCGTTTGCAGAATGGGACTTTTGGCGGGCTCAGCAGAGCAGAGACAGCCTGGACAATTCCTATTGGCTTTTGAAAGCCAATAGAATTAGATTCTATTCAAGAGAGTCTATTCTATTGGCTTTCAAAAGCCAATAGAATAAAAGGGAGTAGCACAGCTAAGGAAAAGGGGGAAAAAATGGCGGACTGTGTTGTTTGGTGACCCCTGTAAAATGGTCGTTCGACCTCCAAATGGGGTCCCGACCCACAGGTTGAGAACCGCTGGTTTAATGTGACAGCTCCAAGAGCTTCTCCTTAAAAAATTAGCTTGATAAAATTTAACATTGTGACTTTGGAAATCGATGAGGCGATGTTGAGAGAAGGCTCCACTCACATCTGTCTGGACACATCCACGGAGACCAAAAAAAAAAAGCTGGCCCTGCAGGATGCTGGGCAGGAGTGCACTTGAAGAACTGAGAGAGGATGGGCTCACTCTTTGTCAGTGTTAATCACTTTCCTGCCTCTCATCTAACTTGGTTGTAGATCATCAGCAGCTTCCTTTGGGCTCCAAATAGTGAATGGGTGTTGCTTTGCCCGTGTATCCTGGGAGCAGTCCAGTGGGGAAGGTTGGTCTACTGCAGTGAAGACAAACTCTTTTTTAAAAATCACATTATGATACATTTTTATAAATCTTCTCTATGATATGTTTCTCATCCTCCCCGCTGAATGATCTCTTAGAATTAAAGAGATGGCAAAGAGGCATCCCGATACCAGTTTCTCAAGCTGAAGATTCATGATTTGTGCACTACACTCAAAATGTGAAGAGAGGAAGTAGCCCAGATGTTGTGAAACTCCACATGGTTATTAGGACAAGTTAGGGATCCAGATTGAGAGGACAAAAAGTGGTTTGGAGCATGCAGGGAAACAGTGTAGCGCCGATCAGGAAGACTTTAAATAGCTGCTTCATTTCCTGAGCTTGCATGTCTGCCTCATGCACAATCCCAAGCAAAACTCTCTGAATCCCGTTTTATCCTTGAATCTGGATTTCTGTACTCCTCCTCTAGGCCAATTGTGCCACTTTTCTTTCTTTTCACAAATGAGGAGTCTGGAAATAGGAGGCTTGTGTTCCTCAACAAAAGGTATATTATAAATATAACAAAAAAATATTGCCCCATATAGAAATATCTAAATATGGTACCTGCAGGAAACTAGTATGACAGGAAAAATGCTAGACTAGGATCTTTGTAACTGCAGTCTAATTTTCTATATGCGGGAACGTTCTTGATGAAAAAGTCCATTGAGTTGCTGCTGACAATATGAGGGAGGGTGGGCAGAGCCCTGCTTGGTTTGTTATTTTGAGAGGATTTATTTTTAGATGGCAGAGGGGAATAAAAGTGGTGTTTGTCTCAGGACTGCTGTGAAAGTAGAGAAGGAATGAGCTGAGTTATAAGTAACACTTGGAACAGGAGAACCGTTTTGGACTCTCTCTTAAGGGTTCTACATGCTTTCCTTCTGATGGGTAGGAAAAAACAGGTAGCAGTCAGGAACGGAACCAAGGAGATAATTCCAGTGCTTTTTTTGTAAAAAAAAAAAAAAAAATGGTGCCGGAACTCACACATGTCATACAACCCGCCTTGCCTACCCTACAAGGTTCCATCCAAAAAAGGTGCGGGACCTCCGTTCTGGGCGTTCTATGACAAAAAAAGCCCTGGATAATTCCATAGTAAACTGGTGGGGTGATTCAAGAAATGTATATGATCCATATTCAAGCAAACCAATGGCAAAGCATCAGTTATTCCCTGCACATATTTTATCTGCAGATTCTTACCTGAGGGCCATATTCAGAGTATCCTGGACTCTGCTAGGGAAAGATGGGCAGGTCAAAGTACCTGCAACCACATCCAATGATTTTGTAGGTTTATTTGCAGGCGTAATTCCCCATATTCACCCTGGCTTCCCTGTGGTGAACATCTTGTGTAGTAATCTGGGATTCTGCAGAGAGTGGAGCCTGAAGAAACAGCTGAGCTTCTCTATAGTTCAGGATTGCCAACTGGGAACTTGATCCTGTGTTTTCTGGCTCCTGGAGGCAGCTTAACAGGACAGAATGGCTAGATCCAGGAAATAATCAACACTTCTTTGTGGATATAAGGCTACCTGCCTTGAAGTGGGTGGGTGGTATGTTCTATTGAAAAAAAAAACCCTTCCTTAGATTTGACCTTCTTTTGCCCAGTATTCAACCTTCCCTTTTCAGGAAAAGTTATTAAGAAATTGCTAGGGAACCTTGCTTGGAAGATTGTGAAGGAAATAAGTATCTGAAACATTTTCAGATTTCTGGCCCAGTCATGGGACAGTTACTTTACAGCTTCCTTTCATCAATGACTTTGTCAGGGCTTAGATGGGGGCGGGGGAGAGTATTAGAACTATAAGTGGCATTCAGTACTGTACCATTGATCGTGACATCTTTCTGGACTGTCTATATGGGCTAGGAGCGGGAGTACAATTTTATTCTGCTCCTATCTGAGTTGGCAATCGTAGTTAGTGTTAATAGTGGAGAAAGACCCAAGCCTTTGGATCTTTCTTTGCAAACCTCTGCAGGAGCTGGAGCTCTCCTTTATATTATTTTATATTTTCATGAAAGATTTTAGAGAAATCACCTGTCATTTAAGGAGTAAAGTTAGAGAGGTCGCCAATATATCAATAACATCTAGCTTTACGCTGTTGCCTCAGGGTCTGTACATGTCAGAGATGCCATGGAAATTCTGAAGGTACCTAGATTTGGATGAAATGAAACAAGCTTAGAGTAAGTCCTACTTACTATTTGCCTTCACATGATGATGTGCTTTTAAAGTGGCCTATCCACAGTCCCTGAGAACTGAGGAACTCTATAATATTGTTTTTGAGGGTTATTCTGGATAGGATCAAAGTCTCTGATTTGGGGCTCCTCCTGGACTCTCAGTTCCCAATGAAGCAGCAGGTAGGAATTCTGGCTGGGGGGCTTGGCCCAACGTCTGATGCTTTACAGCCATTTCTAAGTGGTTTATAGTCAGAATATTGTCCCCAATAATGTGGATCCCCATTTTATCTACCTCAGGAAGATGGAAGGCTGAGTCAACCTTGGGCTGGTCAGAATTGCACTCCAGGCAGTGAGCAGTGAGTTCACCTGCAATACTGCATTCTAACCACTGTGCCACCTCAGTCCTGGTGTACCACCATGGTAATTACATCTTGATAATCTCACAGCTGGACTATTGTAATATGCTATGTATGGAGCTGCCTTTGGAGAAAACACAGTAGAAGCAATTGGTACAAAACATAGCAGCTAGAAGAGCTGGTTGTTGACTGACAATCCCCTTAGTATAGATTGATAATCTATTTTATGTTGATGCATTGGTTAGCATTGGACCCAATTCAAAGGTTGGTTATGCTATAATATAACACCAGGATACACAGTAATGTATGACATAGCTGTCATTTACTCATAGTGCTATGAGTAAATGACATAGTAGTCCCCACGTTGTTGACCTCTCATCACCCAGGTTTACTATTCCTCCTTGTATTTTGTAGGGAAGCTGGTCTTATTTCATTGGGGCTTTACTCTGAGCTGGTTGTGGGCACCGTGGTAGGATATCATAGTAAATTGACTGTATATAGTTGTATTGATTATATTCCTAATGCAATTTTTAATTTTCTCTGATAGTTGATGCCCAAAATGCATCAGGATTGGAATGGATTAGCAATATTGTTAATCAATCGATCTACAGAGAATCTCTCTAGGAAAATGACAAGATGTAGAAGAGATAGTTGGGGAAGGGCTGAAGGACCTTCACTTGAGGGAGCCAGAGGGACCTGCTCACCACAGGGGCTGCAGGCAGTCACTTTATAAATAGAAATAGAAAACAGCTATACAGTGTCTTTTGACTGCATGGTGACAGTAAGAAAAATGGGGATGTGGAGAGCTGAGCATATTTGTATTAAATCGCATAGGATTTTCAGTGTTTTCTTGGTAGCATGTAATGTATGAACGAGTTTTTAATTGGACTTGTATGTATGTTGTCTTCATATTTTAAGATATTTTTATTGAAGATTTTTACATAGTAAAAGATAAATGTGAAAACATATTTAAAGTAAAGTTAGAAAAAAGAAAAAAAGATGAAAAGTATGGGAGAAAATAGAAAAATATGTATATTTTAGAAATCAAAAATAACTTTTATTTCATTTTTATTCTCTCTGATTTAGGGGAAAAAAAGATTTTCATGGGCCTTTATGCCCTGGGCCTAATGGATAAGTCCATCCTAGAGCCCCAAAGTAAATAAGAATACCAGACATTAAGTGGGAAAATGCTTTTAGCTAATACATATATAAACTGAAGCGAGGGAAAAGTCAGTTAAAATCCTCAGCATCTGCATCCAGAATATCTGGTGTGCCCTGAGCCCTGGTAGTTCAGTAGTTAGAATGCGATATTGAAGGCTAACTCTGCCCACAGCCAGGAGTTCAAGCCTGATGGGGCTCAAGGTTGACTCAGCCTTCCATCCTTCCGAGGTCGGTAAAATGAGGACCCAGATTGTTGGGGGCCATATGCAAATAATGCTTCTTCATTGTAAACCATCCAGAGAATGCTGTAAAGCAGTACGGAGCAGTATATAAGCCTAATTGCTATTGCTATTTCACCTCTTGTGATGTCAACTGTTAGAGGTGGCATCTACTGAAGAAGGAGTTATCCCGATGATACCTGTACCTTTTACAGAAACCTCATTCTTTGTGGTGCTGTTGTTTTTTTAATAGTGCAGCCCCAAAGTGCTATACAAGTGATACCATGTGCTGAAAATTATGCCTTTGGCTGTCATGAACTTCTGACTCCTTTCATGAATATTGGCTGAACTGCGATACTTTTCCAACATCTGAACAGTCCACTTGAAAGGGGGGAGCAGATGTGGAAGTTCAGCACGGTGGCTTCCAAGATAGGGAGAGTCTAGGTGTTAAAACGGAAGCAACAGGAACAAATCAGCCATATAGGTTGAGAATTCTGAGTTTTCCGCCACTTTACGACCCTTCTTGACACAGTTGTTAAGTGATTCACTGCAGTTGTTAAGTTAGTAACATGTTTTGTTAAGTGAATCTGGCTTCCCCATTGACTTTGAAGGTTAGAAGGTCGCAAGAAGTGATCACATGACTCCCTGGGACACTGCAATCATCAGAAATGTGAGTCAATTGCCAAGCATCTGATTTTTGACCACATGACCATGGGGATGCTGCAATGGTCATAAGTGTAAAAAATGGTCATAAGTCACTTTTTTTAGTGCCCCCGTAACTTTGAACGGTCACTAAATGAATTGTTGTAAGGTGAGGATCTACCTGTGTAGCAATAATCAGAAGACCTGGTTTCCTTACTGCATTTTATAGCGTGTCAGCTCTTTAGCACAACTAAGTTAATATTGTCTCCTTGGACTCCTACTTTTGTTAGCTAAGATCTTTTAATAGAGATGCTAATTATTGAATTATTGTCTTCCTATTGAGTTATAGATTCTCTTTTCAGGGCTAGGTGTGGGGCCAGAAGGTAAACAGAGAAAGCAGTGAAGTTCTTAGAGGTGAGGTATTATCTGCTGTTGGCAGAACAAATGCCAAAAGGCAAGGACAGCTTGATCCTTGTGTATTTCTGACTTGGTAGCAAGCCAGATTTGGCTACAAGTCTGTGCATAGCGATTCTTACTAATCTGCTTGGCAACAAAAAGTGTATCTCTCTACCTCTTGAGAACAGTGCTGAATCAGTCAATGATCTGGAGTTCAGTTTCCAACCTCTTCTGCCACAAAACAGGACAGACTGGTCGCCTTCGGGCCAAGTCCCACCACCAACACCTGGACATCTTTCCCCTGTTGTCCAAATGAAATGCGGCCTTTTCACAACATGGCAGCAAAAATATAACTTCAGCTTCCAAAGTTTCAGATCCTGCAACTTTTTTTAAAAAAAGCCAACATTTGCAGCTGCGATGGGTCAGTCAGAATTTGTTCAGTTGCCTGATGTTAAGGTAAGGAATGAAACAAGGGCAGTAACCCTATGCGTATTTATTTTTCATTCAGTGTTTATATGGAACACGTTAGTTTGATCTCTTCGGGACTAAGTTATGCTCAACAGCAATTTTCTCTTTATGGTCTGCTGCTAGAACTGCGTTGGACAATATCCCCTCGTCAGGAGGATATGTTTGACAGATCTCAGCAATAGCTATTCATTATCCATGTTTATTTGAGCGATGTATTTTCCTTATTCTCCCGTTTGTTTGATTGTGGCTCTTCTGGAGTAGAGGGAGCCAAGTATCCTTAAGTACTGTCATATTAGACTCCTCGCTCTGCCCAGAAGACTGCAGTTATTAAGATGATTCTTCCTCATGATGTGTGATTAAAATAAAACCTCTCCAGTGAAGGGTGAGTTTTGCAGAAGTGAAATGTTACTTAGTGGTGTGTTGTGGTGACTAAGGTGTTGGATGACATTTAGGGAGACTTGGCTTCAGGTCTTCATTCTGTTACAAAATTGGTTAGGTGACCTTGGGCCAGTAATTCTCAAAGACATAGCCAAATTGTGGTTGTGTGGTTAAATTTGGGAGAAGGAAACGTGGATTTCCATTTCCAGGAAGAGAAAAAAAGCGGGAGATGAAGCTAAGTAAAATAAATATATAAGTAGGGAACAAGATAAGAGGGAAGCACTTCTAGGTTTATTTGGCTTAAATAGCCATGGGTGTGTATATGTATACACATACAGACACATATGCACATGCACAAGGTGTACCAAAAGTCAGTCCCAATATGTTTCATTAGTTATTTCTTCTTTTTCAGAGAAAATCTTACTTAGGACTGTGTTTAGGAATGTTCAAAGGTTATGTCTCAAACAAGTAAGGACCTATTTAGAAAAAAAAAACATCATTTAATGTCATTTTTATAACAAATTATTTATGGCTCCTGGCTTTTGTTATACCTTTTGTGTATATGCGTATGTGGGCGGGTACATCTGCATCAGTGTGTGGGTGTGTGCATGCACACACACTGCACCTTTGAGTTAGTTTTTGATTTCTGCCTGGACAGGTCGCTGCAGTTTTCTTGGCAAGGTCATTTGGAAATAGTTACCATTGCCTGCTTCCTAGGGCTGAGATGACTAGCCCAAGGTCATCCAGCTTATTTCGTGCCTAAAGCGGGACTAGAACTCATGGTCTCCTGGTTTCTAGCCTGGTATATGTATTTGGGTATTAAAAAAAACCTTGTTCCACTCCCCTCCACGTCTTATTGATTAAGTGACAGTGGACTCCGCCTTCACTGAATGTGATACAGATATAGTTTGAATAGGAGAGTGGCTATCTCAGGATGAGAGACAGCTCTATAGCACACTTGCCCGAAGAGAACTGCAATGATGTTCTGTGTGTTTGGTTTATTTTACAAATGTGATTAGTAGAAGTGGTTTAATTCATCTAGCAGAATTCAACCTTTTTTCTTCTGTTTATTTCTATTTTTCATTTTGAATTTGTGAATGCCAATTTTTAATTAAGTACGCTTTTAATCAAAGAGCAGCTAGTTTATATCACAAGGAAACCTAGCTGGATTAAAACATCTATTTGGTCAATACTAAGGTGACCAACTTTTTTACAACAAAAAGGAGGACACGAATAAATTGAAGAAAAAAATATCGTAAATAAAAGAAACATTGTATTTATTGCAACAGTAATACAGAATACACTATAATATGATAAATGCATAATAAAAACCATTTGTAACAATAACATTTTATATTGTAATTATGCTTACATGCCTATTAATTATTTAAATGAGTACTTTTCCATTGAATGAATATTTTTTGTCAATGTATCATCTTCTAACAATATATTGGAAATATCTGAACAAAAAATATCCTTCATATTGAATTTTACGGCAAGTGCTGCAGCTAGAGTATCAACATTCAATCTCGATTTCTCACTTGTCCAAAAATCTACACGGCTGGATTGCGCGGGGGTGAGTGGCGGAGGCAGGTGTTGTGAGCCAGGTGCTCCAGGACGGCCATGTAGGTGCGCAGGGTGAGGTGCTGGCAGCGCATGTCAGCACTGCGTAGACCACCAGCTGGTGCAGCCCATGGAAGGTCAACTGCCCGACATACCCCTGCCCATAGCTGCCCCACCAGCACCACTGCCCTGCCATGGAGAGCCGGCCCCGCAGCTCGCAAAGCACCAGCCGAGCCAGCTCTGGCCCTGCAGCCGCCCCCCAGTACCACCGCCCATCCTGCGCATCCCCATAGAGCCAGCCCCATGGCTTGCAAAGGCAAAGCACCAGCCACGCCGGCTCCGGCCCTGCAGCCGCCCACGCCAGCTGCCCCCCAGCACCACCGCCCACCCTGCACATCCCCGCAGAGCCAGCCCCACGGCTCGCAAAGGCAAAGCACCAGCTGCCCCGGCTCCGGCCCTGCAACTGCCCCCCCAGCTGCCCCCCAGTACCACTGCCCATCCTGCGCATCCCCGTAGAGCTGGCCCCGCAGCTCGCAAAGCACCAGACATGCTGGCTCCAGCACTGCAGCCACCCCCCAGCCGCCCCCCAGCACCACCGCCTACCCTGTGCATCCCTGTGTAGAACCGAACAGGGAAGATCAAGAGAAACTTACTGCTCCAGTCTCCTCCAGCTATCTGCAGAACTAAGTAGGAGATGGTGTAGTTGGGTAGCAGTGAGGGGTGCAAAGTTCCTGCAACTTGCACGTGCAAAGTTTGCCGCCCAGGTGTTTTGGTGCACTCAGCAGCAATTCCTATTGGCTTTCGAAACCAATGGGGGAGTAGCACAGCTCAGGCAAAAGTTGAAAAAAAATATCAAAAAAAGGTCCCGGAACGCCTTCTGAGTGTTCTATGAGGGAAAAAAAGCCCTGCAGATTAGTCTTCAAATATAGAAAAAGAGGACATTTAGGAGGACATTTTCGAGGGAGGACAGAACTCACAAATGGAGGACTGTCCTCCCAAAAGGAGGACGGTATATGGAAAAGGAGGATATTTAGGAGGACACTTTTTGAGGGAGGACAGAACTCAAAAAAGGAGGACTGTCCTCCCAAAAGGAGGATGGTTGGTCACCTTATCAATACATTATTAATTCTAAGGATCAGCAGCTGAAAGGGTAAATTTGATATATTTGGAGGGGTTGCTAATCTAGCCCAGAAAGAGCTTTTTTTGTCTATGTGATAAGAGAATTTGATGAACAATTTAATGAACCAATGAGAGGTCGTGGTTAAACAGTATCCAGCACATAGTGTTTCATGACTTGGTCATTAAAAGTTATATTATTTTGTAATGGCTACAGACAGGTGGGGAGGGACATCAAACTGGAACTTAGACAAAAAAATGACATGTTCCAAGGAAGTCCAACAATTTGCAGTAGTGAAAAAATACCTTTTTTTAAAAAAAGAGAGGGGGGGGGGAGAAAACATACAGAAAATCCAACCCAATATGCTCAGGAATTGCCAATGATTGAAAGCAGACTGAGAAAGAAGAACTGAGGGGAGGTTTCTGCCTTTAAAATCGTTTGGGGACATATATTCTGCCTTTTTAATATTTCCCAAAACATTTCTTTCTCTGGATTCTTCCCACAACTACTAATTTATAGTCTAGCTGACTGTGCTGAGCAAGATCTGTTTAACTGTGATTTAGCTATGATTCATGCAATGGTTTAGAAATCTCAGTGGCAGGGTTCGATTCAGTAGACTAAGCCAAAAGCAAATGAATCCCATTATGGTATATTAAATGTAGAGCTGGTTGGTTGAAATCTCAGGCAAGAATAAGCCAGATACTTAATCCATCTTCTAGCACAGTGTTTCCCAAACTTGACAATTTTAAGGCATGAGGACTTCAACTCCCAGAATTCCACAGCCAGCAATGCTGAGTTGAAGTCCACATGCCTTAAAATTGTCAAGTTTGGGAAACACTGTTCTAGCAAATCCCCCCTTATTTGTGATAGAAGGAGAATTAGATCCACTTTAGCCAGGAGCTGGCTTCTCCTGCAGCCCAGATATTGCCCTCTGTGTTTTAATCTCAGCATGCCCATTGTACATTTACCTGTCCTTGAAGGAGATAATCCACTGAAAATTTAGGACCTTCCAGACTTCAACTGGTAGCTAGACTGACTGGGTGTCAAATGGAAAATCACTTACATTTTCAGTATTATCTTTGAGTACAGAAGGTGGCACCTGGCCCTTGGTACAAATACCATCCAGCCATGCCCTTGCGCTGAGAGATTGCAGACAAGGCAGATTTTCTTTCTAAGCCAAGGCTTGCAGCAATGATGGGAATGGCTGTTTTTCTTGGACTAGCCTTTCCTTTCCTTTAAGCCTGACCCACAGAGTAGATGATAGGATTTAACCCTCATTTCTTTGGGTGGGTTTTTCTGCACTCATCCTAGGTGAGAAATAAAAAAGAAAAGGGAACCAGTAGTTTACATGATTAATATAATGTTTGATCCATGATTCTAGTGCTTGAGTGATTTCAAAAGAATGAGATCCTTCCCCCCACCTCTCTGTCCCCCAGTCTTGGGTTGCTTAAAAGCAGGCTTGCACTTATGGCATAGTGGAGGGAGAGATCCCTGGCTACAGGAAGGGATAAAGTGGCGTCCATTTTTTCCCCTGTTCTTTGCATTCCTTGCAACGTCCCTTAAGGCTGTGACACTTGATCAGTCAAGAAATCAGAAGGCGCTAGCTAGCATTTTCTGACTAGCAAATGTTATTAAAAGGCATAAACATTAGTGAACTGCTGCTCACTTCATCAGTTGCACCCAGTGGAATTGCAGCTCATGAGAAGGTCTACCAGGCTCCTCATTTTTTTAAATCACCATAAACTAACTTGGCTGTTCTCTTGCAACGTCTGATCAGTCAAGGTAAACGAAAAGGCACAGTGACCAACCTACTGGTTTGGGGGTTTTTTTCCCCTCCCTGCATGGCTTCTGGACATAAGCATGTCCCATTTTGGCTTATTGGCAAAGGGAAAGAAGACATGAAGAGGCCTGTGCAGAACTGGGGCATGCCAGGTTGGCCTCAGTCAGCAGACAGTTGCCTGTGAGTTGCCGCTTCTGCTTGGAGCCCAGCCCAGGCTGGAGGCACTGTTGCTCACTCCACAGCAGCTGGCAGCCCTTGTGATGTTTGTCATGTAAACAGGTTAAGAGGCGGGTGCTGTTTGTACTCCCCAGTGAGGTAAATGAGCAGCCCTGATGAGCTGGCAGGACACCTTGGGAGGGAAGGGAGAAAGTGTTCTCCTGGGAGGACATTTCTTAGAATCCTTAAAAAAACACATTAGTGGTGGCCTATCGCTTCCTGAAATCTCCAAGATCGAGAAAGAAAGGGACAAAGGGGGCCTTTACGTCAAGCCTGGGCTGGCATTCTCAGGGCTGAGACTCATGTTCGATGTTTGGCTCAGATTAAGAAGCAAGAAATAAAAATAAGAGAATTTTCCATCACCCTTGAGGAGATAGTAGATGCAAATAGAGCTGAATGGGCTTCCTAAATCTGCCTTGGGGTGCTTTAGAACAGCCCATCTTCTGTTGTGTCACCTCTGCTTGACTCTCTTGCTATCATTAACAGAATAACAGAGCTGGAAGTGACCTGGAGGCCTTCTAGTCTGACCCCCTGCAACAAAGAGAAAGCCAAATCTTTCTTGCTTCAAGGAGAGTTTTGGAAGACAGGATAGAGAGTCGCTTGATAGTGAGAAGGGCAGCATATAAATTTAATCAACAAACAAATTCAATCAAAGTATATTCATGCCAGCCCTTACAATTCCTCTTCTGGGCTGATTAAATCTTGCATACAACCCAACACTCTTTCAGCCTTCTTTCTCTGACCTATGTTTCATAACAGTGGTACAGCATCATTTCTTATGGCATAAGAAGAAGGTCTCTCTTAAGCTAGGTTCAGCCTGTGGTTTCACAAACTCTTTAGTTTTTTCTTGCCAATGTTTAGGAGGTGGCTTGCCATGAATTTCTTGTAGGCTTTTTTTAAAAAAATACTTTTGAAGTTAGCATACAATCCTCTACTTCCTGTTGATCTTCCCTCCAAATACACTATAGTATAAGCCAGATGAGATTCCACTTAACTTTTTTGAAATTAGTCAAATTTGGCCTCATGCTGACACCTGCATGATTTTCACCAACGTGTAAAAATTTCTCAGATGGTATGTCTTGGGTGGATGATAACACTGGGAAGTTCACACATTTTTCCTGAAGTCTATATGAATCAGGTAATTTATGTGATTATTATCCTTTCAGGAGAAGAGGGGGTTGTCTAAACCTGTGTATGTTGCATGCCCCCAGGTTTTTTTTACTTTGTTAAATCCCTTAACAGATTATTTATAAGCATCTTTATTTAATCTATGCGTATTTGCATATTAATTAAACAATGGTTCTGAAGAATGTGTTTATGGATTACATATGATGTGCCAGTACATGTGATAGCAAGCACTATTTTGAGAAGAATATTTCTATGTGAGTGAAAAGGGGCAAAGCTGCTTAAAATCCTCAAGGGAAAAGAAAGTTGTTTTAAAAGAGCTCTAAATTAAAACAGTGCAGCGTAAGTAGCAATCAGCAAGTGAACAGGGTGAGCAAACAGCATTTCATCTAATTGTAAATAACATTGTTTACAAAATGTTTTGTGACAACATTTTATCAAGAGGATTGAGTAGGAGGAAGAGACAAGGAAGAAAGGTAAAACAAGAGCATCCTGAGAGGTTGGGTGGTCAGCTGCAGGTATGAAAAAGGTTACAGGACACTGTAACCGTCATAAATATGAGTCAATTGCCAAGCATCTGAATTTTGATCACGTGATCATAGGGATGCTCAAATAGTTGTAAGTGTGAAAATTGGTAATAAGTCACTTTTCTCAGTGCTGTGGTAACTTTGAACGGTCGCTAAGTGAACTGTTGTAAGTCGAGGACTGCCTGTATGGAATAAGGTAGCCAATTTCCAGTGAACAAATGAACAGTAAGAATTAATAAGTTTGTCGATAGAGTCCCTAACAACTTTTCCCTCTAAATGAGTAGTATGTATTAGCACATTGAGAGTCTGAGAAGGGAGACTCTCTGTACTATCTGTACTACGAGAAATAAAAAATGTCTGTTAATGGTGTTGAAGGAACAAAAGATGAATAGACAGAAATCTGTAGTCCTGACCTGAAATGTTCTTGATTAAGATAAAGTCAGAGAATTGGAACTGCTTCAGCAGATCAGCGCATATGCAGTTTTATCACATCAAAGAAAAGAGATGGTAAAAAACAGCTGACAAAGGGACAAATTCAGCGGA
Organism: Crotalus tigris; assembly: GCF_016545835.1. Classification (NCBI taxonomy): domain Eukaryota; kingdom Metazoa; phylum Chordata; class Lepidosauria; order Squamata; family Viperidae; genus Crotalus; species Crotalus tigris. The sequence continues at coordinate 1,166,850 of NW_024097006.1, forward strand.
TGAGTAGAGCAACTAAAAAGTAAGACGCAATTAGAAGAAATTTTGTACCAAAGGAATTGAGAGACAGCTTTGAAATGCCCACGAAAGAAACAGGCTCTGAACATTTATGGTGGGGGAAAAAAAAGACACAATGCTCAATAGGAGACAGAGAACAATTGTGGAAGCTGATGGCCAGCGACCAAAAAGAGCCAAAAGAAATGTATATTACCTCATGAATTGTGTTGTCTTCCAAGATTAGGGATTGTGGCTTTGAAAATTACTTTTTTTTTTTTTTTCCTGCTGATCCACTTAGGGACAAATAACATTGCAAAGTGTAGCTGCAGCTGTATCATTATGTACTCTAAAGAGATAGTAAGGAAGCTCAATGAAGATGACATCAGGTAAAGGACGCTGTATATAGAGAGTAGTTTGAGGAATGTGGGTGACTTGAAATAAGGATAATGAAAGAGGCGTGGTAAAAATAAAAATCTACAGAGGAAAGAAACAGGTTTTGATGGCCTTTGAAAGGCTAGAAGTTTGGAGTCCCTTTGTTTGATTCTTTTTCTTTGTCAGCTCTTTCGTAGTACTACCTTTTTCTGATCTGATAAATCTTCATATATTTTAATCTGCTGAAGGTGGACACACAACATTCCTTATTTAATGACAATGTGTTTAACAATTATTCAGACTTAACCATGACACTGATTGGTAGTTATAGCTGGACCTTGTACTTACAGCGGGCACAGTGTCCTTGCAGTCATGTGATTATGACCTGGGTGCTTGGTGTCCAGTTTGTAGTTATGATATTGTAATGTAGCATCTCATGGTCAGGTGATCCAAATTTGGACCTTTCCTGCTGGTTTTACTCAACAGGGAAGCTGGCAGAAAATTGGAAGTGATGATCAGGGAGGTCCTTGCTTAATGACTCTGTGCAGTTCTCGCTTAATGATGGTGACCAGGACTGCCATCACTAAGCAGTATGGTCACAATAGTTTTCAACTTATGATGGCTTTGCTTGACAATGGAGTTCCCAGTCCCAATTACTATTGGTAAGTGAATACTATCTTTACTAGTGGGTAGTGTTGGATCGGATGGAGTTCAGTGGAGAAAGAGGGGGGAGAACTGAATCTGATTAGGTTTAAAGCATGATGGCTGGGAGTTGAAATTAAGTTGAATTCTGGGAATTGAAGTCCACAAGTCTTAAAGTTGCCAAAGTCGGGTGCCCCAGCTTAAAGGAAAATAAGATATGTTGCTGTGCCAAGGTGGAAAGGATGAAGTTCTGGTTTTCAGAAGGGAGCAACAGTGGAGGCCGATGGCTTCTTGTGAAGTGGCTGCGAGGGGCTGAAGAGAGAATGTGTCACTTAGTTTTTAGTGATGGGTCTTGGAAGGAAGATGCAACCAGACCTCCCAATGTTTTAGCCTTTGAAAGCCATTGAGACTTGGCTTTTTTACTGAAGCACTGGAATAGGACTATATAGATAGATATAGGGAGTCCTTGACATTTGACCACAGTTGGGGCCAGAATTTCCATTCTTAAGCAAGACAGTTATGTGAGTTATAGCCAATTTTATGATTTTTTTTTGGGCGATAGTGGTTAAGTGAATCACTGCCATTGTTAAGTAAATAATCTGCCCGAGTGTGGTTGCCCTGACTGAGCTCACATAAAAGGCGTGTTACCACTTTCTACAGAGCATCCTGTCATACATCATTACAGTCTGGTTTGGAAGCATCACTGCTTCAGACAGGAAGACGGAAGACGGTGCAGAGAGTGGTGAGGATGGCAGAAAAGATTATTGGCAGTTCCCTCCCTTCCACCCCGGGCATAGCATATAAGTGTTGCTTGAGCAGGGTCCGCAAGATTGTCTGGGACACTACACATCCTGTTCACGACCTGTTTTCCTTGTTACTTTCCAGGAGGAGGCTTCGTGGTATCTGATGCAGAATGTCCAGATTCAGTCACAGTTTTCTTCTATATAGTGTTAACCTTGTGAACTCTAAAGCTTCCAAAAATTTTTCCACTATGTATTCAAAATGGACAGTGATTAATATTTATATGTTATTTATATGTAAGGGTGTAGGTTTATACATATGTTGTATATAGCATGTTTAAAGATGTGTTATGCATGTGTACACTTTTGAGAGCAAGCAACTAAATTTCATTTTTGATGTGTGCTGTTATGCCCACAATAAAAATGTGAATAAAGGTTTATCTATAAAGGTTATCTGTATTATAGTATGATGTGGGAACCTAGCTGCTGCTTGCTGTCTTTAACTTCAAATCATACAGTGCCTTCCTATGCATTTTTATTTTGAAATAAGTTACTACACATTGTGTTTAATGGGTTTTATTTCATGGTAACTGTGTTTTGCCTTATCTCCGATTTCACTTTTGTGTTTTGCCAGATGTTAATCCGAACTTCCACTGTCCTTTCTCTTTCCTGGTTTCTTCTTCTGTTTTGAACATAAGCTGGCCATCTGTGCCAGAAAAATGCTATCCTTTCATGTCCATGTTGCAAGCTGATCAGTATCTGAAGCAGCTACTGAAAAGAATGTGAGGAACACAAGTTGTGTTTATTGAAATGTTTTCGTGGGTTCTTGTTATAGCACTCAGCATTCCAGTGCATTCCAGCCAAGCCACTCTGCTGCTAGCTGAAGTGTCAAAAGGAGTAACTCTTGTAGTTTGCTGCCTGCTTGCTATTTCATTTAATTACTTCTGTTTGTGCACAGCTGGCCCAAGAAGGGGCTGAGAGAAAAAAAAACACATCAAAATGCCATTCCTTCCCATTCTGCTGTCCATAAAAAAACACTGTCTGAGTTAATCACTTCATCATTATTTTGCTGTAAAAAGACTGGCTTAAACAGTAATGTCTGTTTCCCCCCCCCCCTCTCTGTGTTTAATATGTATTGATTTGCATCTAAAAGTAAATGGGGCTTAATTTGGCATTTTTTTTGATGCAAGTTTAATTGCTGAAGGAAAGGTTGCATCTGTAAACGGGTGATATTACATCAAATGATGTGTGAAAAGATTGGTCACATCAGGAACTACACATTAAGCTTTCACATCTTTGTAGTAGTAATATTTTTCAGCCACAGCAGATTGTACATCCTTGGGGTCCACAGGAAATCCTTGAAACAGGGATGGCATTTTCTTTGTGGTTTTATTTTCTACACACAGATGTAACACTATAACCTTGAGCAAATGCATATTACGTGATCCTGAATGATTATATAACAATGTTCTTTCCTTCACTCCCTTATCTCCTAATAAGCATTTGTTGGTGACATCCTGATATTTGTCACATTTCGGTTACTATATGTCAGGGTTGGAGAGCCTGTATCCTTCCAGATGTTGCAGGATCCAATCTGGGTTGGTCACCTGGACCAGAGGTTTAGTCTTCTGAGTTGTTGGACTTATGCTGGAGCCCATCCTCAGGGAACCTCTCTCTAGCAGAGTGTGTGCTGAGACCTTTCCAGATGTTTTCAGAATGGGTCATGCTAGTTAGAGTTGTTGAAAGCTGACATTAAGCAACATCTGCAGGGTCACCAAGTCACCACCCCTGAGTTATTGGCAAAGTATGTGAGTTTAAGAAGGGACTACAAAAACATGCACACAGTTTTTCCAGTTTATGTAACCAGAACTGAATGCAGTCTGATTTGCCCACCAGCATGCCATTTGAAAAGGCTGTTGTAGCAATTGAGTGTCCACTCAGCCATTTATCTCATATACTGTGGGTCTGCAAGCAGTATGGCTATAATATAATTCCATTCCTCAGCAAACATTAATTGGGGAGAGGGGCATAGACTTTCTCTCACAATGACTTGAGTCATTCTTAAGTAAAATAATATATGCTTAACTGCTGCAGAAAAGTCTGAACTGAGGTTCTTCTTCCTTGGCAAGTCACAGAGTTGGAAACCAGTGTGAGTCACAATTAGTAGAAAAGGGTGTGGAAGGAAGGGAACAAAAAAAAAAACTGATAAAAGTGTTCTGATTTTTTTTATTTTTTTTTTTTTAGAGAGGAAGGGTTTACATGTTTTAAAAAACATTCTATTATACCAAAGCAGCCTATATACATATTTCCATCTATCTTGGCTAAAGTGATGTTACCCTATCAGTAACCAACTGTCGTTCTTATTCTGTATTTTATTTGTTTTTCAATTGTGGAAAACATGGAAGAGCAAAATCCTACCTGTTTTGTTCCCTTCATATAGATGGCTAGATTAAGCCTATTTCCTATGAGAAAATGGTTTGCATTTATTCATGGTTGTCTTTAATGCAAAGAATATATACACTCCCTTTTCCTGGGATTATCTGATTTTTTAAAACATGACTTCTCACCTCCTTTTCAAACACATTTTTGTTTTACATTCCCTTTGATTCCATCTGCTTGTAAAGTCAGGCTTACACACATATTTAGGTACAACTATCTATGTATCTAGATAGGTTAATAAATGTTCATTTTCAGCTGCTTTGGCATGAAAGACGATGTGCTCACTGTGAAAAAGCAGCAAGAATGATATTTCTACAGTAAATGCTAGTCTTTGGAGTACTCCTTTCTTCCTTTTTTAAAGTGCCATATTTGGGCCACAGTATCATTTTATTCACATTAAAGCAGCCAAAGAAGGCAGAAGTTGAAATACTTTCTTTAAACCATTTACAATTCCTGTTTTGTTATTCATTTAAACTGCATGTTATAGTAGAAAATAATTGAATTTTCTGGAGATCCAGAGCTAACTGATCAAAAGTGCTGCAAGATTCTTTAAAACTGGTGTGTGCTTGTATGTATGCACGCATGCTCCATAGATAGATAGCTATAGTGAAAAATGAACCAGGGTTAGATTCTAAAATAAGACTTGCAAGTGTACTAACATATACAGTATAACATAACAAAAATAAATCTCACCCTGGGTTTCTTGGTCATTTCCTTTGAATGGAGGATACTATTTGTGTTACCCTGGGCTTAACAAATGTAAGAAATAGTTCCTTCCTGGCTTTGTAACATAACTATGGAATTGTCCTTGATTTTTGTCTTGGTTTTTGTTTCTAGACTCCTCTTCCAGAGAGTGAATCAACTCTGGTGCCTGGGCACAACCTAAAGCAGGTAATAAACATGACATGTGTGCAAACAAAAAATATCAGCTATAATATAACAAAGCTCACTCATTCTTTGCGGTCTAGCACCACCATTTTGTAGATATCCTCTACAAAAGCTGTCCATTCCAGGCAGTTTTGGTAGTTGTAATGCCAACATCTCCAGAAGATTCCAAGTTTGGGAAGATGGACCTCTGTGATTCACTGTAACTGCACACAGTAACCAGCTCAGGCAGCAATGCATTTATGAATGGAATTTGTTCAGATCTGTATTCTGCTTTGAATTTGCTAATTTTGTGTTTGACCCATTCTTTCTGCCGACATATGCAGTCTAGGTAAACTATTCTAATTATTATGATAAGTTGGGCTTTTCAACCTTTTCACCCACTGTACCACTTTTAGGATATGGCAACATCCGAGCACCACCAGTCGCCTAGAAAGGTATTAAAAACTTGACGACAAAAAAAAAAAAAAAAGGAAAAAAGTGATAAAATACAGGTAGTCCTCGACTTACAACAGTTTGCTTAGTGACTGTTTGAAGTTACAATGGCACTGAAAAAAGTGCCCCCCAAGCCACAGCCAAGCAAGACATCTGCCTGCTCACCCAGTGGCACTCTTCCTCTTCCTGTCCGAGGTTTTCATTGTTGTGAGCATTTCTGTTGAGGATTGGCAGCAGGGGTGGGGTGGGGGTGTTGGTTTTTATTCCCCCCATCTGCTGGGTGGTTGCAACAGGTTTTGGTCACTTCACATGACCCTGGGACACTGTGACCATCATAAATATGAATCAGTTGCCAAGTATCTGAATGTAAATCATAAGAGATGCTGCAACATGCCAGCTGATTGGCGCTTCTTCTGGGCTCAGCAGAAGTACCAGGATCAGTGCTGCTTTCCAGCTGATTGGTGCTTCTTCTGGGCTCAGCAGAAGCACCAGGATCAGTGCCGAGCTCCAGCTGGAGCCTGGCTCTGATCCTGGTGTTTCCACTGAGCCCTGACAGCCCCGAAGAAGCGCTGATCCTGGCGCTTCCACTGAGCCCTGACAGTCCTGCAGCTCCAGCCATCTCTTGCTCAGGGTTGTGCGGTGCTGCCACTGGCTCAGCTCATTCCCCTCCCCCACTACCACTTTTCTAGGATGGTCGCGTACCACCTGCCAGGTGTCAATGTACCACAGGTGGTACCCGTACACTGGTTGAAAAGCCCTGTTATAGAGCACTGTGATCACAGGAATGTATTCAACTTTCAGATGTTTATTAATAAAGATATTTATTCATACTATAGGAGCTGGAGGCGCCTCATGTTCCTTACTGATTCTATTGACCACAAGAATGTAACATTTATATTTAGGGAGCCTAGTTGTTAATTTTTGATTGATGCTTTTGTTGTGAACATACAAGATTATGTTAATTCAGGCTGCACAGTTTTTGGATTCAAATTCAGAACAGGCATTTCAAAACATGGGAACACCCACATATCATCTGTTTGCATCTCCTGAAAACCTGCTTAAATCTTACATCAGAGTTTTTTAAAAAAATAATCAGAGCTCAAATGTATTTGTTTACAACTCTAGTTTTTCAGGAGATGCCAATAAATGCATTTGCGGTCGATCAGTTTAAAATATTTATATTTTTATAGGAATTATCTTTTTAAAGCAATCTAGTTTTAAAAATATTTTATCACCCACTTACTTCTATAGTTACTTATAAATGAATCCGTAAGATACCAGATATGGGACTACAGGTAGTCCTTGACTTAGGACCACAATAGTGATTGAAATTTCTGTCATAAGTTGTTGTAGTTATAAGTTGAGTCATACCAAAGTTTACAACAATTTTTATGGGAATTATTAAGCAAATGTCTGTAGTTGTTAAGTGAACCACATGATCATTAAGCAAATCCAGCTTCCCCAATGGGTATTTTTGCCACTTTTTGCCAGAAATGGCCAATTAGTCATTAATGCAAGCTAAAAGCCAAGCACCCAAATTGCAATCACTTACTGTGGGAGTGTTGTGATGGTTGCAAATGTGAGTACAGGTCATAAGTCACTTTTTCCAAGACTGTTGTAACTTTGAACCATAATTAAACAAATGGTGGCAAGCCAAGGACCACCTCCTATATCAATGGCTGCAAAGCATGATGGTTATGAAACACCATGTGAAGCAGAGGCAGTGTGAGTTGTAATACCATTTATTGGGTGATATGAATGGGAAGATGATATGTAGATAGGCCATCTCCATTGTGGGAGTAGAGTTCTAGAGCTTAAGGTTACTTTTCTCATTTTTTTAAAAAAATATTTTTACTGGTATAAAGATTACTGTTCTATATGTTCTATATAGTGCAATTGTTTCTGCTAATGCTTTGGCTAGAGATGACTTCTTAAAACATGGCCAGCAGCTCTGTCCTCTTCCCCCTCCCCCCATGCCCAAATTAATATTCACTGACAGTGAGTATCTGGAAGATGATGAGATCAAGTGCAGTAGCCTCTTTTACATTTTATTTTGCAGGCTTCCTCCAACAAAATTCAGCGGGCAGGAAGGCTCCTCTGCGCACATCTAGTAGTCATGCATCCAGATTTAATACGCGATCATAAGCATCACCTCCGGCTTCACAGGTACATACGAACGTGGGCCCCTGGGCCAAGGAATTAAAAGCAACTGGCACTTTGCTATTTGTGAGCTTCTGTTCCCTCCTCCCCCAAGGTAGAGGGGGATGGGGGAATAGGTACAGGTAGATGACATTGCCATTTCCCCTAAAGTATTATGAGTGCTATCACAAATAAAACATCCAGGGATGTGCTACACGAGAATAATGAGGCTTCTGAGTGTAGATTTGCACAAGGCTAGAACTCTTTCCTTGACAGTATTGTTTCCATTGAATTATCTGTTCCAGAAGAAAAACCTTGCAGAATCTCATACAATTGTTGCTTCAGCAATCATTAAGAAGCCACATTTATTTGCATTCATTTTTACCTGTACATACAGATTTGTGTTATCATATGGATATGTATGTATGAAAGTGCTTTTATATTACCTGCTCTCTGATCTCATGTGGATGTCAGGTAATGAACCCTGAATTATTTAAATTCCATTGATTAGAGCAGGGGTCCCTGTGGATCAGTACCAGGCCACAGCATGCCAGCAACCAGTCTATGGGACGCAGGCAGCACACAAAACCACACACTCTCCGGTCCATGGAAAAAACTTTCTCCATGGAACTGGGCCCTGGTGTCCCAAAGGTTGGGGACCTCTGGATTAGAGTTCCCTTGATTAGAGATTAAATGAAATTAGAATTTTACGTTTTCAAGATATCTAACTTGTTGGACTTTTTGGGAATGTGAGGTAAGGTGATGCCTGCAGAATTCTGGGAGTTGAAGTCCATGCATCTTAAAAATCTCAAGGTTGAGAAACCCTGAAATAACATGACACAATATGTTTTTATACTTCCATTCCTGGTAAAGCCAAATCTTTATAATTATAAGATACTTCTTCCATAATGGATACTTCTAGGAAACCTATGGCTTAATGCAAGAAGTCTTCTTCTCCTGTCACTCCCCAGCATGCTGCCTCTGATCTGGGAGGTCACAAACTACAGCTTTTGGCAACTTATGGGAGCAAATTTCTTAGTCAAATGATGTCTGGAATTCTTCTATGGAACCTAACCAGGAAGTTTCAGTAACACACCTGTTTTCCATCCTCAACAATGGATGAAAGGAGATAGTAGCATCAGTAGCAAACCATGTCGATCTCTTTAAAATGGAGGGATATGAAGCTATGTACAAACACAAGTACAACTCGGCCCAAAGAACTCCCATGAGACCAAGATTTCTTTAATAAGGCGATCCCTGCATTTTCCAAACATTTGTTTAGTGGTCCATGATTGCAGAAAATGTGAGAAACATTGACCTGAAGCTTTATCAGAGAACAATACCACCTGGAATTTGAAGCATGCCCTCTTAGTTATCTTGATCTCAAAAGCACTTGGAAATCACAGTTGTTTTGTGTTTCTTTCAGGCAGTGTTGTTCTGGGAAGGAATTGGTAGATGCACTCCTTAGTGCAGGTCTTTCAGTGCAGACCCGCAGCCAGGCCCTTGGGCTTTGTCAAGTATTGATGGATGAAGGAGTACTAGCTCATGGTAAGGGTCAATCTGTGTGAGAAAAAAATACGGCAGCAGTTTGCAAAATACTCTTATCTGCATTGTTTTTAGCTAAAGTTCTGTTCTTTGGTTCTCTCAACGATTTTTTAAAAACAATCTAATGATATTTGTTGGGAATGTAGTATACTCACCCTTCATGCTCAGAGTTTACTTTTAATCAGTATTTCAGATTTTAAAAAAACTTTGGTTTATGCCCCCTAGCCTCAATACAATTCCTAGTATAATAAATAAATAAAGAAACAAATAAATAAATGAATAACTTTTTTAGAGGCAGACCTCAACGTACAACCACAAGTCAGCCCCAAATTTCTGCTTCTAAGTGAGACAGTTGTTAAGTGAAAATTTTGCCCCATTTTACAACCTTTATTTTGCCACAGTTGTTAAGTGAATCACTGCAGTTGTTAATGTTAGTCATACGATTGTTAAATGAATCTGGCCTCCCCATTGACTTTGCTTGTCATAAGGTTGCAAAAATTGATCACGTGACCCTGGGGCACTGCAACCGTCATAAATGTGAGTCAGTTGCCATGATGGTTGTAAGTGTGAAAAACAATCATAAGTCACTTTTTTCAGTGCCATTGTAACTTTGAGCTATCACTAAACAACTGTTGTAAGACAGGGACTACCTTATTGTATTTTAAATTAATAAGAAAAAACAGAACAATAGTGTTAGTGATGCATACATTGTCAAAGAGAAAAAAAAACATAAAAAGGGTTGTAACAAAAAAGTGAAAAAAAAATAGAACAAAAAGGAATATATGTCTTTTATAACCATAAACGGTGACAATTTTTTATTTTTGTTTCACAAACACTGGCATAGTAACATGATGTTAAGAAATAAAAGAACGTTGTCTGCAAATAAAACCAATTCATGCTCAAGTGTTATGTACTACTATGTATATCTCTCTATGTTAGCATCCCACGTCGAAAGGGTTCCCACACAGATATTAAAAAGCGTGGGTGAAAATGGGCATTCTGATCTGGTTTGTCCTGCATAGTGGAAAAGTAGGAGAAAACATGCCATTAACCTTTAGGTATAAGGAATTCATATACTGTCTTAATCCATTTTGTGATTTCCAAAGGAAATCCAAACCTATCCAATGCAGTGAACATGGACTTTTTATGCCTTCTTTCTTCCTTCTTTGGAGAAATTGGTCTATTTGGTTTCTACTCCTTGTTTTCTCTAGCTAGGGAGATGTTAAATATATATTTGTAAAGCAAACAAATAACAAAGTATCTCTGAGTGTGATCCAACAACACATGATGTACCAATTTTCCTGAAGCTAAGCAGATGTAGTCCATCAGTTCCTGGGATAGAAGACCCATAGGATATCCTGGGTCTGCGATTTTTCTGTGGAAGAAAGGTAGGTACAAAATGGAATCAGATTTGTAAATGAGGTCTCAGAGCAGTGTTTTTCAACCATGGGGACTGTAAAAATGTGTGTAGGCTTCAACTCCCAGAATTCCACAGCCAGCATGCTTTAAAAGTCCCCAAGGTTGAAAAACACTTCCTCAGAATCTTTGCTTTTGTGAGAAATTATGTGACTGGTTGGTTGGTCTGGCAGTGAGGTCACAGAGCCAGTTAGATATCTCACTGTGACATCAGTCTCTTCCCTACTGAGACTAAGTAAAGGATACTTGCTGGTCATCACCCAGCAGTTTTTTTTTCTCATCTGCCTGAAGGAAGCCTGCTTTGATCTTCTTTTGAGGTAGGCTTTGATTCCTCTACAATATATAAGAAGAGCATTCAGCTGTTTGCACAGGTCTTTCTCAGTCCAGGCTTAAATGTTCTTTTGCCCACTGATCCTTTAAACCCCCCCCCCCACCATTGCCCAGTTCAGGTTAGATTTATAAATGGGGCAGTGTTGCCCAAATCTCCTTTCCAGATCAAACATGTCTTCCTACCGTTGGTTTCCCGGAAACCATAATTTGATTCCTCTTCTCTATCTTGACTGCCAGTTCCAGAGATAAAGCAAAACTATGAAACATAGGCTTGTGCAATAATTTGCATTTAAAAGAGAAAAGGTACCTTGGCAATCCCTTGGCAATCCTTTGAAGAAGCTGTGCAAGTCTCATTCATGCATCTACAACAATGTGCTCTCCCCTTGTGGAAAAAATATCCATAGAAAAGCATCTGCCCTCAGCTTATTCTTTCTCTGTGTGTGTGGGTTTGTATGTGTATGACTTTAATTACAGCAATAAAAATTAATACAAACCAAATTCAGAAAGAAAAGGGAAAGTAAAGAGACAGAAAAAACTAAGAGAAGAAAGAAAAGAAAAAAGAAAATATATATATAAAGACATCCAATCTTCTTCACAAGTATAAACAAATTTGAAAGCTCTTCACTCCGTGTAAGGTTACAGACAGATATCTTTTCTTCCCATAAGCCATTGCTTATCTATAAGCAAATCCATAAGACATCAACTTTTCAGCCCTGATGTCAGCAAAAAAATCTGTAAAGGGCTGCCAGAATTTTACAAAACGTCTTTTTTTAACCTTGATTCATATTGCTTCCTTTTATTTCTGAAAATCATAATCTTTAGTGTTTTCAAATATTGTTGTGGGATTTTATCTCTCTTCAGTTCTTCTTTGTCCCTTTGCAAGGGCTTCTTTGAGGCTTTAAAAATCCTCTTTGGTAAATCCAATAAAAAGACATTATTCAGATCATTGTCTTGATTTATCATTTGCATTTTTAATTTTTAAAACTTCATCCAGCTTCTTTTGTACAGTATATCCAGTAAAGAGTCCCTATCTGTGTCATTCTCTTGTCCTGTCACTTTTCTGTCCACTTTAAATATTTTCTCTATCTTGCAATCTGCACTTTTATCCAATATTTTAGATTCCACTGTTGTTACAGTACATCAAGCAAGGTTATTTTCACATCTGCCATTCCTTCATTTACAGCCTTTAAACCTACTTTATCCACTGAAGCAGACAACATTACTGATATTATTGATATTGTGGCTACTAATTTCTGAGTCATTCTTCAATCTTCTTTAATATTTCAAATGTTATTAGTGTTTTATTTTGTAAATCCCAATCCTAATCAAAACCAAAAGCAAGGGTCCCCCCCCCCTTTTGCCTGGAATTTTTAGTCCTGTCTAAGCATTCAATTTAATTCAATTCACAAGGTCTCTAAATCTATTATGACTTAACAATAGACAAAATAATTCTGGTTCTCATGAACACTGTTTATTTTATATAGTTAGTTCTAAAATTTTATAGTAAAAGTTTTGGTATTCTGAATTTTTTGGATTCTTAAATTGTTTATAACTTTCTTGGCTCAAAATCTTACTTAGCTTTTTGCTGTTTATCTCATATTCTTTTAAGTTCTTAAACTTATGGTTAATTTTTCTTTTGTTCAGAAATGAAGATAAACTCACGGTGTGGTTTTTCAATCTGGTCATTCAAAAGATATCTAATAGCCTTAAGATAATTAAGTAGGCAATCTCTGAAACTTATTAGAAGTGAGGTTAGCAAGCCCAGTGCCTTTTAAAAAGCTCTGCTGTGGTTGTGAGCTTGATGATTGATGCCTTTGTATCCTGGCACTTAGACTCATGGGAGACCGCTGTCCTGCAGTCTCCTCACGAGCAGCTATCCAAAGCACATGTGAGTGATCTCCCATCCTCATCTTATCTGAAGAGCTTTGGAAAAGCTAGTCTAGTCATTGGTACTTCAATCTATTTTGTGGTAATCTTCTCTAGTCTCCCGGAGACATATTTAGATCTCTATGCCTCCACTGGAAGTCCTTTCCACAGCCTTCCTTTCATTGTACTGCTGTAACAAAGCTGGTAGTGTTGCTGCTGTTTCAGAAAGCAACTCAGGTTCTTTTTGAATCTGAAATTGGTTTTTCCTAGGCCTGGGAAAAGACCGTTCCATTTGTAGAAATCTCACACTGCATATGATAACTGTGTTTTTTTCTTTATTGATTTTGAAAGAGTTCATTGGCATTGGCAAAAAACCCAACAGAAGGGTTTTAATTTGGTCCTATTGTAGCTTTTTCTATTTCATGCCATGTATTTCTTATGTGTGGTACTGGACCCATCTTCTGGACCCAAGCCTTGATTAATGCCTCTTTTCTGGAGAGGGTGTTCCACCTGCTTTGAGGGAGACAGTAGTTTGTACCTTCTTAAGAGGCCATCCTTGGACCCAATAATTATGACAGCTCTTGTTAATGCTGCAACCTTCCCTTTTCAAGAAAGACTGGCAGACCCAGGATTATCTGGACTCTTCAGTTAGGGTTCAGGCTGGGTTATGGTACCAAGATGGCATTGGCCACACTGGCTGATGACTTCTGGAAGCCCATGATGGGAGTGGTAGATCTGTCCTGGCCCTCCTTTTAATTCTTGATGGCTTTGATACCATTGAGTATGATGTCCTTCTGGAAATATTTTGAGGTGATTTCCCCTTCCTCGGATACTGTTCCAGTCAGTATTGGTCATGATGGTGGAGAGATCTAACCCCAGTCCCCTCCTGTATTTGTGGTCTCAGAGTTCAAGTTTCTCACTGCTCCTTTTTAATATTGAATGAAACTCTTGGATGTGGTTATTCAGTGGCATAGAGTGCATTTTGCTGGTGATACTCGAATGTATATTTACATTCCAGCTGTTCATATGTTGTTTCAGTGCTTGGAGGCTGTGACAATATTGTGGGGGATGGAGGAGGGAGAATTCAACCCTAGCAAGATGGAATCCCTTTGGCTTTTTCACCCTCTTTGAACTGGTGAGGTGTCATTTCTGAGTCTCAATGAAGTAGACTTCCCCACATACAGCTGGTTCACAATTTGGGAGTTCTCCTGGACTTGTAGTTTTTGCTTGAGAAGTAGGTGGGGATCTTTGGACAAATTACTCTTGTGTGCCAATTATACCCTTTCCTGGACCAGGGGCTCTGCTCCCTATCATACATGACTTGGTTACTGCAGCAGAGTCTACTGATAAACTGGAAGAGCTTGGACCAGCTGCAGCCTGGGTTAGGAGTGGGGGGCCTGTAAGATGAAGCCAGTGCCCTGTCCTCAGAAACAGATAAATAGAATTGTTCATGCTAGAATAAGGAGGCTGTGTGGATGAGTCTTAATTCTTTCCCTGGGCACTTTTGTCCACATATACCCCAAAGGATCTTTTCTTCTGTAAATCCTGATCATTTACATTACCCTTAGTAAGAGGTCATGAGATGGTAAAATGGTGGAATATCTTCCTTGCAATCTTAGGGGTGGAATCAAACCATTTCTTGACTTTATCCTCCTTATTTCCTCCTTTATGCCCTGGAATCACCTTCCTTTGTCCATGCAGTACGACAGGAGAGCTACTTTCAAGATCGAGATGCTCAGTTCTTCCGATTTGTGGCGTTGGAACCAAGTGCTGAACACAGAGATGGAGAGGAGCTACTGGAGGCGTTGGCATTGCTGACCCAACTGGGCCCAACGGCATTGCTCACCACCATCCTACGCAAACCGTAAGCATTGAGCCAGGTGGCGGAGAGGAAAAAATGAGAAAATGTCAAGAAGTTAGTGCATGGATCATAGTTCTATCCAGTGGGGAATAATGATTGTTTGATTCACTGTATTTAATGCATACAGAATTAAAGAAGCTTCTGTAGCTTCTATTCCAGAAAAAATGGACTAAAGACACTGAGGATTGAATTGGAATCCCTCTGCAGGTGAAGCAAAGACTTTGCCACAGTGGTCCCTTATAAAACCGTGTGCCTATGTATATATTTTTGTACATATATTTAAATTGGCAAAAAACATCACAAGAAGTACGGTTCTGGCAACCATGCCAGAAACTAAGAAGCTGCTGGACCCCAAGAAGATCTAATTTTCTATCCCTTTAAAAGAGTCTAATGGACAAATTTTGGAAGCTCTTTCTGTGCCTTAGTACAATATAGAGTATAAGAATAATGTCTTGCTGTTTTAACAAGGAATTTATGGTCCTCAATACCTGGATCTGGATAATGGACCTAATATTTGTGTGGAAGCCAGGAATGACTGAGAAGGCTAAAAGGGGCTGTCAAAAATGAAGCATGTATATTTTGAACAGATCTTTGTCCTTCCTGAGGAGAGGGAAGGATTACACACAGCTATGAATGCAGTCTTATGGGCTTAAGATGTTTTCGTATGCATAGATCTGAGATCAGCAATATAATGTCAGTTGATGGGAGAATTTGGGATATCTTGTGCTTCATTTTGGTCTTTCTCCTCCAGTCCTAACCAGCGCACAGATGAGGAACTTGCACTGATCTTTGAGGAGTTACTGCATGTCAAAGCTGTAGCCCATCTCTCCAGTTCGGTAAGCGACTAACAGATTCTGTCTCATTTGGCCTAACTTTAATTTCTTACAAATATGCTGTGAATAACAAATAGAAAGGAATCAGTTTGCTTTTATCATCTTGTCCTTCATATGGTTGAAAGAGGAAAGGATTGCTCTTTTGCTGCTTCTCTGTCAACTTGATTGGATGCCAGTTTTATTTCTCTTTATAACCCAGCCATCATACCGTTCTATTGCAGCGCCCACATTTTTTTCCCAGAATGCCATGAAATCGCACAAGTCTGCAGCTTTCTAGTTTTTAATTTATTTTTATTATTAGATGGTTTAAATCCTACCTTTATTATAGGTAGTCCTTGATTTATGACAGGTCACTTACCAACCATTAGAAGTTACGAGGTCTTGAAAATGTTATTTGTGGCCTGTCCTCAAACTTATGACTGCCGTGCCACCCTGCAGTCATGCAATCATATTTTGGGCACTTGACAGCTGGCTCAAATTGTGTCCATGCAACCATGTGATTTGCTTAACAACTGTAAGCAAGATCCTGAAGATCATAAAAATGATTGTAAACCATAATATCGAGTCCAGTCACTTGGTGAGCAGACTTACAAGTGCAACAACTTATGAGCAAAATTCTGGATTCAGTTGAGGTCTTAAGTCAAGAACTTCCTGTACTTCTATAAGTAATTCAAGGAGGCAAACATACGTAATGCTCCTTCCTCCTCTTATCTTCCCCCAAACAACAATCCTGTGAGGTACGTAGGAAAACAAAATGGCAGCTACTCTCCTACTTCTACTGCAAATGTAAGTAATAAATACGAATATGTCTACTTATAAATGAAGTTTTTAGTAACAAAACAGCTAGGACAACATATTTTTCTGGCACTCTTCCCCCGAATATACCTTTTTACATGAATTTCCCAGTCTGTCTATGTATCTGTGTAATTAACTGTCAGTCATTCCAAATGCATCCAATCCAGCAGTTAGAACTGGATTCATTTCTACTTTCCTTGACACTCTCCTTAAATTTTTGGGCTATGCATAAAACATACTCCCTACAATAGGGTTGGGTGGGCAGTGTTCCTGTTCAGCTTTACTATCCTGCAATATTTCACTGTCCTGTCCATATGCCCTGAATGTCTACTGATTAGACTTAATGGAAAAAATGAAATCATGTTAAGTACTGGCACTACTGCATTTTCCTATTTGCTTGTTTGCCATTTCCCCATTCAGGTTGCCAAAGTACACTGTGCAATTTACATGTTGACTTAAGAAAACAAACCCTTGGTTGATTGCGTTGAGATTTCTCGGGTGAAGTGCTTCATATTGTAGATGTTTGTGGATGACAAGACAGGAAGGAACTATGGCATAATGCAGAGGTGCAGCAGTCCAGAGATCCAAACAAACAGGATGTAACTGGCACAACTGACACATTGCAAAGCTACGGGAAATTTAGAACCAGGCACCTACAGTAATCGGTGCTTTGTTGCTATGAATCCCTTTTCTGCTTTCCTTTCCTAAGGCATCTGTGGATGCCAACAGTATTTTACAGCCAAATGTTATATTTTTAAAATTGGAGACCAACAATTACTTGCATATTTCTCTTTCCCAGTGAGCTTTGGGGAATTTTGTGTTGTGAACTAATTCAACTTCCGTTGAATTTGCACCTCTTCCAATGCCCAACATCCCATCTAAGGTTGATCCTTGATACAAATATGAGTTACACCCCATTTATACACCTGTTTTTCCTTCCTTCCTTCCTTCCTTCCTTCCTTCCTTCCTTCCTTCCTTCCTTCCTTCCTTCCTTCCTTCCTTCCTTCCTTCCTTCCTTCCTTCCTCTTTTCCTTGAAGAAGGCTTGGAAATAAAAGCTGGCACCTATTTTGTAAATCTTCAGTTGACCTCAATACATTTGCTCAGTATGGATTGAGTTCAGAAATGTAAGGGCTTAGCTTAAATGCTGTCTTATGCCACATGCTGACTTCAGTTACCAACTGTTGCTTTCTGAAACGTGTAATAGCTCAGTGAAACATGTTACTGGGCCTACTCACTAACTGTTTCTCCCTTGCAGGTAAGGAGAGAGTTGGCTGCCGTACTGCTTTTTGAGTCCCATGCCAAGGCTGGAACTGTGTGTGAGTCACATTTTTTTGTCACTTTGGCAACACTCTTTTTGTCTCTAACAGTGTCCCTCCTGTATCCCATATTGCTACTTTATGCAGCCATAGGCTGACAGGTGTGACCATTGTGAGTTGGCATCTTGGAAATGATATGCATTTTTATGCCTGCCACTTGCAGTATCACAACTTATGCCAACCATTGTAAAAAGGAACAACGATGGCATTCAACAAACGTCTGTTCTGTGAAATCAGGGAGGAAAGCTGTCAGTGGTACTGTTCATTTTTCTCTCTTTAAAGTCGGTGTATTCCTTTTAAAAGGTTCCTAGTTAGGTCTTTTCTTCATAACTCCAGCTCAAGGTCTCCATTTCTTCTTCTGTTAATTTATTTCTAAAAATGTTCATTTGTAACTGCACTGTAATTGCCTGGGCTGAAATTTTCCTGTAACTTAAGTCTTTTTTTCCCTCCCCCTTCCACAGTGTTCAGCCAAGGGGACAAGGGCACGTCCTGGTACATCATTTGGAAGGGATCAGTCAATGTTGTTACACATGATAAGGTGTGAACTTTTAATCTCTTTAGGAATCAAAAGGCTGGTTTCAGAATAAGACCAAGAATTCTAGGCATTTAGATACCAGAACTTTTATTTCTTTCAACGTTTCTAGTCCTTGGATTTATGCTTTAGATGTTAGAGTTGCTTGTATTTGTAATTAATTAATGCTTAGATTTACAGCTGTTACCAATTTTTCCTTTGTCATGTTCCCACTCTTCCTTGTTACATAATAACTCACCTTTCAATAACCCAGGCATTTTTCAGCTGTCTGGGTTCCAACTCCCCAAATTATCAGCAATATTCATGTTGACTGGGGAAAGTCTGGAGTCAAAATTTACCTTTCTGTAAGGTTCCCATATAGGTGAGGCTAATTTAAACATCTATAATTCTCCTAGGTACCACCTCATCCCTTCCTAATTCATAAATCCCTGAAATAATATAAATGTCAATAAAATTCTGTGTTCCAAAATTTCCCCTCCATCCCTGGACAATTTTAGTGCTAAAATATGTCCACATGAATGAATTTTCCCATTGCAAATCAGCTTCCCATTCCCTTATGTTTACATACAAACGTATGTGTCTATACATAGAGAAAAGGAGTAGGGCACAAAGGTAAGGTGGGGAAGCGGTATGGCCTTTTGTCTGGTGTGCTCACTTCCTATGTATGTTTATATTACTTATCATAAAATGGTGTCACGGTGTACAGCAGCCATATAATAGAAAATAAATATATCTAAGAGGTTAAAGTAGGGTGGAACACCATGTTGCTGAATAAAAAGTTTACCACCTCATGTAAGACATCCTGGGGTTGTGCCTTTGCAAGGCAAAATTAATATAGCTGTGTGTACTTAACCTTCTCTCCTTACAACAGTTGTCCTTAAAACCTTTCTTCCTAGGCTGTGTTTAATCTGGTTAAGTTAGAAACAAGGTACAGAAGAACAAATGTGTGGTTTTAGTAGTCAACTGATCTCAGTAGGACAGCTCATGTTTGCCAAGGTGGTATCTAGACTTTGTGAATAAAATAATTGGTTCTCTCACTCGTTTTGCAGGGCTTAGTGTGCACCCTACATGAAGGTGATGACTTTGGCCAGCTGGCACTCGTGAACGATGCCCCCCGTGCTGCCACCATCATCCTTCGTGAGGACAGTTGCCACTTCTTGCGAGTGGACAAAAGGGATTTCAACCGGATTCTCAAGGTAGGCATGGAAATACATCATGCTGGAGACTGAAGCTGTTGTGTTTGGGAGACAGATTTGCAACATTAAATATACTTTTGATTGGTAGAAGGAAGCTTATCTCTTGTACAAGGAAGTTGAGAACACTGAAGGATGGAGAGGAAGTTATATAAATAAAGTTCATAGTCTACTTCAAATGTAAGCCATGAAGTGCTTAGACCCTTGTCTGTCTTCCATTATTTGGGTTTCCAAATTGTTCCTCATGGTTGTATCTTTTCCAGAACCCAGTTACCTTTCTCTTGACTTCAACTCCCCTGCCCTTAATTTATTCTATTTTAACTTATTTATTCCTAGCTAGAGTGGCAATATGTGGCTTTTCAGAATGATGGTGAATGCAAATTCCCATGTTTAATGACCCAAACTACTGTAATCAAGAACTGGAAAACCACACATTGCACAATTGTCTGCATTATTGCCTCTCTTGGTATTGTTCTAATGCAAATTGTATTATGCCACTGCTTCTGCTACCTCTGATATATGTTAATAAGAATCAATTGGAATATTAGAGCAATGATGCAGAGTCCTAAATGGAGGATGAATAGGTATTGTAGATTTTTTCCCCCAACAGTTGCCAGTCTTGATCACACTAGTTAACCAGCTTCCTTGCGGTATTTAACTGCATATTGCAGATTTCATGCAAAGAAAAATGCTAAGAGTGTCTATGATTAAAAATATGCTTCCCTGCTTTGATATTTTAAATTAATCTATCTGGATGTTGTGCCTTATGCCAGCATTGTGACAAAGTAGTGGGGCTGCCCAGGATTAGCATAGGGATGTCAAATCTAATAAAGAATTCAGAAATGGAATTATTTCTTTTCTTTTTTTGGCTAGTGTCTGATGATGTAAGCCAGCCCATAATCATTTGCTTTTCTTCCTAGGATGTCGAAGCTAACACCCTACGGCTAAAGGAACACGGGAAAGTGGTTCTTGTTTTAGAGAAGAATTCACAAGGGACTAATTCCGGTCACCTTGCTGGGACTCCGGGGAGCAGTAGGTACAGCAATCTGCCCCCCTTCATTTCCCTGCTCCCTCCTCTACATTTGCCTCCTCATTTCCCCTCCCCCTTTTTCCTTTGATAGAATAGGGAATAATCCCTTGCAGACAATCTTTTCTCCCCCACCCCATATATTTTACGGGGAAGTCACTAATTCCTTGTGAATGTGGTGCTTCCATCTCTTTGTTTCAGTAAGGTGCAAGTTGCCTTGTTGTTAAACTACATGCTGATTTCGCTTATGTGTGCACTGCTTTGGATGTATACAAGGGTGGGATCTGTGCAGGTAGTTCTCAACTTACTACCACAATTGAGCCCAAAATTTTTGTTGCTAAGCGAGACAGTTGTTAAGTGAGTTTTGCCCCATTTTAAGACCTTTCTTGCCACAGTTGTTAAGTGAATCAACTTCAGTTGTTAAATAACACGGTTGCTAGTAACACGTTTGTAAAGTGACTCTGGCTTCCTACCTTGACTTTGTTTGTCAGAAATGGGATCACATGACCCTGAAATGCTAAACCTGCATAAATATGAACCCATTGCCAGGCATCTGAATTTTGATCACATGACCATGGGGATGCTGCAATGGTTGTAAGTGTGAAAAACGGTCATAAGTCACTTTTTTCGGTGCCGTTATAACTTCGAACAGTCACTAAACGAATGGTTGTAAGTCAAGGACTACCTGTACTTATTTATTTATTATGTTTGTTTGCTGCCCATCTCACCACAAGGCGACTTACTGCTTATTTACTGCTTACAGGCTGGTATAGATGATTACAGTAATCATATGGAACTAATGTGAGGAAAACCATCATGGCGACATATGCAACCAAACTGTGGGTTCTTAAATGTGTCCAAGAAGGGCTTCCAAACTTGATGAGTTGCAGCTGTTTGGTAGATGTTAGCTAGGTCTCTAGATATCTGTTTCCATGATATACTTGCTACTTTGGATACCAATAATTTGTTCTTTTCTTCAGATATTCAGTAATGGCTGGGACCCCTGAAAAAATACTTGATTACCTATTGGAAACCATGCGTTCAGACTCTACGCTTTCTGATCCTGTTGGTGAGTATAAAATAGTTTGCATAAAGGAAAACCTCCAGAACAATTGTTGTTCTATAAGCCAATACAGTGTGAAGTTGAGGATTGTGGGCAGCTAATTTGTCCAGAGCAGAACTGAGAATTGTATTCTGGGGATGATTACAAATTAAAGTTTCCTAAGGCAGATATATGCAACCCAAAGATGCACAAAATCATAAAGCTCCTTCAAATATTGCGATGAATGGTCACTTCCACTGTATTACAAAAGGAAGATTCCTGGAGACTTAACTTAATTATTTAACTTAAATAATTTTAATGGTTGAACTGGCCCCACCCACTTTTCTTCCTGAACCCAGATGTAGTCGGATATGATCTCTGTCATTTCCCTTCTCCAGGAAGTCACTCACAGGCCAAGAATAGCATTCCTGTTCCAGTTCGGCCAATTAAAAGACACTGTGCAGCTCTGCTATATATTTTTTTTCTTAAGGGCCTTTGTCGAAAGAAACAAGATGAAAAAGATATGGGAAAATAACCATGCTATCTATGCTCCCAATTAAAAAAAAACTATCTGTTTAGGGTTCATACCTTGCCTGGAAGGACTCCCAGCCCTAACCATGTAGATGGTTTTTAAACAGGAATCCTTGGACTTTATTTTAATAGAAGGGAGCTTGCTACTTGTTCATCCCTTTGGTTTAGTGGCATGTGGTTATTCTTATATTGGAATATGTATGGAGTGTCAAAGCAGAAGAGAGCAAATGGAAATCTTCTATGTTAGTAGGCAGTAAATTAGAGCACCATCTAGCCCGAAAGTCATATTTCACAATGGCTTTTTTCTTCTTTGCAGATACATTTCTGGGAGATTTTCTCCTAACGTACAGTGTGTTCATGCCGACTCCACAGCTGTGCCGAACTCTGCTCCAACAATATCCTTCTTGGTTGCCTCTGCCTTGGATCATAGATGGAGAAGGCTAGTCAGCAAAAGGCTTTCTTTGGAGGGAGACTGCACTGGATTGTTTTAGCCAAATTCCCTCCGTGCATCTTCTTTGTTCTAGATTGTTGCAGTGCAATGGAGGGAAGAGACAGCACTTCTGGAGGGCCAGAATTGGCCCAAAGTCTGTTAAAATCTTAACTTTATGCTAGGGAAATGTTCCTCAACTAAATGCCCCCAGATGTATCAAATTATAATCCTCATTGTTCTCTCTCTATTGGAATTCTAGAAGCCACACAGGCATGTTATAGCAAAATATAGAAATGGGGTTTGCTGTTTTTTGTTTTTAAATTCTCCCCAGAAACATCGTATCAGTCCCCCTTTATACTGTGTTTCTGAATCCCAATCAAGTTTGATATACAGTAACAGGAAAATCATACATACCTGTATACACACAGATATATATCGACTTCCAATATGTTTTTTTTCCCTTTAAGTCTCCTTTCTCTAACTTTTCCATGCTGTAAGCATTGATAGTTATGAGATCCATATAGGTTGCAAAATTTTGCATTCGGATGAGGAGTGGGGGTGAGGACACACAACAACTTTAAGATGAAGTCTCAGTCAAGCTGTCTATTATCAATCTTCTCCAATGCATCATCTCCCAGGTGTACTGAACTGCAACCCTCAGTTTTCCATGTGGAGGCAGTAGATGGAGAAGCTTTGTCTAGAGTCCATGGAGGGGCTGGTCAGCTTAGGATGGAGCCCAGCAACTCAGAGGCCCACTGTTGACTCTTGCCTGCATCTGGCTACTGCCACATTTAGAATATAGCCAACAACATTTGATGGCAGGCTATACAATACCCCCTCAGTGTTTTTAACCTCATATCACACTGGACATTATAGATGAGTTAAAATGCCAGCTACATATTCTTTTTGAAACCTGCTACTCTCAGATACTACTGCCAAGAGAAGCTAAGCCTCACCCAAAAACAAAACTCCCACCCTTAGAACATGTATGTCAGGGGTCTCCAACCCCTGTCCGTGGACCAGCACTGGGCTGTGGCATGCCAGAAACTGGGTCGCACAAACAAGTGAAGCCTCATCTGTACGATGCAGGCAACATGCAAAACCATGCCCTCTCCGGTTTGTGGAAAAACCTCACTCCACAGAACTGGTCCCTGGTGTCCAAAAGGATGTGGGCCACTGCTGTATGGGGTCTGTTTCATCATCCTGGGCCTGTACCTCCTTGACTTACATTCACCTTCCATTCGGAACCTTCGGAGGGCTCGGAGCAGGACAAAGCTGCTTATATCCTGGGGAAAAGGCAAAAGATCCTGTGGTTGGTCAACCAGTGGATGTCTCTGTATGGACGGCTGCTGCAAGCAGAGGCCTGTGCTGTGGCCTTTTTGCAGGTAAGGGGAGATTGGTGAGGACCCAGGGCACAAAATTGTCTTTAGGGAGCAACAGACGGGGCAATAGAATCAATTGTTTTACAAAATTGTTCTACAAAAAAAGACATAAAAATTGAGGGGGATGGGAGGTTCAAAAAATAAATGAATTGGTGTGGCTCAGGAGGCATTTTTTGCCTGGATACCTATGAAATATGCACCTTTGTTTTCCCTCTGAGCTTCATATGTGATGGTGGTGATAGTGATATAGTATTATTATGGTTTGTGGCATAGACAGCCAGATGCTTAGATTGGATTTGGCATGTTTGTTCACTTATCGAGTCTTTCCCAAGGACCTGAGATAGACAGATGTAGGAATTTTGATGGTATTAAAAATATTGTCACAGGATATAGTCAGTTCCAAGTAAGGCTGCCTTTGGCAATTGACTGCTGGTGATTTTGTCAATGGTAGTGGTGTTCAAGTGATGCTCCAGTTGTTTTGGGATATTATTATTGTTATTATTATTACTACTACTACTACTACTACTACTACTACTACTACTACTACTATTATTATTATTATTATTATTGTTATTATTATTGATCATCGCACAGTCAGCCAGATGTTCAGACTGGATTTGGCATTTTGTCTACCTATCGAGTCCTTACCCAGGACCTGGGATAGGCAGATGTGGATGTTTGATGGTAGTACAGATATCGTCGCAGGATGGAAGCAGTTCCTAGTAAGGCCGCCTTTTGCAATTGACTAATAGCGAATTTGTCAATGCCAATGGTGTTCAAGTGGTGCTCCATTTGTTTTGGGATTGCACCCAAGGCGCCTATGACTATTGGTACTACCCTTGCTTGCTTTTGCCACAGTCTTTCTATTTCTATTTGTAGTTCTTTGTATTTTGTTATCTTCTCCAGTTCTTTCTCTTCTATTCTGCTATCTCCAGGCACTGCCACGTCCACTATCCCGACTTTTTTGTCTTTCTTATCGACAATTGTTAAGTCTGGGGTGTTATGTTGCAGGTGCTTGTCTGTTTGAATTCTGAAGTCCCAGAGCAATTTAATTTTATCATTTTCCATGACTTTCTCTATTTTATGATCCCACCAGTTTTTGCTTACAGGCAAATTATATTTTTTGCAGATCTTCCAATGCACCATTGTTGCTACTTTGTCATGCCGCTGCTTGTAGTCAGTCTGTGCAATCTTGCAACAGCTTACCAGGTGGTCCACTGTTTCTTCAGCTTCTTTGCATAGGCGGCACTTACTGTCTGTTGCTGTCTTCTCAATTTTGACTTTGTATGCATTTGTCCTTAAGCTTGGTCTTGTGCAGCCAGAATTAGTCCCTCGGTCTCTTTCTTCAATTTTCCTGCTCTTAGCCATTGCCAGGTTTTATTATTATCTGCTTTCCCCAGCTATTTTTTTCATGTATTGGCCATGTAGTGCTTTGTCTTCCCATGCCTCTATTCTGTTCTTCATTTGGTCTTTCTTGAAGGCCAGTTTGGTCTCTCCAGTAGTTAGTAAGCCTTCCTGATATACTAATTTCAGTGCCTCTTCATCATTGTTCTTCAGATATTCTTCCAAAGCCATTTTTTCTTCTTCAACCATCTGATGTACTTGTAGCATTCCACACCCACCTATTTGCCTTGGTAGAGAAAGTCTATCAATGTCACTGCGTGGATGAAGGGCATGATTCATTGTCATTATTTTTCTGGTCTGCCTATCCATTGCTTTTAGTTCTGCTTGAGTCCAGTCCACTATTCCAGCTGTGTACCTAATGACTGGGATTGCCCAGGTGTTGATTGCCTTTATGGTATTTCCTCCATTGAGTTTGGACTTTAAGATCGTCTTCACTCTCTTGATGTATTCACCTCTAATCTTTTTCTTGACTTCAGTGGGCTTGATGTTGTCAGCTTGAAGGATACCCAAGTATTTGTAGTATTCTTCCTCGTCCAGACTCTTAATGTTATTTTCATGGGGCATCTTGATTCCTTCAGTTTTCACTATTTTTCCTTGTTTGATAGTAAGTGTGGCACATTTGTCCAAGCTAAACTCCATTACAATATCTTGGCTATATATACGGACAGTGTTGAGCAGCGATTCTATTTCAGATGATGTTTTTCCATACAGCTTCAGATCATCCATATATTATTATTATTATTATTATTTGCAGTCAGCCACATGTTTAGACTGAACTTGGCATTTTAATCCACCTATCAAGTTCTTCCCAAGTAATGTAATGCTTGGATCCAAGCAGTGTGTCCTTTTGCAATTGACAAATGGAAATTTTGTCAATGTGCAGATTTATTAAACGCCATCCAATTTTTTTTTTTTAGTAAGGCACTTAATGTGCCGATAACCACTGAGATTACCACAGCTGGTTTATGCCATAACCTCTTAACTTCAGTGTTCAGATCTTGATACTCTGTGATCTTCTCCAATTCTTTGTCTTCTACTATCCCTGGTATTGCCCCATTAATTTCCCACACTTTCTTTTTTTAAACCACAGGTAAATCTGGTTTGTTATGTGTCTAGATTTTATCAATTTGTATTAAAAAAACCCTACAGTTATTACATGCTGCCCGTCTCGCAGCAGCTCTGGGTGTTGGGTAGGAAAACCCATACCCACCAAGCCTGGAGATTAAAACATATGAAGAACGGCTGCAGGAACTGGCTATGGCCAGTCTAGTGAAAAGAAGGGCTAGGAATGACATGATAGTAGTATTCCAATATTTGAGAGGCTATCACAAAGAAGAGGGGGTCAACTTATTTTCCAAAACACCAGAGGGCAGGACAAGAAACAATGGATGGAAACTAATCAAGGAGAGAAGCAACCTGGAATTAAGGAGAAATTTCCTAACAGTGAGAACAATTAACCAGTGGAATGGCTTGCCTTCAGAAGTTGTGGGTGCTTCATCACTGAAGAATTTAAGAAGAGATTGGACAGCCACCTGTCTGACATGATGTAGGGTCTCCTACTTGAGCAGGGGGTGGGACTAGAAAACCTCCAAGGTCCCTTCTAATTTGTTCTAATTTGAATTCACATAGCACACATACATACAATCATGAAAAACCTCAGCAATCTTCCCCAACAATCTTTGCAACTGAGATTATTGGAAGCTTGAAGTACCCATTCTTCCTCCTAATTTTACTGCCATTGCCACCACAGTTTTATAGATAAAACAAACTAATGGGTCCCATGTGTATTTATTTTTATGCAAGTCATGTTGATTGACTAGCATTTTTCTCCCATTATTATGGACTTGGAAATCTGTCTTGTTGCTTTTGCTAACTGGTCTTGGCCAATATGTTGCAGACTATGTCAGAATACACAACTCAAGATGCTCGTCTGGGGCCCCTGGTTCGGGAACAAATCCAGGATCGCCGGAGAAATAGAGTGTGAGTCTACTATATCATCTCAAACTGTCTAATTGTTTTTGGGTTGTCAGAAAAGAGCCTGGTCATAAGTAGGACGAT
Organism: Crotalus tigris; assembly: GCF_016545835.1. Taxonomy (NCBI): domain Eukaryota; kingdom Metazoa; phylum Chordata; class Lepidosauria; order Squamata; family Viperidae; genus Crotalus; species Crotalus tigris. The sequence goes on from NW_024097006.1 coordinate 1,194,058, forward strand.
CATGGCAAAAAGCCCAATTTTCTGGGAAGTCTGAACACAGGTATGGGCAGATGTCAAGTTAAACAATTGCAGCCAAATGTTTGCATAACAACCTAGACATGTTGATATATACTTAGAAATAAAGAATTGTAACCAAGAACTGTAGAACACTTGAAAGAGTGGTTTATTGGGCTACATGGATCCTTGCAGTTTTAATACTGCTGCTGTATTTTCTCAAAAACAAAGCCTCTAGCAGTCTAAGTAACTGTTGTGATCTGACATAGACTTTTCTCCTTTTTGAATAGGATAGAAAATGGCAGCAACTGTGGATCTCCAAAGCTACAGGTAAATTCCTGGCTTTTAGCAAGAGGTTCTTCAATTATTTTCTGATCCTTTTTCAGCAATTGCAGGTGTCGTTCCCAAGTAGACAAGCTTAATTTTGCTTAATTATTTTCACTGACTTTTTGTGTGTGTGTGTGTGGAAGTAAAAGCAGAATTCAAGAAGGGAAATAGCTCAGAAGACATTTGGACCTGCTACACGTGGTCATACTTTCTCTTTCATTTTATGGCACAAAACCCATCTTTTCATTGTGGCAACCTTTTCCTTTAAATGCTTCTGTTATACAGGGTCTTGCTTCCTTCCTCTCCCTTCATCTTCACACCTTATCATAGAGCGTTACAGGAAAAGGGAACCAGGATAGATTCATCTCATTTTCTTTTCTAGAGAAAATGAGACATGCAGAGCAGTGGTGGGATTCAAATATGTGAACAACCGGTTCTCTGTGTGGATGCTGCTTCCGGAAGTCCATTCTGGGCCTGGGCAAACAAGAAAATTAGCTACCGGTTCTGCCGAAGTGGTGCGAACTGGCTGAATCCCACCACTGATGCAGAGGCAACTCAACATTTTTTGTCCCAACATCTTCCCAAGGGTTTCTGATGAAAAACTAAATTCTGTAAGCTGAATTACATTGCTTAATCCTGGTATAGGGATGTGTATGCTAAATTTTCAAAGCATATTTTATCTTTCTAATTAAAGACAAGAGAGAAAGAGAATAAGAACTTTACTCTCAGCCATTGTAAATCCTGGTTTATGGGCTATCACTCTAATTTCTATTATTTTCATCAAACAGAATGTATGTATTTGCTAGCCTATATCCTGAAAATATTTCTAGGAAAAACCTGAATTTTCTTCCTACATCTAGATAGAGAAAGATTGGGAGAGAAAGAAAGGAGTACAAGTAGTCCTTGACTTATAACAGTTTGTTTAGCGACTGAAGTTATGATGGCTTAGCAACAGGAATGTTCAGCTCAATTGTGGTTGCAAGTCAAGGACTACCTGTATTTTTGGACACCCACATTTGCATTAAGTATCTTTAAGGGACTGATGTGTGCGGTATGGGGAAAGGACTTTCCTGTTAAATTTTGTGCATATTAGCCATAAGCATCCACTTGTACTGTGCTATGATTTCTTGCATGGTAAGATTTTTTTTCTGTGTCTTCTCCTTTTTTCATTCCCAGGTCAGGAATGTTGTGAACCGGTTTGTCATCCAAGAAGAAACTTTTCTGAACAGCAGTTACACCATGCAAATCAAGGACAAAGGTCATCATGATTTCCCTGCTTATGGTTCAAACTAGTCTGCTTTTCCATTGTGTAGTCAGAACAATTATTACTGTACCAAGATATGGGAGCTTGGCTCCATGAGATGATGGCAAGGTTTTGATTCGCTTGATGGATTATGATATATTCCCATTGTGGCGAACCTATGGCACGTGTGCCACAGGTGGCACGCAGAGCCCTCTCTGTGGGCATGCGCACTGTCGTCCCAGTCCTAGGCCTTCAGCTGGGTTTTATCTTTTTGCTTTAGGCCTCCGCCACCGTGTGCAAAAAAAAAAAGGTTCAATTTCAACTTCTCGCGGGAAAAGAAAAGATCTTGCAAAGTTGGAATTGATTGATTGAACTTTTTAGTCCCACCCAGCCTGCTGTTATCACGGCAGCCATGCCCACCAAATGGGCCACGCCCACCCAATGGGTCATGCCCACCTGGCACCCGACAATACATAAGTGGGTTTTGGGTTGCAGTTTGGGCACTCGGTCTCTAAAAGGTTTGCCATCACTGATATATTCTATATCTAAGGAATAGCTTCTGTGCTAACTCTCTTTCCTTTTCATCTTCCTCTCTAGTTTCATATGATATATACAGACCCAACTATTCCTGCCTTACCAGACTGTTACAGGTGAATGCCTCAGTTCAGGAAGTCCTTGCATCATTAGTAGACTGTCAGGACTGGAACAAAGACTGGATCCTAGTCAAGGTTAATTCAGCAGGAGGTGAGCCCGCTGTAACCGTTTAGGTGCTGTTTCCTTGGGAAGATAATGAAGCCATGCTAGTTTTGCAGGAGTTTCATGGAGATGCCAGTCATGTAAATAGGAGTTGCTTCATCCCAGTGCTATACACGATCCATCTGACAAAACCCCTTTTCCAAGGATACAAAAAAAAGTAACAATTTATAGCTGTTGGCTATCTGAAAGTCCTTTAAATGTGCTTGGTCCATGCGGGTCTGTCATTGGAAATTGACATCTTCAAGAATTTATCAGTAGCATGAGACAACTGAAGGAAATTTCCCTACCCTGTTGCCCCTCTGCTTAGTCTATCTTGAGGCAAAGAGTAGTGGCAGCAGATGGTCTTGTCAGCAGGAGCTGTTGATGCTTTCCACCATAGTATTATCAAGTCCTCAGTGGAATGAGCTCCCTCACTCTGGCTCCAGAGACATTTTTGGAGTTTTTAAATAATGGGTAGGGATGTCTATGGAGATTCTCAGTCATCCAGGTCATAGTTATACCAAAGATGCTTTTTCACAAGACAATTGGACTTTCTTGTTTTTCTTTGAAGATGTTTCACTTCTCATCCAAGAAGCTTCTTCAGCTCCACCATTCAGTCAGAGCTAAAGAAGCTTCTTGGATGAGAAGGGAAACGTCTTCAAAGAAAAACAAGGAAGTCCAGTTGCCTCGTGAAAGAGCTTCTTTGGGATAATGGGTAGGGATAGCAATGACAATGAGCACACCAATGGAAGACTTGAAAGACAAGTCTGGGGACAGTTCATCATGTAGAAAATTTATGTACTGTAGCTGGGCAGTAAGAGTTGACAATGACTTAATGGCATATAAATCATATCAGGGGTAGCAATTTTGGGAGATGGATGTTCCTGCCTTCTGCAGTGACAAGTGGCTCCGCTATGGCAACACTGTCCTGGAGCAACTGAGGGTTATATCCAAATTGGTGTTAGTCATACATATATTTCAGTAGTGTCAAAACCACAGAACAAAGGATTCCTGGATGTTTAAAGCTAAAGTATTTGAGGCAGGGAAGAAGAGTGTGCAGGTGAGTTAGTTTCCATGAAATGATTCTGAGACTCCCTGTTCACAATTCTAGCAAAGTTTTATAATCTGAGGAAATCATTTCTCTGATTTTTTAACATTGTACCAGGAAGGCCATATATATTATGGATGAATATATATTATGGATGAATGTCCATGTGGCACTTGTTTAAATAAAAAAAATATGGCAGGAGTCTCTCACCTGAAGCATTGGGAGAAGAACAAGGCTGACATTAGTAGAGTATCTGATTCACCAAGACACACTTCTAATTTTCAAATAATTTAAATCCTGTATCAGTTTAATCATGCTATGCATCTGATGGAGTTAAAAGCTTCTGGCTTTTAATAAAATTTGTTAGTCTGAAAAGGTGCTCCCAGAATCCTGATTTTTCTACCATAACCTATCTCCTCCTACAGTCAGCTAAGGAAAGAGTAAGTTTACCTACCACTGTTACAGTGTGGTTTGTAACTTGTTTATCCATAACATTCATCTATCATGTTGAATGTTGGCTCAGCTGTTGTTTGTTACTATTCTCTCATGCTTCAAATGGTCTGGCTTCCTTCAGAACACAAGAAAAAAAAAGGCCACATGTGGATTTGTCTACATCTACCAGATAAGGACAAACTGCCCCCTCTTGAAGACCTCCAGGGTTGTCTGCCCTGGGGGCCCAGGCTGGTTTCTCCTCACCCCTCCTTCATTTCCCTGTCTTCACACTTCCCTTTCCATGTTTATGCTGGGAAGGGCATAACTCCCTTCTCCTCCCCAGCACAGTTTGGCTCCTGACAGTCTGCCAAACAGCTGTTAGTCCAGCAGTGGAGCAAGAATCCTCAATGAGAAAAGCATCCCATAAAGAAAAGTTTCTCCTCCTTTTCTATTTAAATGGAATTCTGCTCCCCCAGGTGGGGAAGGGCAGACCAAATCAAACTATCTTGATGCACTGAGAAGAGGTGATTTAACCCTGTTATTCATGCATCTTTTAGTGGGGATGAGAAGAAAGTTGTATGTGGAGCTGCATTTATATGTGCATGCAGATGTTGATCCCAGCTATCATTCATTCTCACATGCAGCCCTTGGAAGACCCTATGAAAGGATCCACTACTTAGGTTTGTTTTTAAATGAAAAGCCACATGGCAGTTAATGTCATGTATGACCAGCTACTACAGTACTTGATTCTGGAGGAGGAAAAGATTTATTATAATGAATGTGAAATGGGCCTTTTTGAATCAGAAACTAGAGCTAAATTTACTAGCTAGGTAAGAGCTACTGAAGTGAGGTGTGGTTCTCTAACATGGTTTGTGGAAGGGAAGGCAAAGAGACGTAACAATCAGTCAATATTGATGCTTTGCTATATGCTGCCTCCTCGTGGCCTGTTGAGAAACAATTGTATTTCTCAACCTGCTTTCTAAAATTGGATTTTGGCAGATAAAGTTGTATTGCCCATGGAAGCTTTTGGTGTGTTTACATCCCTGGGGTTGAACGAGAGGCTTTTTGCTGTCAGTGTTCAAGAGCTTCACAACTTGGTGAGTATTCCTTGTAAATACACACAAGGGGAAATTTCCCACATTTTTTCCTATCCTGTTTACCATTACCACCACCCTCTCAGCCCAATTATCAAAGATAATTCTGGCATATAGAAAATATCTGGAGGAAACTTTACAACCATAGGAAGTGGCTTTTTCCCCCCAGTAGAAATGTTATGCTGAATTGAAGTGATGAAGTCCCTGAGGGGTCTACAACAACTTGCCACAGCCAACTCACTAAAGCCAACTCCCTGTGGCCAACATGCCACGGCCAACTCATGCAGGACAAGACTTACACTGATATCAAAGAAATGGTGAAAGAAAGGATGCCAAAGGAGGGACAAAATGAAATGTGAATGGCAAAAATTACAATAATTTTGTAATTATTTTAAATAATTAAACTGAATTGTTGAATTGTCCTGCAGGGAGTTTTCCCATGGTGAGTTGTCCCTCGGCGAGTCGGCCATGGCAAGTTTGTTGCAGCGAGTTGTCTCATTCCATCCCTGAGTTGCATGAAATTGGAGAAGGAGCAATCTATACCAAGATCACGGAGGGAGTATCCCAAATCAGACTTTAAATTAACTATTGGGGGGAAAAAACCCACAGATCTTTATCTGCATCCCTTTCACTTTGAAGCAAGATACTGATAAAAGATATTTCCAAACTGAGGCTGTATAATGATTCGGGATTTTCTGCATATGGTGTTGGAGTTACAGATTTGTGACAGAAGGTTAGAATTATCTATAACTGCAGATGTTCAGCCCTCTTTCCTAAATGCCAAACAAACACCCAAAGCTCTTAAAAGGGGTAGGTAAGGCTGTAGTACAGTTGTGTGGAATGGGTGTGGTAGGATTCATACATCTTCACTTTTAGTGTGACCTGGGCTTAGAGTTCAAACATTTCCTGAGGTTCCATTCTAGGACCCAGCATGCACTGTCTGTCTGTACATAGCAAAAATGGCATGCCTTTCTCCTTTTGCTTGCCAAGGCGCCTCACCCTGAACAGCTTGGCCCCAGTATTGGTTCCTGGGAAAGTTTGGATTTCATTAGTTCAAAGGACCTGGCTAATCAGTTCACTGAACATGACTGGAACCTCTTCAAAAGCTTCCATCAGGTAAGGAAGTTCTATTAATAAAAGATAATATTTGTAGCTCAAAGTTGAAATGAGGGCTCCTTGGTGCTCTCTGAGCTTGCATGTGTTCTTGCAGACCCTTCATTATCCAAACAAGGTAATGTTATCATTGCTAGTAAGGAATGCTGTTTGCTGTCAGTTTAAATTCTGGTGTCTTGCCCTGTCAGTGTTGGTGGGGGTGGTCTTAGAGATTCTTTAACAGCCCAATCAAAGAATCTCTTAAGAGATTCCATTCCATTCCATTCTATTCCAATTCCAATTCTAATTCATCCTAATTCTAATTCTAATTCTAATCCATTCTAATTCTATTCCATTCCAATGCATTCCATTCCATTCCATTTGCTTACAAGGACTGATGCTCCCAATCTTTCCATGAGTTATTCACCCGTCATTGTTGGTAATGAGCTGAGATTTCTGACTATTGCTTTGTGTCTAAAGTCAAGGCAAGCAGAGATCTAGCCGTTAGCATGCTCATTTGAAAGAGAAATTAAGGCAAGGCCTTGTGTCTTAGGACTGGAGCTTGAGAGAAATTTCCTGACTGTTCTGCTTTTTTTTTTTTAAGGTGGAGTTGATTTACTACGTGGTTGGGCCACAGAAATTTCCCAGTGCAACCACAGCCAACGTGGAGCGTTTCCTGCGTCGTTTCAATGAGCTGCAGTTCTGGATCACCACTGAGCTCTGCCTTTGTCCTGATGTTATCAAAAGAGCCCAGCTGCTCCGCAAATTCATCAAGCTGGCTGCGCAGTAAGAATCTACTAATTACGAAAATATTTAGTCAGAAGTGGGTAGACTCTATGCTTACAAGATCTAATGCCTTTTTATGAATTCCTTGAGGTCTATCAGTCAAGACAAAAATAATTAACAATAAGATACCTTTTAGTATCAGCTCCCAAATGTGTTCTCCCCAGAGAACAGTTTGTATTCCTTTCACAGAAAATTCCATTTTTGGTTTCTTCATCAGTTTTCTAGTTTCAACTTGCTAATTTAAAACCATGTAATTCAGGAAATCAGCCAGCTTGACCAAAGGCAAGGAAGGGATTGAATGAGATGTCATCCATAAAGCAGGTTGTCTTTCCCTGCCTTGTGCTATTGCTGTTATTAACCATTAGGATGACTCTCTCCCTTCAAGCACTGAAACCCACCTTGTAGATCCTGATTGACTTTTTGGAGACCTCTGAAAATGAAAAAAAGATATTTCTTTCCATGGGAATGGAGCCTCTGCTGTTTTTCCCTTTGGAAACTCTTGCAATTTATAATCAATTTTGTTTGGGATTTCCATTCTTGGCTGAATGGTGTTTCTGTATTTTTGGTTTCAGCCTAAAAGACCAAAGGAACCTGAATTCCTTCTTTGCTGTGATGTTTGGCCTGAGCCACTCTGCTATCAGCCGCCTTTCTAGGACTTGGGAGGTACATTTCTACTCTCCAAAGAAGGGGAAACAGTTGAATTGATATGCTTGGTCTGAAACTATTTACCTACATTAACGTAAACTGTGTTCAGGAGAGCAGTTTGTTGTATCTTCCAATTTCACATTTGCCACTTTGAAAAACTCCTCCCAGAGCTGTTATCATTTTTATGGGGTCCTGGTTAAGGAAATGAAGGAATGCAAAATAGTAATCACAGCCTGATTGTGTGTGTTTATGGGATATGAGGATGATCTGACTACAACATCTATCTAATCAGAATAGAGCTGGATGGGACCTTGGAGGTCTTCTAGTCCAGCCCCCTAATCAAACAGGAGTCCTTATATTATTTCAGACAAGTGGCTGTCTAGTCTCTTCTTAAAAACCTTGAGTGATGAAGCACCCACAATGTTGGAAGGCAAGCTGTTCCACTGATTAATTGTCTCACTGTTAAGAAGTTTCTCCTTAATTCTAGGTTGCTTCTCTTCTTGATTAGTTTCCATCCGTGTTTCTTGTCTTGCCTTCTGATGCTTTGGAAAATAAATTAACCCCTTCCTCCCTGTGGCAGTCTCTCAAATACTGGAATACTGCTATCATGTCCCCCCTAGTCCTTCTTTTGGAGCAATCGCTCCATTGATTGCTAAAGTTGATTCAGCTGAACTGGCTGGTTAGGTGGGTGTCTTCTTCCTCTCTCACTTGCTCCATGTATGTCCCTCTTGAAACTGTGCTTAGTTCCCAGATTGATGGAATATACTGATCAAGGACATGTGCACTGTGTTTGTGTAGCCATAATAATGAGTTTGGGATCGAAGAGGCAGGCCTGAAAAGCATTATCGCGTATACAAGATCTTCTGGGAGGGGAGATTCATTAACAGGCCTTAACAATCAGTTACTGTGTAAGAAGTAAAGGATAGTAGCAAAATTAAAGCAATTAAGACCATGTTTTCCAGTATCTCAAATACATAAGGAATGCCCAGAAAGGAGAATCTTGGCTTTTCCCCATTGACATTTATTTATCATGTAATTGCCGCCCATCTCTCAGACAATTCTTTTCACGAGAAGTTAGATTCTTAGAAACTGGGAAGAGGGTGATGAGCCATAGAATTCCAGAGCAGGAAAACATCTGAGTATTATAATTGCATATTTGATGCAGTGAATCAATGCAAGTTGAATGTAATAAAACAATGGATAAGTCAGGTATTACTAAAAGTTTTAAAGCAGTGACGTACCAAATCCTGTAATATGTCCATTTGTGGTCAGGAGAGAGATAGGGTGTCAAACGCTGTGAAGGGATTAAACTGTTGCAACTGTATGACTTATCTGTCCCAAGCTGAAATAAATTTGGCTCAAAATGGGTCAAAATGAGCATTTTAGGGGGATTTGGAAAGCAGATGACTCTAAACTGGGTTGTGGAAGAAATCCACCATCTCCATTTGGAGGTAACTCTTGGAGCACTGTGGCCTCTGTTATTCTTGATTCAGAAGTTGTGTGGAACAGTATTTATATGGAAAAGATATCTGTTTGATATCTGCTTGTGGCAAAGTTGACACAGAAGAGTGAATAATTGCATATAAAACAGTGTTAAGCAGAGGAAATTGCAAAAACAAGTTGAGATTTTCATTTAAAAAATAATTTGCAGAGTAGAACGTTGGACATGTGTGAATGTTGAAACATTGGGAATTTATATGGCTGCCTAATTTACATTGTAAGCCTGGATGGTTTACAGCTCTCTCTGAACTAGACAAAAAAAAATGATTCAAATGTAAAAGCAAACATCATTAACAGTGACCTGGCTCACATTCATATTCATTCATAGGAAGATTATTCATCCTAGCTCCCAATGCCGGGAAATAGCCAGATTTTGAAATATCAACTGGATGGACCTTAAATCAGCCTTAAGAAGGATTAGTCTGCTTGTTTATTTTTGTGGTTCATTTCTATGATTTAGTTTTTATTGAATTTTGTTTTTATGTTTTGTAGCGTGGATATGGTATTCTGATCACTAACAAACAGATCACACAGGCAGCTAGTGGGTTATTTGCATGTTCTGCCACAGAACAGATATTCAGTTTGAGAAGCAGTGCAGATTTCTTCCCTAGAAATTTTATTGAGCACAAATCGGTGAGGCATTCTTGGGTAGCTAAGGCTCAGAGATGATTCACATCCTTTTAGTTCAAAGGGGTTCTTGACAGGATGAGATGTATGCCAACAAGGAAGGCCTTCCTTGGTCAATTTAGGCTGACCTCTTTGTCCAGGGACATAACTTCTAGTAGCTTTTCTTGATGGATTTAACAAAGTTGACAAAGCTTTAGTTGTTCTGCATACATATGAAAATTCTACCAATGGGTTGGATATGTCTGTTCTTTTTCACGGGTGCAAAGTCCTACTTGAACAAATATAAGTTGAATGCTTTCCCTAATTTTCTGCATTAACTTATTAGCCATTCTTGACAAGCCTCCCTCTGATTTTTTCTTCATATTACAGAAACTTCCATACAAGACAAGAAAGCTATATGGCACTATGGAACGGATGTTGGTGAGTGGAGAGATATTCCTTTCTGTCTTTGGAAGTGTTGTTTCTTCTCTCATTTTACATAGTATCCCCACTCTGATTCCCATTTTACAGATGGGCAACTGGTGCCGAGAGAGCGGCTTGTGCCAGTTTTTATATTAGGAGTTGCAGCTAGACTTAAGAGTAGTAGTTTCAATGTTAGCCAGAATAATTTACATTCTGACTCTCAGGTGCTCAACAGTTTATCAGGATCCTTCCACAGAAAGATAATATAGCCTGATAATAGCCTGATGGAACATAATCTACCTAGACTAGGATCAGAAATATTCTGCACCTTCCTCTCTTTCTCTTGATAGACTTTCTCACAAAGGTGGGAGCTCAGTTATTTGTGTTGGTCAAATTTAGATCTCTCCCTGAATGGATTCAATGAGAACTCAGTTTCTTCAGCTCTTAATTTCAAAATCTGCTGAGGAATTCTGTCCTTCAGTAGATGAATGGAAATCTATTTCTGGACCTCTGAAGATACGAGGGGTTGAGGATTATGGAAGAGAATCCCTTATATAAGCTCAGCAAACTTTTCTGGAGGTTGGATGCCACTGTGCAATCTTGCCTTATGACCTCAACATCAAACACACACCCTATCCAACTCATTATTAAATATTGTCCAAAATCTCATGCTATTGCCATTATGATAGTCAACACTCAAATTCCAAGTTGTATTGAATCTCCATTTAAATTTTGCAAGATTTTGGCACTGTAGCATGAGGTTTCCTGTGAGATAGTGTTCTAATGAGGCTTAGCAAGTTTTTATTTTTTCCCCCAACTATATAATTCTGAACATATATTTAGGGACTTTGCATAAGCACGGAGGCTAGCAGGGGACAGCCCAAGGCTTTATTTCCCCTTTTTGCAGCCCTTGGATTCACCTCTTATCTGACAGTACAGTTTTCAAAAACAAAACTGAGCAATTCCTCCCAAAGCCCAGCTCTGTTCATATTCTGTAGTCTTCAGCTACACCCTCAAAAGTTAAGTCTGGCCATTGATCTCCAGAAGATTGCCAGGGCCTGCTAATTCTTCAACATTTACAGTCCAGATGAAGCCAGACAATTGAAAAATGGGTTTGGACAAGCAACAGTCTGCCTAAAGCATGTTTGACTACAAGCATCCCATCTGATTTACCTTTTTTCTTTCTAGGATCCTTCTTGGAATCACCGTATTTATAGACTGGCTGTGGCTAAGCTGTCTCCACCCATGATCCCTTTTATGCCCCTCCTTCTTAAAGGTATAATTGAAGGAATCCTATTGAATATACATAAGTACAGTTTTAAGTAACTGACAAGTAAAGCCTCAAAATCACCATCGCTAGTTCAGAGGTTCTAAAACATGAAATGTAATACAACTACATTGAAACCAAAGAAGCAGCTGGCAAATTAATTCTACTTTTTGCCTATGTACATATTTAAGAACTTACCAAAAGTGAAACTCAAGGAACAAAAGGTTTCTTATTCAAAAGTTTTCGAACCTGTCCGAGAATTACAAAAGGTAGATGGTCTCCATTTCTTTTTTTTTTTGCAACAAATGATGAGATACTTGGATTCATTTTGCAGATATGACCTTCATTCATGAGGGCAACCGTACCTTGGTGGAGAACCTTGTCAACTTTGAGAAGCTGGTGAGTAGAAATATGGGGCAGGGAAAATTGAAGTAGACTGGCCGTTGTGCTGTTTTGTGAGTGAAATAGGACATTTCATTTTGAAAAAAAAATATTCACTAGCTGGAAAAAACGACTCTGGTGTTCTGAGAAAGAGGTGTGGTGGCACACTGGTTAGAATGCTGTATTGCAGGCTGATTCTGCCAACTGCCAACAGTTCAATTCTGAACGGCTCAAGCTTGACTCAACCTTCCATCCTTCCGAGCTCGGTAAAATGAGGACCCAGATTGTTGGGGACCATATGCTAACTCTGTAAACTGCTTAGAGGGGGCTGTAAAACATGGTGAAGCAGTATATAAGTCTAAGTGCTATTGCTAGTGCTATTTTGACTGCATGCATGCTGTGTTAGTTGGTTTTTCAGTCTACAAATAGCTTGATTAGAGAAAATAGAGAGAAAACAAGTGAATAATTTACCACAAGCCCATATCTATCCTGTACAGCGCATGATGGCCAAAGCTATTCACCTTGTACATCACTGTCGGAGTCATCCCAACCGTGAGTATAGGAGACTGCTGGGTTTGGGGGAATTGTGATCAGTGAGGATCAAGGGAAGCAAAGCCTACACACTGCAGTCTAGAATGGTTGCCACACAGGATTCTTGCACAAATACAGTTTCCTGATGAAATATATTGATTCTCTCTACCCCCTTTCAGTTTACAAAGCAATTTTCAACCAGAACATCAAACTAATTTGTAATGTTAATGTTTCATCTATTTTTAATTCCAGTAAAAATTAAAAAAATTAGCTCATCCCATTCCTAAGAAAGTCATACAGTTGAAAAGGGAAGATTTACAGGTGATCTGAATCACAAGGTGAGAGAGATGCATCAAGAGACAAATAGCTTTCCTGGCTAGATGTTTTACAAGGATGCTTGCATTATAATAGCCATTTCTGTTAGAGCTGGAAGGTTCAGGAACATAGAAAAATGTCTTTGCAGACGACAAAAAGCAGAAGTTGGCAGCAGCTGGCTAGGAAATAACACATTCCCCCCCCCTCTGTAAACTTCTGACTTTCTATTTTTACTTTTCCTCTTCTCCCTTTCTTCAGTTCCCCTCTCTCCCTTGCGGAGTCGTCCCCAGCACCTCTTGGAAGAAGCTCGGGCAATGCGCGCCTCAACCTGTAAGCAAGTGAATTGGGGAAGGGTTTGTGTGTATGTCTCCTATAAATTGTTTAACTGTAGGTTTTTCCTTTGGAACTCTCAAATCATTGCATGATTTATATTGCTCTCCTTTTCAAAAGTCTGTATTGGTATTTTCTCCCCCACCCTATCCAATGCAAATGTAACAACAGTTGTTAGGACTATGTCCTAACAGAGGTTTTCATGAAAACTCCTTGGAAATAACTATAATTCCATGATAGAGTTCTGAGTCTGTGTGCTAAAGGATCTGGATTCAGCCCCTGGCATCTACAAGTCCATGGAAATGGATGAATCTCTTAAATTTTAAAAATGCACTGCTTTTTAGACTGCAGCAAGGGATAAGCAGCCCCCTGTCTATGGGCCATATAAATATCCCACCTCCACCCCAGCCACAGGTGATGGCAAACTTTCAGCAGCATATGTGTTTGTGAGGAGGTGGAGTATTGGAGCATTGGAAAAAGTAAAAGAGTTGGGTCTTAATACACTACTTTGCTCTAAAATAATCATTGTCTCCTACACCAGGGGTAGGCAACCTTGGCTCTTTTATGACTCGTGGACTTCAACTCCCAGAATTCCTGAGCCAGCCTGTCCTACACCTATCCCCCAGAAGGCCAACAAAGTTGGTCTCAGTTTTTCAGGAGACTTTGTTACATCACTGGCCACATCTGCCTTAGAAGCCAAAAAAGAAAAGATTCTGCCCATTTAATTATTTTCTTGCTCAATATAGCTAGGAAACTTTGTCAACTGATCCTTTATTTAGTGGTGTTCTGCCTCTTTCAGTACTATTGTGGATGATAGATTTCCTTAATCCTGGTTTGTTTCATTTCAGGCTCAGAACAGTCCCTCAGCACTCGAAGTCCAGCTGCAATCTGGGCCCATATCCAGCCTCTGAGAGTGATTGACAGACAGAAGGAACTTTTGCGGCTGTCACGAGACCTTGAATCTTGATGCTGGAAGATTGCCCAAGCAAGGACATAAAGCGTGCCAAGGATTGTTTGGGAAGACACCTTCTTGTGGGTTAGGCCAACTCTCCTCACATTTGGCCAGAGGAAGATCTCAAGCAGATAAGAAATATTGTGGTGGCACATTTGATCTGTCCTGATAATTGGAAAATAGTTGACATCGCTGCAGAGCCTAAGGAATGATGTATCACCTGCCTCCTTTGATGGTTTTACAGGCTGCAATATTTCTGGTGTGAAAAAAGACCACTTTATGGAACTCTTTGAGCTGCCTTACCAGGAAAGGAGCAAAGGAGCTCCCATTTATCAGTTATCAGTGTTCAACAGAAATGTGTTTTGTTTTTTTGTTTTTTTTTTTTTAAAAAAAGAAAAATGGGAAGATTTTTTTGGGGTGTGTATGATGAATTGTTATTTTCTGACTTGGAGTTTCCTCTCTTCTGCCAGGTTCAAATAAGATTCTTTAAAACATTTGAATTGAGCCATTTCCTTCCCTCCAGTTGAGTTGATTGAACTAATGAGCAGAACATACTGATGTATTTATTTATTCATTAAATGTATATCTTGCTTTCCTCCTGGAGCTCAAGCAGAGCACACAGCATTTCCCACTTCAAGTTTTTCCTTACTGGTGAAGTAAGCTGGACTAATGAGGAGATAGTGGCTGGCCTAGCAGCTTCTATGGCATATGATGGACTCAGAACTGGATTTTTCTGCTCCTAGTCTAGCGCTTTTACTTCATTGAGACATCACATCTCTTGTATGTAATGCCAGTAGGCAATTTGATAGAAATGGGATGCACCAGAAGGTTACAGGAGATACAGGAATGCTTCTTAGAATGGTGTACAAGCTGCCATTCATGCCAATGGAAGCTTTGCCCATAAAAATTCATGGAGTTGCAAACATCTTCTATCACAGCAACAGGTAGGTGTGCAGGAATTACCCGATCCAAGCATCCATATGCCTGCCCTCCTCATATTGTCATGGAGGCAATAGCAAGGCTGGTTGAAGAAGGTTGTAAAATCTGGAGCTGCCCTCCCACCCACAGATGGAGAGCTTCTAAGCAAATGGCAGGCTGAAATAGATTAGAGGTGAGTGAGAGTACAAGTTGTCTATGAACCAATGCACAGAGTATGAGGAATAAACAGGGTGAATTAGAAATTCAAGTAAATGAGGGCAGATATGATATTGTTGCCATTACGGAAACCTGATGGGATGAAACCCACAAATGGAACATACAGCTAGAGGGATTTAAAATATTTAAAAGAAACAGACCAAATAAAAGAGGAGGTGGAGTTGCACTACGTATAAGAAACAACTACATCTCTACAGAAATAGAGCACAACAATGATGAGAACTGTCTTGAATCCATTTAGGTCAATATAAAAAGGGGAAAAATGACATTGCAATAGGTGTATACTATAGGTCACCCAACCAAACATAGGTAATAGATGAACTTTTTGCTAGTCAGTTAACTAAGGTATGTAGGAAGCACATCACAATAGTAACGGGGGACTTTATTCTGACATCAACTGGGAGACAAACTCTGCCCGAAGTGGAAGATTAAACAAGTTCTTGACAAACCTAGCAGACAACTTTGTCTCCCCAAAAGTAGAGAAGGGAACTAGAGGATCAGCCATATTGGAGTTAATTCTCACAGAGATAAAATGATAGAAGATGTTGAAGCTTGGGGGAGCCTTGGGGGGGGAGTGATCATGCAATATTGGAATTCAATATTATGCAAGTACAAATAATAGAACAAAGTCAAATTAGAGTCTTGGACTTTAAGAGAGCTAATTTCAATAAACTTAGAGAAAGCCTGGGAAGGATTCCATGGATGAGAATCCTCAAGGGGAAAACAACTTAAGAAGCTTGCGAAATTTTGAAAAGTGAGATTATTAAAGTCCAGTTTAGCACAATACCAATGAAGAAGAAAAATAACAGCACTCAAAAGAAACCAGCATGGCTGCATAAAGAACTGTCTGATAAATTGAAAGACAAAAAGGATGTATAAAAAAATGCAAAGAGGGACACATAACTAAAGCAGAAAATTAGCAAATAGCCCAAGCCTGCGAAGTTGAAGTGAGGAAAGCTAAGGCTCAAAATGAACTAAGGCTTGCAACAAAAATAACAAAAAAACTTCTTTCAATATGTAAAACACAAGAAAAAAGTCAAGGAAACAATTGGTTTTTAATGGGAGAAAGTGACAAAAAGGTAGCAACAAGCAATGAGGAGGTAGAACTTCTTAATTCGTTTTTTTTGCATCCGTCTTTACACAAATGGAAAAAACAGCCCAACCTATCAAAAACAGTATTGTAAAAAACAGATTAGGAATACAAGTTAAAATGGGCAAGAAAATGGTAAGTGAGCACCTGTCCATCCTAGACGAGTTCAAATCACCAGGACCAGATGGACTACACCCCAAGGTTCTGAAAGAACTGGCAGATGTGATATCTGAACCACTGAACTATATCTTTCAAAGATCCTGGAGAACTGGAAAAGAGCTGATGTAGTTCCCATCTTCCCAAAAAAAAAAAAAAAAGATCTAGGAAACAACAAACCTAACAGCCTGACCTCAATACCTGGGAAGATTCTGGAAAAGATAAACAGCAAATCATTGAACACCTAGAAGCAAACAAAGTCATAACCAAAAGCCAACATGGGTTTGTCAAAAACAGATCATGCAGACAAATCTTATTGCATTCTTTGATAAAGTGACAAAATTAATGGACCAGAGGAATGCTGTGGATATAATTTACTTGGAATTCAGTAAGGCATTTGATAAAGTAGACCATAACCTACTACTTGATAAGATAGAAAAATATGGGTTAGATAGCATCACTACCAGAGGGATTTGTAACTGGCTGACCAACCACACTCAACGTGTGGTCCTTAATGGAACTGTATCTACATGGAGGAAGTATGCAGTGGGTTACCACAAGGCTCTGTTTCATCAGTGATTTGGCTAAGGGATAGATGGAGAACTCATCAAATTTGCAGATGACACCAAGCTGGCAAGAATAGCCAATACTCCAGAAGATAGGCTTAAGATACAGAAGGATCTTGACAGATTTGAACATGGTATAGTATAAGTCAGGGGTAGGGAATCTTGTTTCTTTTATGACTTGTGGACTTCAATACCCAGAATTCCTGAAACAGCCATGTTGACTCAGGAATTCTGGGAGTTGAAATCCACAAGTCATAAAAGAGCCAAGGTTCCCTACCCCTGGTATAGGTGGTACCTGACTCAATAGTAGAAACTGTGAGAGAGATCTTGGAGTCCTAGTGGACAATCACTTAAATATGAGCCAGCAGTGTGCTGTAGCTGCCAAAAAAGCCAACACAGTGCTGGGCTGCATTAACAGAGGGATAGAATCAAGATCACATGTAGTGTAATACCACTTTATAATGCTTTGGTAAGGCACACTTGGAATACTGCATCCAGCTTTTTTACATCCACGATGTAAAAAAGATGTTGAGACTCTAGAAGGAGTGCAGAGAAGAGCAACAAAGATGATTAGGGGACTGGAGACTAAAACATATAAGGAACGGTTGCTAGAATTGGGTATGTCTAGTTTAACAAAGAGAAGGACAAGGGGTGACCTGATAGCAGTCTTCCAATATCTCAGGGGTTGCCACAAAGAAGAGGGAATCAAGCTATTCTCCAAAACACTTGAAGACATGACAAGAAGCAACGGATGGAAACTAATCAAGGAAAGAACTAAGAACCTAGAACTAAGGAGAAACTTCCTGATGGTTAGAACAATTAATCAGTGGAACAACCTGCCTCCAGAAGTTGTGAATGCTCCAACACTTCATTGGTAACACTGGAAGTTTTTAAGAAGAGATTGAACAGCCATTTGTCTGAAATGGTATAGGGTTTCCTGCCTGAGCAGGGGATTGGAGTAGAAGACCTCCAAGGTCTCTTCCAACTCTGTTATTCTGTTAAGAATCAAGAGGTTGTGGCTGCCCACTTCTGTTTCTCCATACAGAAAGTGAGTGCTTCAGTTTGCCTGAGACAGATATGGTGTTTGATAGGCAAATCCATCCCTAGGGTAATGTGACTTTCTGTCAATGAGCTAAAGAGGTTTTCAGGTGGGACAGTCTAATGGAACTCTGTGTTAACATAAGAGACTTTCAGGGGACCAGATCTTCTCATAGGGTTATGCAACTCTAGATTAACCAGCTGTAGACTGCATCACTGAGAATTGGACACGATTGAACAGAAGGAACAAAAAAGACTAAGCAAAGGGATTTTTGATTGGGCAAGTCTACTTACTAGTGCATGCAATTCCCTATTTGCCAATTGGTATATTGCAGGGGTAGGCAACCTTGGCTCTTTTATGATTCGTGGACTTCAACTCCCAGAATTCCTGAGCCAGCATGGCTGGCTCAGGAATTCTGGGAGTTGAAGTCCACAAGTCATAAAAGAGCCAAGATAGCCTACCCCTAGTATATTGGGTAGAGAGAATTTGAGCAGGCAAATGGTGCTGGTCATGATGGCGGCAAACAGCTCCATGTGAGCCAATGGACGCTGGGCCCACAATCCTTCTCCTAACAAGGATTTATTGCATGGTCATTTTTGTAAACAATATGTTTTCTATATTATCCTTTATTTTTTTATTCTGATTTTGTAATTATTCCATTATGAATATATAACTTTAACATATTGTTGTGTATGAATCTGTCTCTCTAATGCTATTCTAGGGCTGGGGGGGGGTGTAGGAGTTTCTAACCTAATTGGACCTGCAGATTCTTTAGACCAGCCAAAGGCAAGAAGAAATATTTTAGGTACTTCTAATCTTCAATATTTTAATTGCAATCCTTTTTTTTTTAAATGTATATAGCGAGTCAAAGACTTTTGCAGCAGTAATTGCTTTCTTTCCAATTTCAGTAGGAAATGCAAGCTGAATTTGCAAATCCTTAACGAATATGGCAACCAAAATACAGGAGTACTTCAATTTATTTTTCATTCTCTGTATTTTGTATTGCAGTTCTTTAACCAAAATGTCCTTAGAGAAACATTCATGTTAGAGAACTAGACATACATGATTTGCAAAAAAGATAGCGTAGAGAAAACATAATAAAGTTGTGTGTTTTAGGGGAAATAATCACACGTACATAAAACATACTAGGAACTAGGGTTTATTTCCTTGCCCCAGAAAATGTGTGTCCATTGTTTTTTGTCCTATTATCTCCAAAGCTAATTTATGTACAGGATCACCTCTGAATTATTCAGTGCTTCCAAATAAAGGTCATAGAGCACTAACAGCTAGGCAGATACTCAGCCTTATAGTGATGGGCTCTTCATTTCATAGTGCCTTCAAAAAGATGTTGAAATGTTTAACAAAGATTAAACCCAATTGATTCTTTCACAATCTTCCACAGTGATAGTCTCTTGCTATTCTGCAGCTGTTTATTTACTAAATTTCCCCACATGTTTCACAGTTGCATCAGCTTAAATGTAGTTGAGGGTCAATTCACTTCAATTAGAACAACCAAGATGCAGTTTTAGCTTAAAATCCACTTCTTAGGCAAATACATTTTATTGATGAATGAAATGTTTCACAAATTCACCATCCAGTTTGAGAAAGTAACAGAACTGTTGCAGACCGTAATTTGGGGGTGGGACTGGAAGGGAAGAAATCATATGGATTTCTCTTGGTTCTAACATGGAAACAACTTGTTATTGGAAGCTTTCTTGGACTTAGTTTATATGCTGTTGAAATGCTGTCATGCACCATTGGTGACATAGATTGATTTTATAATTTAAATATAAGTAGTCCTTGACCTAACAACCACAATTGGGACCAGAACCTCTGTTGCTAAGTGATGCAATTGTTAAATGAGTCATGTCCAATTTTATGACCATTTTGCCATATTTATTAAGTGAATCACCGCAATTGTTAAGTAAACCAGACTGTTAGGTGAATCTAGTTACACCCATTGGGTTTGCTTATCAGAAGCCAGCTGGAGAGGACACAAATGGTGATCATATGACCTTAGGATGCTGCAACATCACCAATACATGCCTGAATTTTGATCACAGGACTACAGGGATGCTGCAATGGTCGTAAGTATAAGGACCAGTTTGTAAGGCACTTTTTCCAGCACCATAATCTTGAATAGCCACTAAATAGATGGTTACAACTTGAGGACTGCCTCTATTACATTTTCTCTATGGAAACTGTGGCAATTAAAGTTGGAGCAGATTCATCGCTGGCAGTTGCACAGAAGAAAGATGTGATTACTTCCAATCCCTCGGCACAATTACAAGTTGATAAATGAGACAGATGAGGTAAGACTTCCAACAAAACAGCCAACATACGTATGGGGAATGATTTGTATTTATAATTTACTCATACAGTAGATGCTGAGTCGGGCATCTAGGAAATCCTTGCAGTACCACGGCTAGATTCCATAGCTGAATTCAGCCCCTCTTATTTCTGATTCAGGTCATCGGTTACTAAGATTGCGCTTCAAAGTGATTCCAAAGATCAAGCTTTAGAAAGCATAGGGTCAACCACGGCATGCCTTCACTCCCAGCCTTCCTGCTTTAAAGATGGGCAGTGTGCATGCCAAAACCTTTCTCCTGAATCATTTTCAGAGCATGCACAATTTTCTTGTGTCTGATTTGCCATTAATTAAACAATGCCATCGCCAGCTCATCACTGTTTTCAAGAGATGACAAAGGGTGCAGAAGGCTCACTGACAGAACTATTGAATTTGCTCGGGATCCATATAAATTACGAGGACCCAAAGGATAATGGAAGCCTGGTCTCCACTTAAGAACTGGATAAAATACTAGTGGAAAGAAATGAGTTGGAGATCAAAATGGATGATCGACTTTCTGATGGCAGGGCCCTTAACTTTCTGTAGGTGTCCCAGAGTTTGACTAGTACAAAAACAGAACAAATAAATTGAGTTAGGATTTTCTGATCCCTAGCTCCCTTGAGAGTTTGGGGTGTGTGTGTGTTAATTAGGTGAAGTTTATTTTAGAGGATACATCATGTTTTCAGGGAATGCCCTTCCCTAAATATTAAGAAACCATACCATTAATTGTGGATTTATGAATTCACTTGGGGAACCGGATGAAGAACTCCCTTGCATCAGGCAAGCAAACACTATTTTCACTATAGGAAAAGATACAGTCTTCTAAGAATAATACGATGGCAGCAGGTGGTGTTTGGAATGGGACAACTCGCTATGGCCAACTCTCCACGGCCCACTCAGCATGGGACAACTTGTCACAGGACACTTCAACAGTTCAATTTAATTATTTAAAATAATTAAAAAATATTTTTATTTTTGCCATTCACATTTCATTTTGTCCCCCTCCTTGTGCATCCTTTCTTTGATGATTCCATGCCACCTTTTCTTTGATATTAGCGTAACTCTTGCTCAGCCACGAATTGTCCTGCGGCAAGTTGCCTCGTGGCAAGTTGGCTGCAGTGAATTGGCCATGGCAAATTAGCCACAGTGAGTTGGCCGTGGCAAGTTGGCCATGTCGAGTTGTCCTAACCAGGGGTAGGCCACCTTGGCTCTTTTATGACTCGTGGACTTCAACTCCCAGAATTCCTGAGTCAGCATGGCTCAGCTTGGAAACCTCTCCCTTTTCCCTCAGCATGGCTGGCTCAGGAATTCTGGGAGTTGAAGTCCACGAGCCATAAAAGAGCCAAGGTTGCCTACCCCTGTCCTAGACCCTATAGTGTTTCACTCATCCTACAAAGACATTCTACTGCTCCTCCTCTCCAGTGTAAGAAACATTTCCAGGCACGTGCAAAATGTATATTTTAGTGCTTTTTCACATTACAGGTAGTCCTTGACTTACAACAGTTCATTTAATGACCGTTTGAAGTTACCGCAACACTGGAAAAAAAAGACTTACAATTGTTTTTCACACTTACGATTGTTGCAGCATCCCTATAAGGCAGGTGATCAAAATTCTATAACTGACTCATATTTATGATGGTTGCAGTGTCCTAGGGTCATGTGATCCCTTTTTGCCACCTTCAGACAAGCAAAGTCAATGGGGAAAGCCATATTTTACAACCTTTCTTGCCACAGTTGTTAAGTGAATCACTCAGTTGTTAAGTTAATAACACAATTGTTAAGTGAATCTGGCTTCCCAGTAGACTCTGCTTGTCAGGAGGTCACAGAAGACTAATGACATGATCCTTGGGACCGTGCAACAGTCACAAATATGAGTCAGTTTCCAAGTGTCTGAATTTTGATCACGTGACCATGGGGATGCTGCAACAGTTATAAGTGTGAAAAATGACCATAAGGCACATTTTTCAGTGTGGTTGTAACTCCAAATGGTCACTAAATGAACTGTTGTAAGTCAAGGACTACCTGTAGTAGAGTTGATGATTTTGGACCTCTAGAGAGAGAGAGAGAGGGAGGGAGGGAGGGAGGGAGGGAGGGAGAGAGAGAGAGAGAGAGAGAGAGAATATCTTGGCATTTTATGGTAGCCCCAAATCATCCCAATTTATATCCTACATCCATGTAGTCAAGCTGTGGCCCTAATGGTGAATGGAGTTTTTGAAAGCTACTTTTCAAAAAAATGTGTCAGTCTGAAAAGGTAATCGCAGACTCCTCCTGGTTTGGGGGCATCTTGCATTTTCCTTGTCTAGCATCTCTAGCCTTTACCCAGATATATTGGAGGGATAGCACAGCATTAAATTCCCCTTCCTGGCACATGGAGGGGGGGGGGTCCCTTCTGGAGCCACATGGGAATCTTGAACAAGGATGTCCTCATGCATTGAAGGAGATACAATCAATTTCTGAACGCTAAGGATCTCGCTGAATGTGTAAGGAAAGCTGAAATTCTGCCCTGATGTTTCTCAATGCTACAGTATGTGAGATTGAGAATTATGGAGTTTGCCTCAAGAATCTGAGTAAGATAAATGCTGCCTTCTGAAAAGAAGAAAAAGTTGGCATCCATTTAGATGGCATCCATTTATTGCCCCCAGCAGCAAATTCAAACATTGGATTGAGAAAACGGCCTTAGCCATGTGCTAAGAAAAGGGGAAACAAGGAGGTTTGCAATGGTCTGCTGGCCCAATTCCACATGTAGAAGAGAGGGAGAGGCTACTTGTATTGCATTAGGGAAAGGGAGGGGAGGGGAGGGGAGGAGAGGAGGGGAAAGGAGAAGAGAGAAGGAGAAGAGGGGAGGGGAGAGGAGAGAGGAGAGAAGAGGAGATACAAAATAAAAACTGGCAAATAGAAGTAGAACAAATGAAAGGAAGCAAAACAAAAGGAAGCAAAATTAGTACCGATATCAATAATAATAGGTACCCTGGGTGCAATTCCAAAACAACTGAAGCACCACTTGAATACCATCGGCATCAGCAAAATCACCACCAGTCAAATTGCAAAAGGCAGCTTTACTTGGAACAGCTTACATTCTGCGACAATATCTTTAACACTACCAAACAACAACTTCCTATCCCAAGAACTCGATAGGTGGATAAAAATGCCATATCCAGTTTAAACATCTGGCTGGATATGTGACCAATCCAAAATAATAATTTAATTTATATGCCATCCAATGCCGGGCAACTCTGTGAGGTCATGGCAGGCATCCTTTTAATTAAAAAGAAAAGACTTGTTTCTACAAAACGTGATTTTCCAAGCATGCTATGACTGTTTTTTTGCATTCAGGGCTTGAATTTACTGTTAGAGCTAATGGAAAATGGATATCACATCTATCTGGATTTTTCCCACTGGAAAAATATTTGCGTGGGATTTTCTTGTGCATAACTCATGTTGGAAATATTAAATGCAGCTCTCAATAGAGTGTATTTCTCAGTAACTCCCAGGGTTTGGGCTATTAGTAATAATAAGGACTAATATACCATTTGAAAAAAAAATAGGTCACATTCTTTTAATGAAACTTAGTATCATTCTCTCTTCTGCCTCCTGTCCCCCCCCCAAATCATCAATAACCACGCACAATTCTAATCCCCTTGACCTCTGGACAAGACTTCAGATCACATAGATTTCTGCAGGAATTTGAGAAACCCAGTCCTGTGTGCCTTGCACCCCCAAAACTCGTTTACCTTGTTTGGGAAATCATGTAAGGTAGTGGCTTTGACTTTTGGCTAAAGTCCTGTTTCCCCACTTCCCCTTTCTATCTCCTTGAAAAAGAAACTTGGTTTCTGTGTGCTTGTCTTGGTCTGGAATGAAAAACATCAACAAAAGAAAGAAACTGGGGTGGAAGGGTTCCAAGGAGGAAATTCTTGCTCAAAGCTTCCTCCCTGTTGTAGCCACTCCCTCATATGCTGACAGTTCTTTGGAA
Source organism: Crotalus tigris (assembly GCF_016545835.1). Classification (NCBI taxonomy): domain Eukaryota; kingdom Metazoa; phylum Chordata; class Lepidosauria; order Squamata; family Viperidae; genus Crotalus; species Crotalus tigris. The sequence continues at coordinate 1,218,082 of NW_024097006.1, forward strand.
ATGAGACTGCTGTCCATCTCCCCGTGGATTCTAATGGTCTTTTAAGCAGGCATGGCCTCCTCGGTGGACGACCCTGTGGAGAGGCTTCAGGATGAAGTCTCTTGTTCCATCTGCCTGGAGTATCTGAGGGACCCAGTGACCATCGACTGTGGTCACAACTTCTGCCAGGCTTGCATCTCAGACTATTGTGAGCGAGGAACTGGTTCCATAACTGGGGCAGCTCTCTGTCCCCAATGCCGGGTGGGGTTTTTGCTAAGCAGCTCCCGCCCCAACAAGCAGCTGGCCAATATCGTGGAGGGCATTGAGCGGCTGGCTCGGAGGCCCAGCCAAGGACTTGCTGAGGCCTTGTGTGAGAAGCATGGCAAAAAGATGAGGCTTTTCTGCCAGGACGATGGGGAGTCCATTTGCTTGGTGTGTGACAAATCTCGGGAGCATCATATGCACTCAGTCCTGCCCATTGAGGAGGCTGCTCACGATTACAAGGTAAGGAGGAAGCTGGGTTTGGGTTCCAAATAGGAAGCCCTGAAGTGAGGACAGGCTGGGCTTCTTTGCTGTCCAAATCCTCATTGGGGAGGCTTTTGGCCAGTTACAAATGCTCAGTCCAGCTTACCTCATAGAGTTGTTGTTTTCGAGGGTAGACCTCTCAGGTAAACCTCCTTTGCTATTGGAGAGAAAGTGGGGTATATAAGTGAAACATAAATGTAGAAAACTCTTACTATCCTTAGATTCAAATTGTCCAGGCAGTATTCAACTCTTCTTCCCTACATCAACGGGCTTCTACTAGAAGGGTAGTGTTGTCACATGCAAATGATACACAGTTTCATCAAATAACATAATCTGCATAATTTACATAATGATAAGCTCATGCGAGGGATGTCATTGTTGCTAACCATTGTGTGGGCCTATATATTCTCTTTTTTTGTTTTTAAAAAAGCTTTCCATGAGTCTCAGCTTTATTTTGGTAGAGAAAAATACATAAATGATGAAGCGTCTAGCAGTGTCTCAACCACCTTGGCCTTGAGGGGCTATGAACATTAATTAGGTTTTTTGAATATAATACAAGATTAATTTTGCTACTCTCAAAATCTTTACTGCACATTGCTTGGGAAAATTAATCTTTGCCCTTGCTCTGTGATCTGCAGAACAACCCTGGGAGGTTTGTGAACATTAAAAGGAGGGGAAATGTTGCCTTCCATCTCTTGGCTTTTTAGGATCCTTGAAGTAGTACATATGAATCTCCTTGTGGCCTCCCATCCAGGCACTTTTAGTTTCCAAAGTCTTACAGCATCGGCTGCTCTGAGATCTCTCTCTGAACCACATGTTTTGATTAGCTTGAAACTCTTAAGATTCTTTCAAAGTTACAGATTTTTTTAAGGAAGGCCAACATTCGCTCATGTTCCCATACAATCTTGTCCTTGCCTTTCTTTAAATGCTGCCTATAATCCGGAACCAGATCTGATATAAATACTTTTAGCTTTCAGTAACTGAGAACTTTCCAAATGAAGCCTGGCAGGAACCCTTTTCATGGTTGGTATCATTGCTCTTCTTTCCTTCATAGTTGTTGATACTTTCTTCATGCAACAATTATAGACTAATTTTACTAATCCTGTTTACAGACAGGATGTTGTTTGTGATATGTTTTATTTCTAAGCTTCAAAGAGGCAGTACTGAGATGGATAATGAAAACTACAAGCTTACTTCCTTCCCTCTTAAAGAAGTAATTGGTTTTTTTGGTAGTCTTCTAAAAGCAATAACGTTGAAGCCCCTGCAAAATGTTAAAAGAGATATAAGTTCAGAGGTGGGATACAGCCAGTTCACATCACTTCTGCAGAACTGGTAGCTAATTTTTTGTTGCCCAGATCCAGAATGGACTTCCAGAAGCAGCATCCACAGAGAGAACCAGTTGTTCGTATAGTTGAATCCCACCCCTGAATAAGCCCCTCTAATATGAGAATTATATAAAGCTGTTCATCATCTTGTTTAATTTTAACCAAATTATACATCTCGTTTTTTTACAATAGCTATAGCTTCTAAAAATATCTGTATCTTACAGCCAAAGGTTGCACAACTTTTTCTTTTATTCCCAAAGCCCATATTGAATATGGGTGTGCGTATGGGGAAAAAGGAATGTACTGAGCAGGATTATGTTACAAAGTGGATAGCATCTCATTATGAAGATGGATAGGTTATGCATTTTCCAGGAATGTTACTTTTTGAGAGGGCGTTTTTGTTTCTTTGTTTGGGAAGCATATATTAGTAATTAAGAGTACAGCTTTCCTATATATCCAGCCTCAGAATTATGAGAAATTATGCTGCTTATTCTTGTATGTAATCTAAGCAAAACATCCAACAAAATCCTTTCTCTTTTCTGGTCCAATTTCCCCCTTCCCCCTGCTTTATTTTTCCAATCTGTGACTGTCTGACTCTAACTAGAAGAAATGTTTTTGTAAACTTAATCTTAAATTGTTCTCAGATTAAGTTTATATACTTCCTAGATTAAATTTATATACTATTATAGGCACTGACCATCAACATTAGTAATCCGAAAGAGAAAAATAGTTATTTTTAACAAATGCATATATTAGAAAGCAAACAAACAGCTAGAAACAGCTCTGTTAAGATATTTGTATATGGCGGTAATGTTCTACAAACATATGTTGAGCAATTCCCCCCCCCCCAGTCCTTGTGGTTCTAAGCATTACGTTTAGGAATTATGATTGCTAACTTTTTTTTTCAACCTGGTGATTTCCCCCCCCCCCCGCATTCCTTCAGTTTTTTACAACTTGGGCAGAGTTAAGCCAAATGAACTTTCCTGAGCAGACAGACAAAAGTGTTTTAAAAAGTCACCCCTCCCTCCCATTTCCATATATCAGCTGCTAAAGTGCAATAGAACACAACTGGAAAATAAATAGAAATTCTGATGTTATTCATTAAAAGGCAACTACATCCCCCCCCACTTTTTCTTTCTCTTTTTCATATTATTATGGTAACATTGTTCTGCTTGCAGCAGCAATGAGCTCACATCATTGCTGCCAACTTTTTATTCTCTTTTCCTATCTTTTTAAAAATAATAAGTGGAAGTGGAAGCATTTTCAGACAATGCTTATCTCCACATTTCACAACCTTTATCATGAAATAGCCACCTCCTGCTTTCCTCAGGAAGTAGAGAGAACCAGGTCAAACTGTTTTTCCTCTAAATAAAAAGCCCTTGGGAAAATGTTGTAAAGCTCTTCCTTTGCTGAAATTTGGTTTTGTCAACACTTTACTGATAGTTCCTTCTTATCAGAGAATGGAACATCGCTGTTTTCATAAAATTAATGAGTGCTTATGCTTTAAATGTCAACTTGAGGTATAAAAGTTTTTAAAACCTTATCTCTAAGCTCAGTGATTTCTCCAATAATTACTTTCTCCGGCTGGTGATCTCCTGCCAACCATAAACAGAGATGGATTAACAGTAAAAGCTTCCTTGAAGCATATCTAGGGTTTTTGCTCTAGGTCAGGGGTGGGGAATGATGGCCCTTTTATGACTTGTGGACATGCTGTTGTCAAACCTTCAAATGATTTTGTCTGCAGCCATGTTTACTTCATTTTCGGTTGCCACAGCCATGGGAGGGGGGAGATGTGTTCTTTTAGTTTAGCCATAACAAATACTTTCTTATGGGAACCGAGGTCAAGCTGCCTACGTTTTGGCGGGCTGGAGATTCTGTTAGAAAGCCCGCCAAAGTAGTTAAGTGGGGATTGTGATTTATGATAACTGTAGGGGTGGAGAGTTCAACTTTTACTTTCTAACCTTTAAAGGGTGGGAACTTTCATTCTTGGGTTCACCTTTGTTCCTGCGGATACTATGTAGCCATTAAAAGTATTCTTTGAGGAATGCAATTATCTCAGAGTTATTATTTTCTTCTGGTCTCATCTATCGGAACCATGACAGCTGTCTCAGGAATTCTGGGAGTTGAAGTCCACAAGTCATGAAGGGGCCATTGTTCCCCATCTCTGCTCTAGGTAGATCCATGGATAAGTGTTAGTGTGGACATAGTCACATTGGTAAACATAGGTAAACTTAGCCAAGAATTGTTAGTCATGAACATCATTTTGGGAGCCAGAGACTCCTGTCTTGAGATGATAGTCCTATAGAATAATGGCTAGAGAAGCTCTATTCACACAGAGATCATTCCTGAAGAGAGGAGGCTGTGGCCCTCCAAAAGTTACTGAACTATAACCTCTCCTTCACTGTTGGCCCTACTAGCTGAGGCTGCTGGGAACTGTAGCTTTGGAGAGAGGGGGTTACAAGTTCCCAAGCCTTGTGCCCACAACTTTCCCAGTATAGTATGTTAGTTTGAAGGCATATTCATATCTTCATCCAGGCCTCATATGTGTTTTCTTTCCTAGATGAAACTCCAGCAAGCTGTGGACACTCTCAGAAAAATTCTGGCAGAAGCAATGAAGCTGGAAGTCCAAGAGAAGGAGAAAACCAGCCAATGGAAGGCAAGCCCCTAATCATGTCCCTCTCACTCTGACTAGCTCTTTTTTTACCCTGAGTCCTAACTAAAAGGGTCATATGCAGATTTTTCGGTGAGGTGGCACTTCTTTAAGTGGCTGGCTAGCTTTATGGTGGGGGAGATGCATAGGGTTGTATACAAATTTTTTGAACAGCTCCAAATGTGCACTGTAGATCCCAAAGAAGAGAGTTGCACAATCCTACTAATCACAAAGGAGTAAAAATATTAAGGGAATTGCTAGTCAGGTGCAGTAAAGTGCTATACTACACTCCATAAATCAATGGAAAGATGTCATCACTGCTGATGCCTGTGCTCTGTCCTTTAGGATCAAAGCCACAAGTAGTCCTGTTTTTACCATTTTAATGAAGGATAAGTGAAGAAAGCAATATTTCATATCTCTTCCCACAAAGCACCCCTGGGAAGAACAAGCAGCAGCTCCTGTTCTTAATAGATAGATGGTGGATGAGGATGGACAAGTATAGGTAAAGGCTTAGAGTGGCTAGTTTAGCTACTTTGAAAATTGGAGATGTTCTATGTCTGATACCTGTGCAATTTGGCTATATCTCTGCATAGCTGTAATATTCTTCTGAAACAAACTAAACCAGTATCCAAAAACTAGCCTGGTGGATCTCATAATGCCAAGAAGAGGATGAAACAGAAAAGAGTGATCAGCAATGAGTATTGCAAGAGCATGACAGTACTGAGAGCAGGTGCCTGAGGTTGTAAGCCCTGGAAGTAATTCATGGAGTTGACAAAACAGCATTGTTTTCCCCACCAAAGTAATAGTAATAGAAACAAGTAGAACCATGTGAAATCCTTTTTTCGGCAAGAGCAAAGAAAATTTAATAATGGATTCCCTGGTAACAGGACTAGGAATACATAGCTGGCAGAACTGGTCCAAGAGAGCAATATGCTACAGGCCTAGTACTTTTTCAAAAGAGTGCTAAACCCAAATATACAAGGAGTTGTGAAAGATCTGACTAGCTCTTAAGATAGCTCTGGTCAGGTACTGTATTATACAAGCAAGTTATTGGGGGGGGGGCTAATTGTGCAGTGGATGGGGGAAGTGAGGAACAGCCCTATATGAGGAACAAAAGCAAGGCAAACAGTGCCAAAGATGTGATGGATTTATGTGGCAGGTTCCTCATTCTCAGGGAGGCAAGAAGTACCAGCATGCACTTACTGCACGTGTATGTACGAGTGTGTTTGCTTTCTTTCCCGCAAACTCACTTACAACCCAGAACATGAGTCAGCAGTAGCTATTTGGCTCAGATGTTGAGAAAGATCCACAGTTGCTCAAATTGTATCAAGGCGGCTTTAAGCTCTCCAGATTCAAAGATAAAAAGCATCATTGAACCTGGAGAATTTCTGATCCCATAAGTGTGAGGAGTCGGTTCTGATGACCTGACCTGTGTTTGTGTGTAAGGTATTCCACACTTTCTCAGAGGCTCTTGACCCTTGTCTGGGGGTTTGGATCATCATATATGAAAAACCGCGGTTCTCATTGTTTTGCTTTTTCGGTTATAAGGAATGTGGCTAAACTTCTACAGGCAGGAAGAATGATACATTTACCCAAGACTCTTCACAATTAAACTATTGTGGATGAAAAGATTACAGAAAGGAAATCCCCTTCCCACAAAGGAGTTTCACAAAATCCTGGGCTTGCATAGACTGGTTTAGGGTTTCTGGGCAACTCCCTACAGCCGTGCTTTAAAAAGCAGTTAGGTTTTCGAGGGCTAGAAAACTTATTTTCCCCAGAACAAACTGAACCACAATCTACTTACGTCTCCAGCTTGTCCCTGAGCACTGATTTAAAATTTACTTAGTAGCATAGATAGGGATCTCTAAGCACCAATTATCCACTAAAATACCCAGAGAAACTCAAAACTCAGCAGGAAAAAAAATTCTGGAGAGATAAGCATATGACTTTTTTTTACAGTTAAAAAGTTTGTTCTGTAACACTTTAAAGGCAAACTATAAATCTGTTATAATAATAATAAAAAATCCACTTCAGGAGTTGCCACTATAAATATATACAAAACATGGTGTTGGGAAATAGTAAACATGGTTATTTTAAAGACACGAAAATCAGGAAGTGCAGATGGTGACAATGACTTAAGCACTGCTGAAAGCAAAACCATGTAACTTGTCCCTCCCTTTTGGTTCGGAAGGCTGGAAGATAGGCGATGTAAAACCAATTGAAAAAAGAACTAAGAAAGCTTAAGGCGTGCCCTAGGTAAATTCACTGAAGTGGCAATCAAAGACAAAAAACAATAAAATATATAAGAGCAAATTATGTAAATTAGCACAGTTCACATTCTGGTAGCAGATCATTTGCATAAGTACATAAGTACTACCAGTAAGTACTAACAATACTATTTTACTCTCTAAGCTACATCCCTTTTATATTACCTTCTACAACATGGTTCCCAAACTTTTCTATACCCCGCAGCCCTAGAACGCTTCTGATATATTTACAACTTACAAAAGTTCAAAATAACGGCAATGAATTTGCATATACACTATCATTTTGAAAACCCAAGTTTTTGCACCCCCTGGAATATCATCTAGTTGGGAACCTTTGGTTGGGAACCCCCGTTCTACAAACTTAGTTTGAATGAAAAAAAATTTTAGGGGGCAAATGCACGATGATCCAGGACTCCATTTGTTGTGGCCTCTGGATGTGGGGGAATCTACTTTGAGCTAAAGTGGATCTGTAATGGATTTATTAACTATCCATTGTTCCTTTGTCATGTGCTGATGGATGTTAATTTGATCCTGACTGCAATTATATATGCTCTCTAATGGGTTATTTTCTTTCTAAGGGCAGATGCTTCAGTGTTAACCTCCTGAATGGGGGTTAGTATTATTAAGGAAAATAATGCAATATTTTAATATTAAAACAATATTTTAATTGTAATTAAAATATTTATTTAATATTAAAGAAATATTTTAATATATTTCTTTAATACTAAAGAAATATATTAAAGCAGTGGTTCTCAACCTGTGGGTCGGGACCCCATTTGGGGTCAAACGACCATTTCACAGGGGTCGCCAAACAAGGCTGTCCGCCATTTTTCCCCCTTTTCTTTGGCCACACCCCTGGCACCTGTTGATGTATAAGTGGTTGGGGGTCACCACAACATAGGGAACTGTATTATGGGGTCGCGGCATTAGAAAGGTTGAGAACCACTGTATTAAAGTATTTCTTTAATATTAGTTTGAATCATCCAATGTCCAGCATTGCTTTCTCTCGGTGTCCCTGCTAGGATAAAGTCAAGAAACACAGAGTACTTATCATATCAGGGTTTGAAAAACGCCGCCAGGCACTGGCTGAAGAGGAACAGCTGCTTTTGAAGCATCTTCAAGAGGAGGAGCTGGGAACACTAAAGAAGCTGGAGAGGAATTCAGATTTCCTTCTTGAGCAGTGTGCTGGACTGCAAAACCTCATTGTAGAGATGGAACAGAAATGCCAAAAACCTGCGGTCTCCTTGCTCAAGGTGAGGTCCTTCGGGATGAGCCAGCTGAAAAGAGCAAGAGAAAGCAATGGCTACATGCAGCAAATTTGCCATGGCCTTTTGCTAAAGAGGGCAGCACAATGGGTCAGTGGTTAAGATGCTGGGCTTGTCAACTGGAAAGCCCACAGTCCGGGTTTGAGACCCGAGCATTGTACAATGGTGTGAGCGCCTGTCCTCGCCTAGCTCCTGCCCACCTAGCAATTTGAAAGCATGTAAATGTGAGTAGATAAATGGGTATCACTTTGATGGGGATGAAATGGTACTCTATGACATCATACTGGCCACATTGACTGCAGAAATGTCTTCGGACAGCGCTGGCTCAATGGCCTTGAAATGGAGAGTCGGCAATGACAGGCGGAGTAAAATCGGCAGAGATTCCTTACTAAAGAGCTCAGTAATTTCTTGTAACTCTCTTTTCGTGTTGTTTTGCTATGTTTCTTGTATTATTAATCATAAAATCATTCCTGAACTGGTGTTGCAAAAAGATAGAATGTAGAATTAACAGAATGCAACCTTGGTTCATCGCCCTTTTTAGAATTTTGCAGTTGCAATAGTTTGAAGCTTGCATTATTACTGCATTTGCAATGGGACTGGATCCTGGGGAAGCTTTTTCAATTTTGTGCTTGCTATCACATGTTATGCTTTTTCTGAGCAATGTGACTTTGGAAGTTGAGGCAACAAACAAGCTGATTGATAAACTATGAATTGCATACATCCTAGATCCAGGCCCTGTGCAAAATCCTATGTTATCTGATGGATAACCTCTGATTTTGTATTTTAAGAAAATTGTAAAGCTGCTGAAAGTATTATTCCCCCCTCCCCAACTTTCAAAATGGACTTTGTTCCTTAGAACCTTGAGGGCTAGATAAAAAATATCTCCCCTCCTCCCAAAAAACCAACAGATCGTAAAATGTTTGATAGAGCAGCATTAACAATGGGATTTTTTATAAGTTCTTTCAGCAACGTTTTAAAAAGAATATTTGAGCCTTTACCATATTTTTTTGTTTTTTCTTCTAGGATGTTAAAAGGACCTTGATCAGGTTGGTGCACTAAATTTAGACAATTGTTTGCATATTTAATTTTGAAATAAATCCTGATTGAAGTTTTTTTCCAGATAAAGGTTGCATTTATACACCAAAGGTGCTTTTGCAGGAGGCAACTGGACTTCCTTGTTTTTCTCTGAAGATGTTTCACTTCACATTCGGGAAGCTTCTTCAGTTCTGACTGGGTGGTGGGGAATGGGAGTATTTATATTTCTTGCAGACACTGGTCATTTGCACACATTTGCATGACTCAGGTGACCCAGAGGACACAGATAAACCTCCAAATGGCCTCAACAACTCTCTAAAAGAATGCAAATGACCAGCTGTCTGCAAGGAATATAAATCCTTCTGTTCCTCACCATCCAGTCAGATCTGAAGAAGCGTCCTGGATGAGAAGGGAAACATCTTCAAAGAAAAGCAAGAAAGTCCAGTTGCTGCCTGCAAAAGCACCTTTGGGATAACCTTGGCCTGGATGACTGGGAATCTCCATGGACACTTAGCTATGCACGTTGCTTTTATAAGTAATCCTCAACTTGGGACCACAACCGGGCCCCAAATTTCTGTATCATAGTTCCGACAGATGAAACTCTTCAAAGAACTTTGAGGCATTGTTTACCTTAAATAATCTTTATTTGAGTAGCATAGCATCAGCACTAACACAGTCGAAGCCAAAAATTGGATTCCCCTCCCCTGAGCACATAGTATCAAAGCACAATTCCCTCCTCCACTTAACAGTCATAAATCACATTCTCCAATTAGTTTGAAATGCAGGCTCTCCCTCCAGTTCTCCAGGCCACCAATTCTTATCATCTCTTATTTCATTAACCTTGGTTCACACACTAGGTCCAGTATTATTATGTCTGTCTAAACTCTCATGCACATTCCCCCCCCAGCATCATCTAACTCTAAAAGTAAAACATAAGAAGAAAATGTTTGCACCTGTAACTGTTGTCAAAGCAAAAATATCTGATGTCAGCAGCATTGACATCCTGTTGCTAAGCAAGGCAGTTGTTAAGTGAGTTGCGACCAATTTTACAACCTTTTTTGTGATGGTGAAGTGAATCGCTGTGGTTGCTAAGTGAATCATGAGGTTGTTAAGCAAATCCGGCTTCCCCCATTGACTTTGCTCATTGGAAGCCAGCTGGGAAAGTCACAAAGAGTGATCACATGACATCCCCCCCGAGAGCCTGAATTTTGATCACAGGACCGTGGGCATGCTGCAATCATCGTAAGTGTGAGGAGTTGCTTTTTTTCAGGGCTACTGTTACATCTGAACACTCGCTAAACCAACTGTTGTATGTCAAGAACTACCTGTGGTCGCTTTCATTGTTCTTAGACTAAAAAAACCCAGACCCGATGCTTTTAACTTCTGTGGGATAATTGATGATGCTTCTCCCTAGGAGTGAAGGACTATCCCTAAAAGAACCTCAGCCAATTTCGATGGAGTTGCAAGACTCCTATGCTGTTCCTGGGTTGATGGAGTCATTGCAAAGATACAACGGTAATTGACAGGTGCTTATGTAGTGCTGGACTCAATGTATTGGATTGGGTCCTGTGTTCCAGTTCTCACTTGACCATGGAGCTCAGGGCTTTGGACAGGCTTCCCCTCCTAGCATCACAAGATCCTCGGGGGTGAGGAGGGACAAATTATGAGTCTGGCCCAAGGCTTGACAGCTGTCTACCTTTCACCTGTTAGGACTGGAAACACAAGAGCCGTCCCGATGGTTTCTGTTTCCGCTTTCAGCATCGGTGACCTTTGATCCGGATACAGCCAATCCTTACCTGCTCTTATCCGAGGACCGCCTCAGCGCTCAAGTGGTGGACCGAAGGCAAGATCTGCCCAAGAGCTCATCTCGCTTTGAAACATGCACTTGTTTAATGGGCCGTGAGAAGTTCAGATTTGGGAAACATTACTGGGTGGTGTGCGTGGAAGGCAAGTCCAGCTGGACCCTGGGAGTGTGCAAAGAATCAGTCAGCCGCCAAGGTATCTTCACCCCCTCACCGGCAAAAGGGTTCTGGACAGTGTGGCTGAGGAATGGGGACGAGTATGCAGCACTTACGTCTCCACTCACAGAACTAGTGCTGAGATCAAAGCCAAAGCTGATTGGTATCTTCCTGGACTACGATGCAGGAGAGGTTTCTTTCTATAATAGCGATACCGGTTCCCACATCTTTACCTTCTTGGATTCCTTCTCTGAGATCCTTCGGCCTTACTTCTATCCTGGAATACGGGCTGGGGGCCTCAACGATGCTCCCCTCATTATCCAGCCAGCCAAAGATCAGTCAAGTCTTTCTCTTCTGGCCATTGAGACCTTTTCACATCTCTAGGGCTGGTTCCAAATGACGCATTGAATCTGGAATTGGGACAACCAGATGATGCTGTTCCTTACTTATGCTATTCTCGCCTGGGTCCCTTTAACGTGTTTTCACCCTCTGACACAGAGGCCATCCCTGCATCAGAAAAATGTTTCCAAATGGATCTTTGGATATGGAACAGGCGTGGCTTACTCCTGTAATTTCATGAGGTGTTGCTATTCTACAATTATTCTGTCATAAAGCATAAAGACTCTCTGAATGAGTCCCCTTCTTTTTTTTTCTACCCAAAAGGGGGTCTGAAAAACAATTATTGGGGATTGAGGAGGTGATGCAGTATGTACTAAGGCTGTATGTTAGCATTGGTTTTTATTATTACTGTTGATGTTGGACTTTTGCAGATATTTATTTTAGTTCATATTATTATGTTCACACCTTTTGTAAATTGCTGGGATACTTCTGTTGGAAGTAATAAAGAATTATAATAAATAAATAAATAAATAAATAAATAAATAAATAAATAAGGCAACAATATCCCAAATCATTTAATTTACCAGAGGAATAAACATGCAGAAGTTCAAAACAGCAAGAAACCGAATTGACATAAAAGGGTTTTCTGTGGGGGAAAGTGTTTATAACATCTGAGGAAAGTCTGATTTAAACTCAGATGGTTAATTTCTTTTGGGACCTTTTCTTCAAATCCTGTGGTTGGTATATGTGCTTTTTAAAAACCTCTCACGGTTTTTTTCCTGTCTTTCTCTGACTTTCTCCTATCTTTCCTCTTCCACACTTTTCCTTTTCTTTAATTCTTTGTTTGAATTACTTTTGTTTCTTCTTCTCTTCCTCCTCTTCTTTCTTTCAGCCAATTTGGCTATCTATATCCATATCATCTCTCTCTCTCTCTCTCTCTCTCTCTCTCTTTGGGAAGGAGCCCAAAGTTAAAGTAGCCCAGTTCATACACCAAGGAAGCTAGCTATTTATTCTCTTTTCCCAGTTTCTAGGAACTTTGCACCTTCTGCTTTGCTCATCCCTGAAACAGGAGAACGAGGGGTGGGAGGAAAAAGTAGCAAAGGTAGCAAGTGGAACAGAAAGACCATTTGCTCTAATTTCCCTGCCCCCCCCTCTCTCTCTCCCCTCAGTTCTGATTGTTGAACTCCATACATCTTAAAATTGCCAAGGTTGAGAAACCTTGAATTAAACCAAAGACATAGTCCTACTGTGCTATACATGTTTGCAAGTATTATAACACCCCAATGCTGATATCTGTTTTTGCAGAACAAGTTCAATAGTTGTCACAGAATTATTTTTCTTATGGAGGTGGGGATGTTTTTAATAATTTGTCTTAGATACACATATAAATATATATAAAAAACTATTGGCAAATGATCCAACTGTAGTCTGGACTAAATATTGGCATGTGGGTGCCAAAGTGCCTCAGTCTGGACAGACGTTTTTAAAAGCCACCTTAGAATCAAGCCATGCTGACTACAGGGCTGGAGCAACTCAAACTAAGTGTGGATATGCTCTAGAGGGCACAGCTGATGTTCACTCCTTTGTGTATTGAGGGTACCAGCATCAAGATTAGGTGGCTTCTTTATAGTTTTCTTATTATCTATTGCTAGCCTTGTTTATTAATATACTTAATATTTTAGCATTATCACTTTGTTCATGTTTGTAATTTACCTAGAATGTCTTTAAAATGTTAAAATATTTAGTTGCAGGATACTCTTTCACCGCTAGAGGTCCCCCTAACCTTCTGTCAATTGTCAGGCAGAAGTCAAGAGTCTTTTTTCCAAGTTATTACAATTCTACTTGATTATGTACAAGCTGGTCTTAATGCAGAAGTGTCCACAGGATCCAATGCTTTTGTCCAAATGCTGAAAGCAATGTAATGCGGTCACAATGCAAGCTCTGTGTTTTGTACATGTGTACAATGTCATTACACTTGTACAAATAATTGACTATCTACATCTATTACCATCTTGCTTTCAGAATGGATCTTTTTTTCAGAGAGAAGAGACAAGCTTATGATTTTTGACCCTGATTATGCATCTAAAATTTCTCCTATAGCTTTACTGGATGTAAAGCTCCGGTCAGTAAGTGACTCTGAGCAGCTTCTATATCCCTTGTAGTAATCAGGTTAAAGAAACAATCATAAAAACAATAACATTCAGAATAACAATTGCTCAAAGACAAACCAGAAGAACATAGTGCTGGGAAATCCCATTAACAATAAACATTCCCATAAGGCATTTTTCAGATCCCAGAAGCTCATTGAAACAGGCAGGTCTTAATTGCCATACAGAACCCTAAAAAAGTGTAAGGGGCAGTCTGATCTCCATCAGGAGACTATTCCAGAAAAGTGGGTTTGGAAAGGGAGAAGCGACTCAAGAAGCTTGTCCCCAAAGTAGTGACTTTCCCTCAGGGGAGGGTACTAAGGGAACAAACCCAACCTACTGCACAAGCTACTGGAAGAAGGTGGCTCCCAAAGATCCCGAGGTCCTGAACCAAGAAGGGTTTTTAAGTAACATTCAGCACCATGAGTGGCATCCAGAATTCAAATGGTAACCAAACCCAGTGCAGTGCCAAGAGCAGACCAACTAATACCCATATCTACATGAGCTACTACATTCTGGACCATCTGCAGCCCATGTAGAAGGAACACAGTATATAGTATTGAATAATCTCTTAGTCTTCTCTCAAGAGGTCCATTCATGTCTATGTGATTCTCATGACTTTATGGGCCTGATGCTTTAGGTAAAGTTGACCAGGAAAAAAAATGATACAAGAAGCACTGTATAGCTATGAAAATGCCAGGTCTGTCTCACTTTCCTATCCTGGAATTTTAAATAAAAGGTCTCACCTCCCCACACACCAGGGACAGATAAAGAGGAAGCATTAGGACATATGATTGATTGATTGAATGAATGAATGAATGAATGAATGAATGAATGATCCATTCCTAGAGCTACCCCAGTAGCAAACACAAAAGTAACATGAGAAGGAAATCTGACACAGGAAGTGAACCTTCCTGCTTTATCAAATACAAAGGTGAAACCCAGTTCTTACCTTACGGGTGTGAACCATAATCACTTTGAAAACATTAGTCCAAGCATTCATTGTGAAGATTACATGTTGAATCTTTTGTAATTTGCTCCAGTGATAATATAAATGATGTTTTTGCCTACTTTCCTACAATGCATTGTGAGGATACCATAAACAGTCAGGGGAAAAAAACTACAACCATTCCAGGCCATAGAGCAAATCAATCCAGAATTTTTACTCAAGATAAAGGCTTAGCCTACTGTATATTTAACAGGTCATGGAAAGGCAGCAGCTCCCACAAATGCTGGCAAGAACTGAAAGAGAATAACTTTCAATTGTTGGTTTTATTGTATGCTGCCAGAATCACTTTGTGTGAGATAAGCGGCCATATTCATTTAGGAGAGGAAAGGAGAGGGGAGGGGAGGAGAGGGGAGGAGAGGGTCAGTAGTAAGATAGACTTGATTTCAACAGTAATGAATGACTCACTGACAGATTTATAAAAACAAGTTGACAACAGAGACAATCTATCTGCGTGGTGACTAACAGTCAACACTGACCATGGCATTTAATCAATTAGTTAATAAAAGAGAGTCACAAATGCCCTTATGGGAAAGCTGAAGAACTTAGAGGGCAACATAAAGCAGAAGATAAAGATATGATTTTTAAACCCAGCAAAGTGCTCCCATCACACTGTAGAATAAAAGAATACCCTTTTCTTCCAGATCAAGCTTAGAATCTATGTGAAAATATATTACAAAAAAAAGAGTGAATTGATGGAGAAATATTAATTTTAAAAGGGGAGGGGACAAAGGATGAATGGCTACAGAAATAGTGCAGATTACCTGTGAACTCTTTTTTTGTGTGTGTTCTGATCCTTTCACTATGTTCTTTCAGTGTCAGCAGTTATTAATTTCATTATGCCATCTGTACGCATGGCACTTTACTTATGTAAAGTAGCACACACCCTGATGGCATCATGTGGACAAATATATTTTGCATATGTGGCTTTCTTCCAGATGCAGATGGATCTAGGCATCCCACGCCTTCCATCCCAGGCCTCGCCTTTTCCTGCAGCTGCTTATTTTAGTAACCTAATTCTTCTCTTGCTAGATCATATATCCCTGGAGATGCCTAACTTTGGATTTTGTGATTGTCTTGCCTAATGATGGGAGCCATCACCCTCATCTTCTCAAACAGCTCAAATTACAGCGACACCCAAAGATACACAAATGAACTTCCTAAAGGTGGAAAGAATGATACAAGTGAGATCACTCGGAATAATTGTAGGGAAGTTCAGCAATCTCTCCAGGTTGTCTTAATTGTTCTTTGCCCAACTGAGTATCTCTTGGCTGAATGCTAATTTTAAGCAACCTACAAAACTGAATTTTACTCAGAGTTGAAGAAGGGTTTTTGGGGGGAGGGGAGGGGATACAGTTAAGAATGGGGAAAGCTGCCTTACAACACAGAGTCCATAGTCTTCACTCAAATCCTCTCACCAGTTTACATATATATATATTTGAATTTGTAAACTGTTTTAGTTAAGGTGACTATGACAGCACTAGTGACAACAACAATAATAAAAGAACCACAATATATAATTACTGTTTTAGTTATAATTAACATAGTATTTCTGGCACAGAGAGCTCTTCAGCACTCAAAACCCAAAAACTTTGAACAAGCAGTTTTTAAAGAGCTTTTGGAAGACCAGAAAAGTTGGAGCCCCCCCTTGCATAGTGGTCAAGATATTTCAAGGGGGAATGGTTGCAACAGAGAATGCCTATCTTTGGGATCCTTCCCATTACACTTCTCAGTAGAGGAGGATCTTCATAGACTTTCTCTGCAAAGTAGTGCAGACAAGAAGCATGCCCAGATGAATTAATTCTACTTTATTATAAGGTTACATCAACAAAATCTTGCAAGTTTGAAAATATGTTTCTTCCCTGTCATCTTTACAGCCCAAGAAACTGGGAGGTTGAGATGTTTCCCATGTCCACATTTGTGCTGTGGGATAAGTTGCCTCTTATCTGACCATTGCCCTGGCTGTGGCTCTTTCACCTGTCTTCCAAGGTTATTCTCACATACTATTATACTCTGCGCCCTTGGATTGGCTGGGTGGAATCTATATGGGAAAGGCGGCCTTGAAAATATCCTGAGCAACATTGGGCTATATAAGTAATAACTAGCACCTGGAATTGCACTTGTGCTGCTCCTCCAGCAATGATGTTATATAATAAGAGTGCTCAGTAACTCTATGGGCTATAACTGAAGTTTCCAAGTGGTTTTCAAGAGCATTCCTATATAAAGCAAATTACAGTAATCCATATGGGTGAGTGTTTACTTTACATGCCTTCTGTTTTCAGTAAATCTATAATTGATATTCCAACTTAATTGAAATGTTCACCTATCAACTCTATTGGCTATTCTAGTAGGAGCTATGAAATTGGGGCAATCCCGGACTTGGAAGCTGCCTCCACAAGTGAGTGCAACCTTATTGAGAGCCAAAGATAGTAGAATCTAGAATCAGTGGGTCATTCTGACTCTCTTGTTCCTGCTGATCTAGAACCTTAACAGATTCCAAACACTTGATTAGGGCTTTGATTGTCTTTCACTTGGGATAGAGATGGGCAACTGAATATCTCTGTATACTGGTGATACCTCATCCTCAATTGATGGGTGTCTTCTCCCTGAGGTTTCATAAAGATGCTTAAGAGGAGAAGGGATCCTGAAAAAGTCAAGCAGGGCAAGATCAAATTAATATTTGGATCAGATGCCACCAAGGAATTTCAATGCAGCTAATTACACTAGAAAGTTAACAACAATCCTGCAGGTGCTGCTGTACTAACCCCTTTGTTGTTATTGACTCTGTGTAAGTTAGAATGGAAATTAGAAAAGAGAGCTTTGTAATATTGTGTCGTATCTTCCTCCTGTTGTGAAAGGGAAATGGGTTGACAAAATCCTTTGTGCTAGGTTGCAAACACTGCAAACATTTCACAACAGTTTTTTTTCATTTTACTTTTTTTTCGGGGAGAGGGAAGGAAACAATTTGGGAAGGAAACAATTTCTTAAAAAATGCACATAAAGCTTAAACCTGATATTTAAGAACCCCTAGCTGATCACTGTGCTGGTCAACTTTTACTTTGGAAATCTGGTCTGAAGCATACTCTTAAAAATCAAAATCCACTTAAGGAACATATTGTTTAATATTAATGTCATGATGTTAAAAATTTACCCAATCTGGGGTTCCAAGTTTTTTTTTTTTTTTTGCCCTAGATGAGCAATCCTATCCTTGAATTAAGTCATCTAAAGGGCTGTTCGATTTGATGCAAAGTTGAAATATCACACAGATGAAACATCCTAGATAAGCCAGAACAGTAGTTTCCTGGTTTATCCATTCCATGATCAAACTAATGAAGAGGAAACACCCAATAGAGAGCACTGAGCTACCTACAATATCTCAAAGATTTCCCTGGGCTGGGGAGAATGAAATAGCTGTCAACAATGGCCATTCCATGATGGCAAATCCCAAGGGAAATTAGCTTACAAAAAGACAGTGTCTTTCCAGATCATGAGAAAATGGGTACATTTACAGTATCTAATATTTTGTCTAAATATCCATATCTCCTATATTTAAATGAGATTCCCTCCACCCATGATGGCTTGGTGGTGGCCTTATTTTCACTAAGAATGTGGTGCTAAAGGAAGTTGCTATAGAAAGTGAGCAAATAGTAGAGGAAAGTAATGAAAGTGGGCAAAAGGGTGAAGATACAGAAGATGCAGTGACTGAAAAAGAGACAAGGAAAAGAACAAAGTTCTTGCTATTATTTCAGGGAAACATGGATAAACATGCCCATTCTATTCTCACTTTTCCCCTTGTTCTTCATGTGCAGAAGGTTAGTGTTTCCCATGGTGGACTTCTGTTCATGGTGACTCATCACACAGATATTTTGTAAGATACAAACCCTCTTCAAGTGAGTGAGGATAATAAAATTGGGGACAGCATATAGATAGTTATATGGAAATACAAACCAAGATTGCTAGAAGTAAAAGGAAGGTGAACAAATTTGGTTTACTTGACTGAGGTTAAAATAAGACATGTTTCTATAAAATTCTGTGAATGCTTTATGAACTTTTTGTTGATGCCAGAAATGTTGAAATGTTAATGATTTATGTATTTGCCTAAGGAGAGGAATGGATTATGGGAAAGAGGGACACTTGGATGTAATCTTATAGGCAGTAAAATTTTGTTTGTACTTGTGATAAAGTTTGGAAGTCACTTCTTTAAATATTTTCCTCTTTTTTCTTATGTTTTGTTCTTTCTTGTTTTCTTTTTCTTATTTTTCTTCCCACCCCTTTTTCTTGAGCTTTCCATTCTGTCTTTCTATATATCTTTCTTTTTTCTTCTAAATTTAATTTGTATTGTCTTTCATTATTTTTTTTTTTAAAAAAATACACATTATTTTTTTAAAAAGGAAATACAAGCCATTTAACTCAGTGGAATTTAACACACAGTAAGCATATGTATGAAGCTAGTTTGGTCTAGTGCTGGCCTAAGATTAGGAAGACCTAATTTCTAGTACTGTTTTAGGCATGGAAGTGTATTGGATGATTTTGGATTAAGGCATTTTCTCTCAGGCCTAGTTAAAAAGCAATGGCAAACCACTTCTGAAAATGTTCTTTAGATAATTGTACAGATCTGCCCATGTAGTCATCAGGAGTCAAAAAAAGAAGAAAAGATTTTTATAGATCATGTTTGCTGAATCTGGATTGTTGCAGTCCATTTTTAGACATTGTGCCAATTATCACAGCCAATCACAATTAAAGCTAATGTAGGATAACAGCAAAGACAATAATGCTGGGGGAAAATGAACATGGCAAGAGAGCATAAAAACATTTGCGAGAAAGCTCAACAAATGGTGGCTCTAGCCCCTAGGGTTTTTAAAATGCAGGATGAAATCCTAAACATAGCTAGAAACAGAGAGACACATGAATGCCTGCATGTGAGATATCATTTTGGTTCAATTTTCCTCATGTACAAAATGCAACTATCTCCAGCAGAGGTGGGAAACTATGGCCCGTTTATGACTTGTGGACTTCAACTCCCAGAATTCCTGAGCTAATTCTGGGAGCTGAAGTCCACAAGTCATAAAAAGGTCATTATTCCCCACCCCTGATCTACAGTATAAGGCACTCTCTCTATTTATTTATTCATTTATTTAAAACATTTATTTAGCCACCCGTCTTTCAATCAACTGGGTGGCTCCCAATCAAAAATTAAAAGACATATAAAATCATTTTAAAAACTACAAAACATGACTAGTTAAACACAAAACATTAAAACAACAAAAATGGTGCATCTGGCACCATTCCAGATGTGCCATTATCTAATCCTGTCTCCAGCCTTTTTAGAAGGAAAAAGAGTAGAGATCTGCCAAACCTCAGGGGGAAGAGCGTTCCATAGGGCAGGGGTTGCCATAGAAAAGGCGCCCGTCCTCGTTCCCAAGGGATGACATTATTTGGGGAAGGGACAAGGTGTGTGCCCAGCCTGTCTACCTGGTAGAATGGGTAAGATGTCCTTAGGGAAAGGCAGTCCCACAGATTGTCCAGTATTGTCTACATTAGCAAGGTTTTATGGGACATAAATTCAAACATGGACAGATTCCTTTCATAGAAATTTAATGAGAAGTGCCAAGTGTGTATACACAATTGTTTCACATGAATCTTTTGTGTGCATGCTGGCATGTATGAATTTGTGCCAAAATATTATTTGATGAGCTTTCTCATCAAAATGAGTGGAGTAAAAAATCTAGGCTCTTTGTTGTGGCGTGTATGTCAGCCTGAGGTTTTCGTCTTGCTAGCAATAAGAATAAATCAAAACCCATTCCTGAATTAAAGGCTGAATCTTGGGGAATTTTGGCTAACAACATTTACTTAATTTCTTTCTCTATTTCCTGGATTGGCTTTGCTACTTGAGATATGTTTCTGCTACAAATGATGCTATCTTGCAACAATAAAAAAACAAGTAAAATACGCTTCGGAAATGGAGCAAGCTGGCCAAGAATTGCTCCATCAATTCTAGGACCCTGGACAACCCTAACCCTATGCAATCCAGGATCAGGGGTAAAAGCGCAGTCTTCAAGATAGCAGGTTCAGGGCTAATCAATCCTGCAGGGCGGTGAGGTGGCCTGCTATTCCAGTCAGCAGGCATTGCAACAGATCTGCTTGCTAGGCCCCATGAGAAGATGGTATTGCTCAAGACAGGATACAATGCAACCTCACTCTGTCAGGTTTTACAAAAGCAATGGGCGAAAAACATTCCTATTTGCGTATGTATAATCCACATATCTCCTAGTTGACTAGAGCCTTTGTGAGATGAGGTGATTGGGTCCATGTGGTGATGAATAGATCCTTTATGATCAGGTGGTACCTTCCTCCTCAATGAGTTATTGCTTGACCCTTGTCAGGCACAAGCAACTGGAATAGCTCTGAGGCCTAGGTCAAGAGATTTCTTTATTGTTGATTCACCAATTCACAGGAATCTCACTAGACCTGGGCCTAAACCTTGTGTAGAAGTACAATAGCCAATATTTTCATTTTCCACATGTCCATCCGTCCGTCTGTCCATCCGTCCATCCATCTCCTCCTCCTCCTCCTCCTCCTCCTCCTCCTCCTCCTCCTCCTCCTCCTCCTCCTCCTCCTCCTCTCTTCCCCCCTCTCTTTCATGCACAAACACACATACACACAAACACACATCTATTCATTTATCTATGCTGATGGTATTATGAACCATATAATTGGCTGCTATTAATCTGCACACAGAATCGTAGAATGTTAGGATTTAAAAAGACCTTGGATAATCCTCCCTACCCATGCAGTGATTCACTGTCTGTAAGGCAGCTAGTCTTTGAAGTCTTCTCTGATTCTAAGGAACCCAGCGATATTTGCAGAATCCTCATACATTGCTAATGGGTATGAGGATTCATGGCTGAAAGTATGTAGCTTGTCTAATGCTGCACATTTTCTGGCTGAGAGGTGAGAGTTGTGGCAAGACTGACCTACATCAACGTCTTAGTGACACTATCATTTTAACATCATATTTTGAAGGTGTTTAATGGGCATCCTACACAGATAGAGATCTTTCCAAATGAATTAACTACAAATAGCTGTATCTCAACATACTTTTGTCTTATGGGAAGATACGTGTGTCACAGTAGCTGCAAACAGGAATTTCCTGCTTGGATTAATTTGATTTATATCACTCTAGAACACATAGACTCATGCCTATGGCAAGGGCTGATATTGGTGGACACGCCTTTTCCTTCCTTGTGGGGTGCTGTGCTATCTATCCTTGAACTTCAAGCTCCTCCTAGCTTGTCTCCAAATGAACCACCCTTGTAATATATACTGATGTAGCAATGACAACTGGCTGAAGTTGGTTGAGTCTGTTTCCTGTACCTCTTGGAGACAGCATCTGGGCTGTGGTGATAATGAAGAGTTGGGCATTTCTCCTCCTGCTAGTAGAGATTTCCGGTCTAGCATCTGGATGTAAGTTTGCTTGTAAATAGACTATGCATTGTTTAGAAGAATTGCAACCAGAGATGGTGGCTTCATGGTTTGATTCTTTACGGTACTGAGAAAGAACTTGCTAGGGGAATTTCAAATCTGAAGAAATATTTAAATTGCCATTCTTTTTAATCCCATACGGGAATAAAACTGAATTCAGTTATGTATAGGCAGTGATCACTAGGCTGCCAATACATGATACATTTACTGTGGAGGAAGCCAAAAAAGGAGAAAGCAGATAAGAAAGCCGTAGATCGGGTATCAGTTGCATTTTTACATTTTTTTATGATGACATGTTCAAAAAGCCACAGTTGTACTGATTTTGTAATAAATGATTGAGTTGAATGGTAGGAAACTGATGCTGAGTAATAGGAAAGATTCACTACAATTGGATGAGGTATGCATGAATGTCAACACTCTCTTGCAGTCATCAAGTGGACTTAGAAGGGGGAACATTTCTTCAGCTTGATTCATACAACAAGCTCGGAGAATGAACCTTCACCCTCATCCTATACCCGAGCTACATATATTTACCACTATTACAAATCATACAACCTTGTTGTAACCCAATCAAGTCTGTTGCCAGTAGAAGAGAATATTTGTAGCTCAGGGTTGAATTGATGAGTCTCTTAGCTTGGTTATTTTCTTGAGTTGTTTCATTACCCAACTAGGTAACATCTTCAGTGCTAGAAGGGAGTGGTGTTTGCTCTCTATTTATGTATAGTGGTTCGCCAACACCTAACAGGGAGCAAAGAAATGTCTGCAAGAAAACAACCAAGATCAAGGAGCAACAAGGATTCCACAAATCTGTTGCTTTTGTTATTTTTCCCTCAGTGGAAACCCACACATATAGTCCCTCAAACACACACACACACACACACACACACACACACACACACACACACAGATGTACAGTATTTATTGGGCTGTAATTTCCACCTTTTAAAATTATTTGCTTTATTTATATATTGTCACATTATCCATGAACTCACAGTAATAAACTCAAGTCCAGGTAACATGCATGCTGGTTTTTGAAATAATGCCCATCGCCTCATACATCTAGGTGTACTTTTACTTATCATAAGAAATGAGGTAGAGGTGAACCATAGGAATGTTCAGTGAATCCAAAGTTCCATCCTGTATAAAACTTTTGACAGAGATCTGTATTATATATATATTATAAATAGTTGTTTTTATTGTTTTTAAATATCTTTTTAGCAATAAACAATTGGTTTGATACCTCTCCTGGAGATCAAAGCCTGTGTTATTGAACAAATATGCCCAGTGCTTCTCAGTCTTTTTGACTAGAAGGACATCATTTTGGTCCTTTTGAGTTCTTGTGATGATATTGTTACCCTCTCTTCTGGTGGCCTCTTTTTTATTGTTTTTGCTTTTCCAATCGTCAGGTCTTCGGCAATGACTTGCAACTTTCCATGATGTGTCTGAACTATCATTATTAGTGTTTTCAGTGAGCAGTATGATTTTACCTCATCTAAGAATCAATGACTTATTCTCATTGTGGTCCAGCATGATTTCTTTTTCATTGTTCAATGTTTCTGACGTTCCAGCTTTCAAACCATGGCCTTGAAAATATAAACTTATGTTTTCTATGTGATATCTCTAAGCTCAATCAGTCTTATATCTAAAATAGGAACACCACGTTGTCTCAAGAGCCCTTTTTCTGATGTTAATCCTTCTCACATCCATGACTACTGAAAAGCAACAGCAAGGTTTTCCATCACTTTGAGGCCTGAAACATAGGATATCTGTAATTCAAATCCTAAAGTAAACATATCAGGTTAAACCCACCTAACTCCCAACTCTCTGTTTCCCAAACTGGTTTGCTTAAATATGTTATGTGGCTCCAAATCTTTAGGGTTTTTAGCTACCCAAAGAAAGTTAATGTGTCCTTTGGCCATCAAATAGTTGCCCATTCCGAGGTGGCACAGCAGTTAGAGTGCAGTACTGCAGGCCACTTTAGCTGACTGTGTTCAGCAGGTCAGCGGTTCAAATCTCACCGGCTCAAGGTTGACTCAGCCTTCCATCCTTCCGAGGTAGGTAAAATGAGGACCCAGATTGTTGGGGGCAATGTAATATATATATATATATATATATATATATATATATATATATATATATATATACATTGCTTACTGGTGTACACTGCTTAGAGAGTGCTTGCACTTAAAGTGGTATATAAGTCTCATAAATAAATAAATAAATAAATAAATTCCAATTCTAAGCAGATATGTTTAGGATCAGATATGAGTCTACACTTTCTTAAGGCCTCTGAAAATTCTTCAATATTAGAATTTTCAATTTACTTTGGGAAAGAATTTTTTTTATATCTATATATCATGTTTATATCACATTTTTGCTTCATTATGATTCAGGAAAGTATCAAACTGCTTGTACCACAGACTGGGAGTGGTAACCTGATGTCAGTTCTCTTACTACTACCATAGCTTACTGGAAGAAGAGCCCTCATTGTAGATTGTGAGAGATGGAATTAGATCGGAAAACACTTTCACTGGAGAAATTTTAGCAGAAATTGACATTCATTAAGGATGCCATAATTGCAACATCCCTGTAATAAAATAGGATTGAATGTATTAAGAATCTGTTCAGTTCTTATAATTTATGATTCCTTGATTACCCTTTCAAGGAAGACAAGTCTATGGATATGTAGCCTTGTAAAAATGGTTTCAGAACATGGTAGATCATGCATGTCTATGGAGTTTCTCAGTCATCCAGTTCATGATTGTCCCAAAGGTACTTTTCATAAGGCAGCTGGACTCCCTTAGTTTTTTTCCTTGCTTCTCGTCCATTCTTCAGATCCAAAAACAACTTCTTGTTACATTTTAAGGTGGACAGTCTTGCCCCAAATTGCTGATATAATGAGCAAAATGGACTGAATATTGAAGGGATTAATTAAAGAAAGAAACCTTTGCGCGTCATTGCCGTATCTGTCATACTTGGAATTTGCTCCCTTGTGGTTTGACTTGCTTGTCAGAAACTAGCTGGGAATGTTGTAATCACATGACATAAGACTCTGCAACCATCATAAAAGTGAGCCGATTGCCAAATACCTCACGACCGTGGGGGTGGGATAATGGTCGCAATTTCAAGGATGGGTTATCCTTCTTTCTGGGACTGTTGTAACTTCAAATCATCATTAAACAAGCAGTTGTAAGTCAAGGGTTACCTGTATGGTATGACTGTCAAGGACAATATTGAGAACAGGGTAGCAAACAGAATTGCCTCAAATGGAACAATCCAGAATGCCCCCTCCCATACATACACACAATTTCTCAAGCAAGCTTTGAATAGTTTGATTTCTTTTCTGACCATAAAAATGTCTTAGCTTTTTGTAGTGTACTGCAGAATTCAACTGTAATTTTTTTTAAAAAAAAATCAGCTATTATTTTTGTTGAGGATTATATTGTTGGAATTGGTAGGAAATTCCAAAGACATAGTCTATAGGAATCACATGTTAGGTAAGAGGGCGAGGTTGTTCCTTGAAGTAATGATTATTGATCTATGCAGTGATAAAATGTTCTCCTAGGATGTTAGATTAAGAAAACAGCATGTGAATGTTCACAGAAAGCCACAGTTGGTACCTACAGAAACTGGCAAATCAGCGTATCTTCCTTATTAGTCTTCAGTGAATTAGGCTGAGTCAATGGCATTTTCAAGCAACAATTTTGTAACATTTTCTTCCTTCAAACTAAAACAGGGTGGAAATCAAAGTAGCTGGTGTGGGTGGAAGCATGGCAGCAATGAAAAACTATGAGTAAAGAGGTGTCCAACGGGTCTTTGGATGCAAACAAGAAATACAGATGTATCAAGCTTCTTCTGGCAGGCTATACTGGAACCAGCTCAACAGGCATGTCTGATTGGGAGTTTTATAGTACAAAAGCTAAGAAGTGATTAAGATAGGATTCCAGTGACAGCTGTGTATTAAACCTGAATCTTAGCAAAATCAATGTTCAGACCCTTTACCTCTTTCTCTGACCTAGGCTATGCAATGGGATGGATGCCCCCTCTTATGAGGGGGGGGGTACTTTTCATATTGCAATTTCTGATTTTGATAATGGACAGATCAGCTGTCAAAGTGTTTATGAACCGCAAAAGCTCATTGTGGCACAGAGATGCTAGAAACCTAGAAGAAGAGCTTGAAAGGGGGGTATAGTAGGAAAATAGCTGCCTGGGGCAGCAGGGTGTGTTTATTTGCTTTAAGGCAGACATGTCAAACTCGCGATGTCATGTGATGTCGCGCGACGTATCAGAACTTTTTCCCCATTGCTGGCAATGGGGTGGGCGCGGTTTCCTTGTGACGCATCTGGCCCACGGACCGGCAGTTTAACACCCCTGCTTTAAGGAGTTAGCTAGAAACAGAAAATTTACTTAGCTAGAAAAGCTCACACTTTTTTGGGATGGTTTGCCAATGCTGTCTTCTGTGTTTTTTGTTTAATTTTCCAACATATGCAATAGCCCTGGGATTTCCCTTTTAAAAACTTTATTTAGTTTAAAAAAGTTAGAGAAACATGGAACATTTAAGAAAGCAAAAAATAATGTACAGATAATAAAGCCGAGGTAGATAAACAACAGACTAAGAAAGTATTTCCTAAATGTTTGTCATCCCACCTCTCTTTAATTGTTAGATTTTTATTCCATCATTATTACTTTATACATAACTCAAGGTAGCGAATATACCTAATACTCTTTCCTCCTACTATTATCCCCATAGTAGGAGGTGGGAGGTGGGTTGGGCAAAGAAAGAATGACTGGTTCAAAGTCACCCAGCCAGCTTTAGTGTAGTCTTAATGTACACACCTTCCCTAATAATCAAAACATGAAAATGTAAACAAATGAACAATGAAAACAATAAAATGAAAGTTTGGGAAAGGTGGATTTATTGCAACAATAGAACTAAAAGGTTCTTCACATCTCCCCTGGACTCTGTCTGCACTGATCCAAGGGGGATAACATTACACAATTTGGAAAATCCTGAACAGGTATCATAAAAACTGATATGCTTCAGTATATATTTAATGATGTATGATATTATGCAATATTTCACATCCTTTCTCTAAAGAAAGCACAAACATCTCCGGTGGATCTGCACGCGCGATGGCGGCCACTTTGTAGCCATCCTCCTGGGTAAGTGTTTGAATCGCTATGAACAGCGGACATCAGCTGTTCAGTGGTTCAAAATCCCCCTCCCGGGCAAAGGGGGGGAAGAGAGTTGTCTGAATAGTGGTAGAGCCTCTTATGCACCCCCAAGGCTTTTTTTGGGGGGGGGGTGAAAAGAGTGCTCCCATGGAGTTCAGACTGTCTCCGCTTCCCAACTGCTTTTGTCCCTAGGGACAAAACAAGCCGCTGCAACCACCTCCGCGATTAAAGTGATCTGGTGAGTTTTTTCTTAGAAGCGGACAGAGTTGACTAGAGGATTTAGCTTTTGCTTTCTTTGATTTTATTTGGATTTTAAGTTTAAAGACTTACTTTTACGTTTATATTCCCTCTTTTTATTTTTTATTTTTTGCTGAAAGGGAAAGTAAAATGGCGATCGGCAGGCTTTTCGGTGTTTTTTTTTTCCTTTGGGAAGGTAGAATGGTGATCGGCAGGCTTTTTGGTGGTTTTTTTTCCCTTTCCTCTTTTTTTTTTAATGATTGGAATGGAATGTGGACCTGATTATTTATAATGTTTTTTTGATGTTGGGTTTGGATTTTAGAAGCATTATTATTTTTGCTTAACTTCTCTGTTTAGTTTTTTGTACTTTTAAAAAATGGAATGGATTTTTTCTATTTAATCTTTTTTTTTTCTTCTTCCCTTTTTCTTTTTTTAACTCCTTTCTTTTTATTATAATGATCTCCTTTTGAAGGATTTTTTGATTTTTTGGAGTTAATCTCTCTTTTTCTTTTGTTTAATTTTTGTAATTTTTAAGAAGGAGTAAAGATTTTTTTAAGATGGCTTCAAAGCGTCCAGTAATTCCTACAGCTCCTAAGGTGGTTTCTTCTTCGGTGTTATCATCAGCGCAACAACCTAAATTAATAGCTTCACCCTCTTCCTTGGTACAGTCAACAATGGTGAAGGATTTGCAAGATATGATGGGAAATGTTATATCTCAAATTAGGGGAGAAATGAAAGAGATTTTAGAGGAAAATAATAAGATTTTGAGGCAAGAGATAGTTTTGGCTTTAAAAGGAGTTGCCTCTGTTCTTGAAAAGCTGAACTCTTGCGTAGAAGAGGTAGAAGTAAAAGTGGAATTGATGGAGGGAAAATTTGAAAGCATGGAAAAAGAGATGGAAAATTTTCAAGATGAGATTCTTATGCTTCAATATAGACAAATGGAATATGCTTTAAGAATCAGAGGCTTGAGAGAGTCTGCGCAAGGAGATTTGAGAGAGATGGTTGCAAAGGACTTTGCTGTGATTTTGAATAGAGAAAAAGAGGAAATACTTAGTGAAATTGAAAAAAACATTTAGAGTTAACTCTGTGGTGGCAGAGCAGAAGAATTTGCCAAGAGATGTGGTAATTTACTTTGGGAAAAGATCCCTGCGCAACGAAATTATACAAGCTTTTTATAAGAAGAGGTTTCAAATTGCTTCACAAGATGTTATAATTTTAAAGGAGATCCCATCTAAAATTTTAAGAAGAAGAAAGGAGTTTGCTTTTTTAGCAGATGAACTTAAAAAGAGAAGAATCTTGTTCAGATGGGATGTTCCGACTGGAATGGTGGTGAGTTACCTGGGGATACGTTATAGACTTAATACTGTTTCTAAAGCAAAAGACTTTTATACTTCGGTCCTGGGGGTATGTTCATCGCCATCTATTACGTTTAAAGCTTTGGAAGAAAAGAAGGTAGAATTGCAGTCGGAAGAGCTTATACTTATGAAAATTGGGAAATCTCAATTTGAGAGGCCTCAACAAGTTGAGATGGAGGAGCAGAGGATAACTTGAGCAACATATAACTGTAAAGAAAAGGAGCAACAGAAGAAGGTCAAGGAAGCCTCACAAGTATTGGTTTCTGAATCTGTGGGAGAAGTAAGAGTTATAAACTTTTTGGAGCAACCTTTAAGGGTAGAATTGCAGTCTGAAGAGCCTATATTAATGAAAAATGGGAAATCTCAGTTCAAGGGGCCTCAACAAGTTGAGATGAAGGAGCAGAGGACAACCCGTGCAACATATAAACGTAAAGAAAAAGAGCAACAGAAGAAGGAGATTAAGGAAGCCCCACAAGTATTGGTTCCTGCTGTGGGAGAAGCAGGATTTACAAACTTTTTGGAGCTACCTTTAAGGGCAAATTTTAAAGCACTTCTTTCGAGGTTTATGGATAAGAGAGACTGATAAGGAATGTGTTTACTGTGGATGGGATTGGTTATTGGAGAGAAGATTATGGAGATCGAATGAAAATTCTAGATAAGAAGTTTAAGTTTAAGCACTTAGTTCAAGTATTCAAAAGAGTACTGAGTTTGCGGGAGAAGCAAGATTCACAAACTTTTTGGAGCTACCTTTAAGGGCAGATTTCAAAGTACTTCTTTTGAGGTTTATGGATAAGAGAGACTGATAAGGAATGTGTTTATTGTGGATGGAATTTGTTATTGGTAAAGATTTAAAAATGTATAAGGGAATTTCAATGTTTTAAGTAATGTTTAAATTTGTGTTTTGGAGGGAGTTTATAAAGAATGATGGATAATAATATAAGTATGATATGAAAAGGTTCAGAGTATATTATAATGTGTTTAATGATTGAGTTTTTTTAATTATTATTATTATTATTATTTTTAAGAGAAGATAACTTGTTTAACTAAATGTATTTAGATTTGTTTAGGAATTATATGTCTTTCAAGTTTTTTTTTTGTTAGGAGAGAGATTGAATGAAACTTTTAGATAAGAAGTTTAAGTTTAAGTATTTAGTTTAAGTATTCAAAAGAGTATTGAGTCTTAATGGTATAATGAATGTTTATATGTTTATTTTTGTGTTTTAGGATAAAGAAAGAGGGAGAGATTAGATTTTATATTGTAGGTATAGATATTTAAAGAAAGTAATGTTTAAATTTGTGTTTTGGAGGGAGTTTATAAACAATGATGGATAATAATATAAGTATGATATTTGAAAATGTTTAGAGTATATTATAACATGTTTAATGATTGTAATTATTATTTTTTAGAGAAGATTATCTGTTTAATTTAATGTATTTAGATTTGTTTAGGATTTATATGTGTTTTAAGGTTTTTTTTGAAAAATTTTAATTAAGCCTGTACTCAACTCTGGGAAGGTTGGGGGAGGGTATGGGAGATTTGGGGAGGTGGGGGAGGGTATGGGAGGGTGGGGGGGTCTGGGGAAGGGATTTGTTTTGTAAAATTTAAAAACTTTCAATAAAAAAAAAGAAAGAAAGCACAAAGATCCTTATGGGACTTTAAATTAAGTGCATTTGGTTAACATGGTCATTTATTGAGATGGGCAGCTACAGGAATAATAATAATAATAATAATAATAATAATAATAATAATAATAATAATAGGCAGAACCTCCAATTTCAATCCAATCAGAAACGTTTCTAACAATCCATTAATGGAGAAACTTCAATGATTCAGTCAGTACCTGACAAGGAAGAAACAGTGCAGTTCTGGAAGCAGATATGGGATAACCCAAAGAAATACAACAAGGATGCGGCTTGGTTAAAAGAGGTGGATGCAAATAAAACAGAAGTTGAAATGAAAGAACTAGTAATAACAACAAAAATGGTAGAAAAAAGAGCAAAGAAAATCAAAAATTGGTCAGCACCAGGTGAAGATGAACTGCATGGGTTTTGGTTGAAACATCTAACTGTTATACACCCACTCATTGCCAAGCAGTTCAACAATATACTACAAGGAGGAGAAATTGAAAAGTGGCTTAACAACTGGGAAAACCTACCTAATAATGAAAAATCCAGCAAAAGGGGCAACAGCAGGCAACTACAGGCCAATTACCAGCTTACCAACAACTTTCAAATTACTAACTGGTGTGGTAGCTGATGCAGTACAACAGCATCTAGTTAAAAACAATCTCTTTCCACCTGAGCAAAACGGAAACCGCCCCAATAGCAGAGGAACAAAAGATCAACTCCTAATAGACAAAATGATCTTGGAAAACTGCAAGAAAAGGAAGACCAACCTGAATTTGCATGGATTGACTATAAAAAGGCATTTGACTCTCTGCCACATGACTGGATAATCAAGTGCCTAGAAATAACAGGAGTCAGTAGAAACATCAGAAAATTTGTGCAAAGATCGATGGCACAATGGAAGACACAGTTGCAGATCAATGGTGAGAGACTGGGAGAGGTTAATATCAAGAGAGGAATATTTCAAGGAGATTCATTATCACCATTACTATTTATTATTGCACTGTTTCCTCTGTCAACAATACTGAATAACTCAGGACATGGCTATCAAACATCAAAAACATCTGCCAGACTATCCCATCTCCTTTACATGGATGATCTGAAGCTGTATGGAAAAACATCATCTGAAATAGAATCGCTGCTCAACACTGTCCGTATATATAGCCAAGATATTGTAATGGAGTTTGGCTTGGACAAATGTGCCACACTTACTATCAAACAAGGAAAAATAATGAAAACTGAAGGAATCAAGATGCCCCACGAAAATAACATTAAGAGTCTGGATGGGGAAGATTACTACAAATACTTGGGTATCCTTCAAGCTGACAACATCAAGCACACTGAAGTCAAGAAAAAGATTAGAGGTGAATACATCAAGAGAGTGAAGAAGATCTTAAAGTCCAAACTCAATGGAGGAAATACCATAAAGGCAATCAACACCTGGGCAATCCCAGTCATTAGGTACACAGCTGGAATAGTGGACTGGACTCAAGCAGAACTAAAAGCAATGGATAGGAAGACCAGAAAAATAATGACAATGAATCATGCCCTTCATCCACGCAATGACATTGACAGACTTTATCTACCAAGGCAAATAGGTGGGCGTGGAATACTACAAGTACATCAGATGGTTGAAGAAGAAAAAATGGCTTTGGAAGAATATCCGAAGAACAATGATGAAGATGCACTGAAATTAGTATATCAGGAAGGCTTACTGACTACTGGAGAGACCAAACTGGCCTACAAGAAAGACCAAATGAAGAACAGAATAGAGGCATGGGAAGACAAAGCACTACATGGCCAATACATTAAAAAAAATAGCTGGGAAAGCAGATATTAATAAGACCTGGCAATGGCTAAGAGCAGGAAAATTGAAGAAAGAGACCGAGGGACTAATTCTGGCTGCACAAGACCAAGCCTTAAGGACAAATGCATATAAAGTCAAAATTGAGAAGACAGCAACAGACAGTAAGTGCCGCCTATGCAAAGAAGCTGAAGAAACAGTGGACCACCTGGTAAGCTGTTGCAAGAAGATTGCACAGACTGACTACAAGCAGCGGCATGACAAAGTAGCAACAATGGTGCATTGGAAGATCTGCAAAAAATATCATTTGCCTGTAAGCAAAAACTGGTGGG
Organism: Crotalus tigris; assembly: GCF_016545835.1. NCBI lineage: Eukaryota > Metazoa > Chordata > Lepidosauria > Squamata > Viperidae > Crotalus > Crotalus tigris. The sequence goes on from NW_024097006.1 coordinate 1,250,589, forward strand.
ATCATAAAATAGAGAAAGTCATAGAAAATGATAAAATTAAACTGCTCTGGGACTTCAGAATTCAAACAGACAAGCACCTGCAACATAACACCCCAGACTTAACAATTGTCGATAAGAAAGACAAAAAAGTCTGGATAGTGGACGTGGCAGTGCCTGGAGACAGCAGAATAGAAGAGAAAGAACTGGAGAAGATAACAAAATACAAAGACCTACAAATAGAAATAGAAAGACTGTGGCAAAAGCAAGCAAGGGTAGTACCAATAGTCATAGGCTCCTTGGGTGCAATCCCAAAACAATTGGAGCACCATTTGAACACCATTGGCATTGACAAATTCGCTATTAGTCAATTGCAAAAGGCGGCCTTACTAGGAACTGCTTCCATCCTGCGACAACATCTGTAATACCATCAAACATCCACATCTGCCTATCCCAGGTCCTAGGTAAGGACTCGATAGGTAGACAAAATGCCAAATCCAGTCTGAACATCTGGCTGACTGTGCGATGATCAATCATCATCATCATCATCATCATCATCATCATCATCATCATCATAGAACAGAACAGAACAGAACAGAACAGAACAGAATAGAATAGAATAGAATAGAATACCTTGGGATTTTCTGTATCTAAACTCTAAGTAGGCTGCTTAGTTTTCTAGGTCAGATAAAGTTGGTTAATATAATCACTTCCTTACATAGGAAGGATCACACAGTCCTGGCAGAAACTATATCCAACAGGAAGATGTAATCTGGGTTAGATGTCCCAAGAGTAATGGTCTGAAGTAAACTACCTTCTCTCTCTCACTCCCAGTTTGGACCTTCAAAACACTTTTATGGCTTAATGATCCTACTTGACACTTGGCCAAGTTGTTCAAGATGATTAATAAGCCATCACAGTTGCTGCAGTGCACAAGTGCTTCTTTCATCATTCTGCTTCATGTTGATCTGGCAACTGATTGCTAAGTGTTCAATGTTGATTATGAAATATGAATCACCACCAAAGCGATGATAATAAGAAGTGAAATCTCATAGATTTAAAGAGGTGGAAAACCATAAATCACATTTCTTGGAATTGAAATTAACTGCTCTAAGGTTGGGCTTTTGAATTAAACTTTCAAAATATGAGGGGAGACAATGGGAAGAGTTTAATATTATGTATTATGTAATATTTAACATCCACAAGTAATGCATTAAATGAATACAGAGAGAAGTGTTTATTTTGTTACATAGGAAGGTGATATGTATACGATAGAATTGTGGCATGTATAACATACTAAGGGAGATGAGGAAAGGAAAGTAAGGAGAAAATAGTTGGCTTTTCCAATGTTTTAGAAAACTTTCCCAACTTTGAAACTTTCATAGCAATTCTCCATGGAAAAATGTAGAAAGTACTTTTTTTTCTTGTAGAGTCCTTGGTGTGCTTTGAGTTTGATTATTTGCTTGTTTCATTACCTGACTAGTGAACATCATCAATGCCAGTGAATGTGGTTTCAGCTAAGCAGACAACAAACTATCAAGCAGAAAACAATACCTTAGTCAAGAAACTACAAAGGAGAAAACCACACTCACACCAAGATGGGCAGGATAAGCTACTGTATATAAACAAAGAGCAAACCCCACACTCACTAGAACTGATGCTATTGTCTAGTTAAATAATGAAACAACCACAAGCAAATATCAAAGCTCAGAAAGTACCAAGGACTGCATAGTTTAACCCCGGGTTACATATATTCTCTTCTATTTATATATATATTATCTTGCTTGGGATCCCTTTTCCGGCCAATCCAGATTGAGAGTTCTATGATTGCTTTCCCTGGTATAATTAGTTTGGAAGTAAGCCACTAGCAATAGAAGGTGAAGTTCACTTAGTTCCAGAAGAATGATGAAGTCTTTTTTTTTGTGTGTGCAAGCTTTGTGTTTTGAGGAAATCCATTTGATACATTATCAGCTATCTCTTTCTTGTTCAAGCAGGAAACCCTATACCATTTCGGACAAATGGCTGTCCAGTCTCTTTTTAAAAACTTCCAGTGTTGAAGCATTCACAGCTTCTGGAGGCAGGCTGTTCCACTGGTTAATTGTTCTGTCAGGAGGTTTCTCCTTAGTTCTAGGTTGCTTCTCTCCTTGATTATTTTCCATCCGTTGCTTCTTGTCCTGCCTTCAGGCACTTTGGAAAATAGCTTGACTCCCTCTTCTTTGTGGCAGCCCCTTCAAAGGACACTAGTCAAAGAACAGCACCTAAATGTTCTTGAAGCCAGCTGCTAGCTGAGTGAGACCCTCCATTAGCCTTCAAATGCTGCATCATGATCATCTTTTTTTGCTCCAATTTGCTGCTAATCCTGGCCCTGCTAATTATTTTGCCTCTCCCAATATACTTCTACTTTTCAGCTTTGTATGGGCCTGCAGATTCCTGCAAAGGACGATGTAATGAAAAATATAACCGGGAAGATGAGTGCCACTGTGACACCAACTGTGAACAAAATCAGAATTGCTGTGAAGATTACCACATCCACTGCAAAACAGGTAAAACATTCTCAGATCAAGCTTAACTAAGTGGATGTCACTACTATACATTAGTTGTCCTGAGATCAGAATGGAAATAGTTTACACATTGCCTGTTTTTTTTTTTTTTTACATGTTAAATCATTTAATCTAGCCAAAGACTTGGTATACTGGTTGTCACCCATCTTAGTTACCCTGGTCTGACCTAACTTATCTTTTTTTAAATTAGCCAGGATTAGCAGCCGACTGCCCTCTATTGAACACAAACACACACACAACTAATACACCCCTCCTCATAGAAAAAGTGACTGTCTTCATGCATATCCATACTCTCCAAATTTGTGTAGATTAACAAGAGATAAGATAAAATGTTTTATAATAATTCCTTGTTTAAAATAATTAAGGTCATATCGTCAAATTGGAGACACATAATATGGAATAGAAATTTGAGATGTTGCTTCTTGTTGCTGCAACTGTTTGTGTCCAATCAAAGAAAGCATGTGAGTCCAAACCAATGGAAGAAGGGATTTACTAGGCTATTTAAACTAGGTCCCTTCTTTTGCCAACTTAGACCCCATTTTGAAGGATGGACTCTAGGGTGCATGTCTGAAGCCTTTCAATCCAGGAAGACCCCAAATAACTCCCAGATGTCAAAGCCAAACAGCCTCTGTACACTTCTACTTCATTTAAGTGCCAAGAGAAGACCTCAAGAGATCACTCCACTCATGGGACTTTTTCAGCAGCAGCATTGTTGGTCTTGCTGAAAAATTTCTTTCTTCCTGTTGTGTCCATCCCTAAATCAATGAGCTGTTGTCTTTGAGGATGCAAAGCAAAACAGGACACTGAAATGTCAAATGAGGAACAACTAGCAATTCATGGTCTTTTCATTACCAGGAAAATCAATTTTGATTGTGCCAAGTTTTTGAATCAACTAACACCCTGAGTTTGCTAGATACTGTTGTTACATTGCCATGTTATGATATTATATTGTAAGTGCTTGGGATTTCATTGGCTGATTTTAATCTATTGTAAGCCTCCTTAGGAAAACCTGAGGGTGACACTTTTTTGAATGAATATATAGTTCAAAAGGGCAACACCTAAACAGTTAACCTGCCTGCCCTCCTTGCTCTCCCTCTCTTTCTTTTTCTCTCTCTTTCTCTCAGACTTAAAAGAATGTGTGGACATTATAGCTTTGATTGTCTAGATGGGTGGTCACCCGGTATGTCTATGGGGTAGACATAGATCACAAAAATCAAGATGGTGCCTGTGACCATACAATTAAAACTCCTTCCCTTTCATGTGCATTGCATGACGCAAAAAGGTCTTCAACTGCAACGGTGGCAGCCCCTACCTTGATTTTTCTGACCCTAACCCTATGGATATCCCTGGTACCACATAGGACTTATAGGGAGAAGACAACAAGAATGTTGGTGCTGTGAGGAAAAAAATGTCATGGAAGGAATATTAGATTTTTTTGAAGGTGATGTTGCTATTGATATTGCCTCTGCCAATACTCTGGGCAATAAACCAGAGTGGCCAAGGGACGGGGATCCTAGGGCCTCCACAAATTTCTGGAGCCACAGATATATTTGGAAAGAAACCAGACCCAGTTGGACTCAATGGATTTGTTTTTCATACCCGGCCATGCAATTTGATCAATCTGGTTGGTGTTTTCATCCACATATGGGATCTAAGCAATGGCAGCCCTTGCATGATCTTGCTGCATTTGGATGTTACACAGGATTGAGTATCTGAATGGGAAACCACCAGAGAATCCCAGGAATATAGGCTTGATTGGGAAGTAGGAAAAAATGCAAAAATAAAAAAGCAGTGTCCAGTCATTTCTATATTGCTTCCAAGAAGGCTGCATGAATAGAGCCATGAAATCATCTAGTGTTGAACTTGACACAAAGGAGATTTTACATTTTTTTACCAAGGCAACTGACCTGTAATATGGTTGGGTTCTTAAATATTGGTTGGGCCTCATCACTGGTAGAAGACAAAACAAAATCAGCCATCCTGAGAAACATTGACGAGTGACGTATCAACTTTAGAAAGAAACAAAATAAAACCATCAGGCTTTTGTGCAAAAATATGAAAGGTGATTCCCAGGAGAAGCCAAACAAGTTTGGAGCCACAGGCCAAGGAAAAGGATATCTTGGAGGTAGGGGGCAAGCAGGTCACCAAATCATGGCATTTAAGGAAACTCTCTCCCTCACAATATGTCATAGCTGAGTATGGGGGTGAGGAAGAAAATGTCTAGACTTAGTTCTAGCTTAGTTTAAGGGGTTTATCTTCCTAATGCAAAGTATCTCCACAGCCTCACTCCTTGCTGGTTGCATCTGTTGAAAGAAAAAGTCTTCATCAGGGTCCAGGCCAAGCTGGGAATAAACAAAATGGAGAGTGATTTAGGAAAGAAGGTTGTAGTTTATTGAAGAGCAGAACCAGACAGAAATGTGGCTCTGGGAAAGCTGACCACATGGAACAGGGAGTGGAGGGTTTTTATAACTTCTTGGGCTTTTGTGTTTGGAGTTGTTTCCTGTTCCTTTGGGGAAATATAATATTCTGTCCTTTTTAATATCCCTCCAAAATATTTCCTTCTCTAGGAGGGTGGGTGGGTGCTGACTTCCAACATGGCCTTAAGAACTGATGCATTTGGTGAGCACAAACAATGGGAATCAATAAATTGGAAAGTATGGAAATATTCCTCCAGATGATATGCAAAAATCCAAAAGGGATAGGTGGAAGTTGCAGCCATCTTTCCCTTACTGGCAAGAAAGCTATATCTGTAGCAATAAATGACAAGTTTGGTGCTTCTCCGTGACCAGAAGATTTCTTCCTTCTTTAACAGGTACCACAGATGACAAAGAAAAGGGCAAGTATTGGAACCTTCTCTTCATCTTTACATGAAACGTGCAATGAAAATGGCTAACTGCTAAAGCCATAGAGCTATTGGTGAATCCTTTGAGGAGGTAATGAAGGCAGGATTGAGCTGATTGGGTAGGAGCTCTTAATATAAAGGAATTCGTAGCCAATCAGCATCCCTACCTCTTCTACCAAATAGTTCTTAGTTGCTTAATTTTGCTCCTGGAGTTTCTACAGGGAGTAGAAACTGCTTCTATCAATAGTAATTGCTAGCTCACCAACAGTTGTATACTGTACTTCAGTGATGATAGAGACATTCCCCAGATCTATTTCTTGCAATTAAAACAAACATTTACTTCCTCTTCACTGACACCTAGTGGCAGCAACCACTTCCTTTTCACTGAAAATAATTTCATTTGTAATAGTTGGTCAAAATAGGGATATTTTGGATGACAGTTCTATCACCCTTTGCAATTGGCTCTGCAGGCTGGCGTTTATAGGAATTGTGTTCAAAATACCGTGAAGATAACAAGTTGCCTATAATTTCAATCAAACATTAGCAGTTATATAACTGAATTCATCCATGTGCCTATATGGTCTTGGTTCCCTTAATTTTAAGGATTCTGCAGGAAAATTTACATTTAAAAAAGGATTTTAAAACATGCTTCCCCTCTAACAATATATTGGTAGAAGCATTTGGATCTTTTGACACCGCTAGGAACCACAGTGAACAGAAAACTAAAGTCCAATGTATACTTGAATCCAAGAGGTACTTACTATATACAGTACCACTTTATCATGAGTCTTTTCCAATTCATCATCCATAAATCCCAAGTTTTGGGGTCTTTCTAGATGACTGGTTCTTAAATAATTTGATTCTATTATCCAACTATTTTAAACTTTTCCCTGTTGTAAATAATGTCATTAATACCCCCTCTCCCCAAAAAACCAACCCCAAAGTAAAATAGGCTGTTATTTTATACAGGTGTCTCAAAAGCAGCAATCCCAGACTTGATTACCATTAGGATAGGTACAAATAACCACAGTATAAGAGCCACTGCTCTAGGTAGACTTTGCTGTGAAATAAGATGAGGAAATTCAAAGAAAAGCACAGTCAACTCTACTTGGGTTTGAATAAGTTCTCAGATGTTGCCAGGTGACTACCCGGAGCTCTCCATGGTGATCAGAACATGGAACAGTCAGGTTGGATCCTTCCTGCTTTATGATCTAGGGGTTCTAGTATGAGAACAGAAAAAGGAGGAGCCAGATGTCAATCCCCTGCAGCCATAAAACTCATGAGGATTGCTGCCGGTTGTCTCTTTTGTTATTTGTTATTTAGCCTAAACTATCTCACCAAATAGCTGTAAAGATAAAGCCAAAGTAGACTCCTTAGGAAAAAGACAGAATCCTTAGTAGAATTAAGTCTTGCACACAAGACACATTGTGTACATTATAAAGTAATCATCCACATTCTAGCTTGTTCTGCTTTAATAATCTTTGTGTTGATTGCACATGAATAGCTGAACCACTAATGTTACTCAATAAATTTGCCCCAAAATCTACTGTGCTGCTGTGTGAATGCATCGTATTATTTAATCTTTGCCACTTTGCACTCTCAGTATCTTCATTTCTTACAACCAGGTGCTCATCAGAATATAAATCTTATGATACTGTTTTTTTATTTAAAAACAAAACACAGATAATATATGATGTGTTTTAATAGATAACTACATTTAGTAATGTATCTTCTGAAATTAAAACATTTTTACACTTTAAAATAAAACATGCTCAGAGGTAGATATGAAATGAAATGACAAACCGATACAAATCAGAAATAATTTCAGCTATGCATTCTCAATATGTATACTTGTATACTTTTCAAAGTTGTATTTAAAATTCTTCAGAAGCTTTTTATCTGCAATCTTTGAATTGTCGTGGGTGGATAGCATTCTTTGCCCATTTTAAGCAGCTTTGCCAAGTGACTGATTCAAATGACCTTAAGCTAAAATCATTATTTTTCCATCAGAAGGATTCTCATACAGAGGCAATACTATAACAGATGAAGAACTACAAGAAGCATCAGAGAAGATTTACCAGACTGACCACAATAGAGCAGAGGAGTCTGACATTATCCTGAACAAGCAATACTTCACTTCCAAAACAAATGGGCATGAAAATAATTCCCCAGATCTGTGAGTTTAACCTATTGGAATGTAAACTACAAAGCGAACATAGGCAATTGGAATGGTAGACCCTTAATTACAGATAACCAAAATTCCAGAGATGGAAAAATAACTATTTAGCATTCTTGTTTCTAAATTTGGAGCTGGAAATATTTATTGATGACTATATCAATAAATGGCTTGCTATACTATACTTATTAGATATTTAACTTCATTCAACCATAGTAATATATTCCAGGAGCATAGGAGTCAAAGGAGGAGCCCAGTTTTGATGACAAAATGTTGTTTTTTTCAGGTAGGAAAAAAATGGTTCAAACCTAGGGGCTGCTATATTAGAAAATCCACATCAGACAAAGCTGAGGTGATTAGGAAGAACCAATTGTCTCTGTCTTTTATCTAAGGCAAAATATTGACTAATTATGATCCACTTGGAATGGATCCTGAAAGGAGATATGTCCATGGATGCTTGGCAGAACTAGGGAAGGAGGTTGAGTGGCTCTCAGTACCATAATTCTGTGGTAGGAAAGCCATCACGGCTATGTGTACCGCAACGGGATAGCTGCCTGTCCCACACACATAGCCAAGAGGCTCTACGCCACAGGTTATGAATGAAATCACTCTTCCAATCTGTTATGGAGTGTGGGAAGAATCCTGAGCCTGTGGTAAACTGTAGACCAGCTTCACACCAAATGGTTTTTCATTGGGCAGGCTCTTCACTTATGTCAACCATGAGAAACTCTTCTCAAGGCCAACCTATGCCAGTTTCATCAAGCTATTGGATAATTATCAAGCACATGTTAGGACAGAGGAGAAATTCACAAAAGAACAGATAAAGGAACAAGACATTTTCCTTCAGGATATCATGAAGACCGAGGTCATGAAAGAGCTATATAAGTTTCTTCACAGCAAAAGTAAGTCTTTGGTAACTGAGAGATAATCAACGTGATTTTATACAGAATCATAGAACCATAGAAGTGGTCAACCTCAATCTTCTGCTCAGTGGAGAAATCCAAATAAAGTTATCCCATGTAGATTTTGTAGAGTGTACATTTGTATGAAGAAATATTAGGCAGCCCCAATCAAATTTAATTCCAAGGACTACATGGTACAAAACTAAACATATCTTTCTAGAAATGTGCTTACTATTCTCTTGGGGATTCACTAAAACCTACAATGTGACCAGGGTTGCTGCAATTTTAGTATATAATTATGCTTAGCGTGGGGAGACCTCAATTCCTCCTTAAAACTGGTTTCACTGTCAAACTTCTTCCTTTGCAATATAATATTGTATCACATGGAAGCTGTACCTGTTTTTGCTGAATGTGTGTATGAATAGACAAAGTTTTCATCCTCTCAGAAGTTCCTGGAAATAGTTTTGTGACTGAGAAAAGTAACATATGAAATGATTCACAACACTCTTATAAAACTATGATTCCTAAAGCAAACAAGTTAGACATTTACAGAATTAATGTGAAAGTTATTGACAATTTCAAAGAGCACATTTTTCTCCCAGTCTTCTTCCCATCTCTATTAGACATATCTACTTTGGATTTCTTTCATAATATCTCTGGTCCATAGAGCATTGTTGGGATGATGTGAGAATTGTTTGTGATGTCTTCATGTAACAAGAAATTAATGATTGTTTGCCATCCATCTGTATCTCCATCCTAGATCGTTATGATACAGAAGCAGAGTTTGTTGAGGATCTTAAAAAGATATGGTTTGGTCTTTATTCCAGACGCAATGATGTTAATGATAATGACTCCAGTGGTTTTGAACATGTCTTTGTAGGTAGGTTTAATTAAAACAAGCTGATATTCCTTCATACATTTAATTACAAGTAGTCCTCGGGTTATGAGTACTCATTCAGCAACTACTCAAAGATATGACAGAGCTGAATGAGGGAGACTCACAATGCGTTCTTGAAATTCTGGCTGTTGCAGCATCCCATGGTCACGTGATTGCAATCAGGGTGATCCCTGCCAGCTTCCCACAAGCAAAGTCAATGGGGAAGCCAACAGGAAGTTGCAAGTCATGATCATAAGAGGTCTTTATTTATTTGTTAGATTTATGTGGCAGCCTATTGTAAACTTTGGCTAGCTCACAACTGTTATAAATTGGGATTCCTTGGATTGCTGTTATTAAGCAGCATGATCACATGATATTGCACTTTACAACTTCATCAGTTAGTGAGGGAGTTCTCAGTCCAGGTTGTTGTTGAAACTCGAGGACTACCAATTGAACCACAATTTGTTTATGCGATATTGCTTTAGCACATTTCCCCCCTTAAAAGCTGGAGGTTTATGGCAAAGTGAAGACAGGTCTGCTAAAAGCGAAGCTGATGACCTTGGCGGGATGAATACCTTGCCAACAGAAACTGATTTGTATTAATTTTTAAAGATATTCCCTATTTGCCTCCCTCAATGTTCCTTAAAATACAGTTGTAGTGCAATCCATCTGCGTCTGAACTCAATGTAGTTGAGGCTCACCCATGGGGGAGAATGGTCTATGTAGTTCAAGAAGTTCCTTAGGTTTCTTGAGCTACATTTCTCTGAATTTCCAACCATCATATCTTTTGGTGATTCTGTTTCATTTAAACTTTCCATTAAGCTTTGCCTTTGTCTTCCTTTTTGCTACTATCATCCTTCTTATTTATCCCTCCATCGTAATATAATGAACTCTGTAAACTTCTCCTCCATTTCCAAAAGAACTTGGAAGAATTCCAAACCTGAACAGTTTTCTTAGGCTTTTCTTATTGATAGGATGGAGGAAAGCTTTTTGTTAATTGTATAAATCTTCTTTGTATAGGAATTATGACTTATAATTTGTTGTTAACATAAATTAATATGTTCTTATGGCTATGGTTCTTTTTAGGAGAAATCAAAAACGGAAAAGTATCTGGATTCCACAACTGGATTCGTTTCTACCTTCTGGAGAAACAGGGTGTTGTTGATTATTTCAGCCACAGCTATGATGGTCCGGTATGTTTCACTGGAGAAAATGAATACTCTTCCATTATTGGAGAAAAATTAACCCACTTGGGGAAGAGAAGAAAGGTCACAGCACATTCCCTGATGAAATACCGTAGGCATACTATGCATCTGTTTGATCTCTCTGTGAAATGCTGAGCTATGATTACCAACATCCCTTGCTATTGACTGGACATACCCTTTTCAATAAAGCCAAATTCTCCTTGTTTAAGGTATAAACGACTATGCAAATATTATGTAGGCCTGCCATTCTTTGGGATAATGGAAGCAGAGGAAAAATAATAACAGTAGTAATAGCACCAGTTATATTGTTGTAATGCCAGGCTGTTGCTAAATATGGAGCATATGGGTAGAAAAAAATACACGGATCTCTATCTCTATCTGTCTGTCTGTCTGTCTATCTGTCCGTCCGTCCATCCGTCCATCCATCCATCCATCCATCCATCCATCCATCCATCCATCCATCTATCCATATCTGTCTGTCTGTCTGTCTGTCTGTCTGTCTGTCTGTCTATCTATCTATCTATCTATCTATCTATCTATTGGCATTTCATTAACAAGGTATCTTTCAGGTTTCTTCCTGTTTTTAGTATTTTATAAAGGCAGGATCATCTGGATTTGTTTCTAATGAAAAAACAGTATCATAACTATGACAACACTACTATAAGAAAAGTCCTTTAAAAAACCCTCTTGCAAAAAAAAGCATGAAAGTATATTAGTATACATGAAAGTATATTAATGGTTAACTTTAATTTTATGGATGCAAGATTCTAGCCCAATGTTGCAGATATATGGATGTGTATCTCAGCATGGTTAGCAGGGAGGTGTGTGCTTTTGGGCAAAAGGAATGCCTGTTCCCCCCGCCTAAAACAGATTGCAGAAAATATGTTATTAAAAATGGTGGTTCAAAAGAGAGAGAAGAAGAAGGAGAAAGAAAAGGAAACAACTTATACATAATTATCCAGCTGTGGCTGGTGACACATTGTCACAAAAATAGTCTTTGACTGGATTCAAGCCTCCAGAGAATGCAATGATTTAAGTCCATCTTAGATGTTTCTTTGTGGACTCCCTCTTCTCTTAGTAATGAAGAAAGGGCTCTTTAAGACTAATGAGAACAACACTGGAGCCTTCATTCATTTCCTCTTTCACTCCTAGGGATTTTTCTAGGGATTTTTGGGACACAGCAGCAATTTCTCCTTTCCAAAGAAATGATAGTTTGATTTTTCTCTAAGAATATATAGCAGCCTGCCTGCCTGCCTTCCTTCCTTCCTTCCTTCCTTCCTTCCTTCCTTCCTTCCTTCCTTCCTTCCTTCCTTCCTTCCTTCCTTCCTTCCTTCCTTCCTTCCTTCCGCCACTGCACCAGCCTTTTCAAGTCCCCCTTTTCACAGGCTGTCTCATCTTTCTTTACTAAGCTGGACTTTCTTTCTTTTTTTTTTTTATTGAAAATTTTTATAAGTTTTTACAAAAAACCAGAAAAAAATATAACAATACAAAAACAGAAAACAACATGTACAAAAAACTAAACATAACATCCCCTTCCCCACCCCCCCCCAAAACACCCCCCCTTCTCCCCCCTGAGCTTCCCAGAGCAGAATATAGGCTTAATTAAAAAGGAATTTAAAAAAAATATATATAAAAAAGAAAAAAAATAAGACTGAAATATATGTATATGTATATAAAAATAAGAATTATGAAAAAGCAATATGATATTTTTTTATATCCAATTTAAATTGTATAAATTCTATCCATTTATCCCAAACAGCAAGAAATTTCTCTTGCGTTTGTTCCTTTAAAAAAGCCGAAATCTTTGCCATTTCCGCCAAATAGGACACTTTAAAAAACCATTCCTGCAGTGTAGGCAAGGATTCCTTCTTCCAATATTGTCCTACTAACAGCCTTGCGGCTGTAATCAAATTTAACATCAATATAACCTCCTTTGTATCACAATCAGTAACTATACCCAACAAAAATAACTGCGGAGTAAATTTTACCCTCCTTCTAAAAATTCTCTGGATATTCCACCATATCTTAATCCAAAATGCTTTTATCTCTCTGCACGACCACCAAATGTGGTAATAGGTGGCATCTAAACAACCACATCTCCATCATTTAGGCTGTAAGTCCGGGTACATGAAAGACATTTTTTGTGGGTCAAGGTGCCATCTATAAAACATTTTATAAAAATTCTCCCTTAAATTCTACTAAGCTGGACTTTCATGCTACCGCTTTCCCCAGTCCATCTGAGCTTTTCTCCCCTGCTATTGGCTCAGATATCGAACAGCAAGACCTATAAGGGGCTTCCATTGGAGCCTTCTTTTGGGCAAACACTTTTTTTTGCATTGCCAATTGGTGAGGCAAGTCAAAACCAGATGACATCTCGGTATGGGATGATTTCTAGATTATCGCAAGGAGCTTGAACATATTGGGTATTAGTTACTTGGGGGACTAGCCCAAAACGAGGCTGAGATAAAATCATAAATGCCATCCCATCTCACCAAGTCCAGGTGTAATGCTTGGCTATGTTATATTGATAGGCAGATAACCCTACAAATAGATCTGCTCCTGTATATATGACTGTGTGTACTTTTATCCACTCACATACACTTGAAATATGTTTAAATAACTATTTTGTTCCATGTTCATGTTGTTATCTCTGTTTAGTGGTAGGGCTGGCCATGGTCACATGTTAATATCCATTGACTATGTTGGAACTCTTAGATTATGAGCCAAGTGGATTAAGAGTTAGAGGGTTGAGGAGAGTTTGAGAAGAGCCGAGGTGGCGCAGCAGTTAGAGTGCAGTACTGCAGGCCACTTTAGCTGACTGTGTTCAGCAGGTCAGTGGTTCAAATCTCACCTGCTCAAGGTTGACTCAGCCTTCCATCCTTCCGAGGTAGGTAAAATGAGGACCCAGATTGTTGGGGGCAATGTAAGTATATATATATACAATGCTTACTGGTGTACACCGCTTAGCGAGTGCTTGCACTTAAAGCGGTATATAAGTCTCATAAAATAAATAAATAAAATAAAAATAAATAGTTTAGGAACTTTTCTCTCCTGAGCTTTCCTTGGACTGGTTTAGGCATAGGCCATCATGTGACTTATTTGAATTGCTGCTGTGACATTTGTCACCCCATTGATTATCAGGGTTGATTTGGTTGACCTAACTGGCTAAGCGGGTGTCCCATCCCTCCCGCACTGTTCCATGTGCAGCCAGAAATTGCATGCCCATTGAATGAGGACAGTTATCTCAGATAGAAGGAGTGTACTGATCTTTAGTCAAGAGCATACAAAACAACATTGGTGGCACCACTAATCAGCATTATGTACCAGTGGGAGGTTATTGGGAGCAAACATTGAACGCTACTTGCCATATGACAAATATTTTCCTCCCTTCTCACAAAAGAAGAACCAATGTGTTTTCTTTGCCCCACACTGCTGATAGAACATGGTATCCCTCTTATATGTCACTAGTCTTTACAAATAGTCAGATCTCATCAAGCTGGGTATAGGAATTTGTGGTTTGTATGGCTTCACAATGAAAAACTCTTCCTGGAAATATTTTATTGTTGCAAACACTGTAGATCAAAGCTCTTGGAAAATTTCCAGCATATTTTTTCTCTCTCCTCCCTTTAGTGGACCTCATATCCAGATGTGCTGGGAATGCAGTTCAGCTTTGATGGATTTTACAAAGAGGTTGGAAGTGCTTTTATTGGAAGCAGTCCTGAATTTGAATTCGGACTCTATTCCCTGTGTTTCATTGCTCGGCCTGGAAAAGTGTAAGTATATTGTTAGGGCCAAGAGTTATTTTCACAGCAGTTCAAATGGGAAGAAGAAGTGCCAGTAAAGGATGGTTTGGAAGCCAATGCATGTTTTTGATGTGCTAATTCCCATGTATCAAAAGTGAAAGTATTCACATTCTGGTTGAAATTCCTTCCAAGTGAAAGGAATGCTTCAATCCATTCAATTGTTCTCAGGAGCAGAGCTAGCAAGCAGGGTTATGAAATAACAACGTTCTTACATCTACTGTATACTCCCTAACATCTGATATGAAAAGGTCTGTCACTTTTGAAGACAAAGGTTTCATTTAGCTATCTTAGTCAATAGATGGTAGTAGACCTAGCCTTCAAATTAAAGTCTGAGCAAAGTAATGGCCATTAAAATATCTGAAATGGTATAGGGTTTCCTGCCTGAGCAGGGGGTTGGACTAGATGACCTCCAAGGTCCTTTCCAACTTGATGATGATGATGATGATCTTGGTTCAAGGTAGAGTAAAAATTCTGAATTTTCCCAGTAATGTTCAGGCAAATAACCTTCACAATTTAGGAGTACCACATAGTACGCTTTGCAGAATTTAGCAGCCTCAAGGCATGAATCGCATCACTGGGTTCATTCAAGCAATTTATGAAGGTTTGTTCCATAAACAATCTTATTCATGGGAGATCTTCTGAATTCATACTTTTCATGAAGAGGTTTCCAAATGCTGAACCAGACAACATTCATAAAGGTGGTGCTATAGAGAACAGGTGGAATTGTTGATGGTAAGGCTTGATTCAGCTAGTAATTTGACTCAGCTGTAGTTTATTCCCAATAATTATCTA
This sequence comes from Crotalus tigris, assembly GCF_016545835.1. Classification (NCBI taxonomy): domain Eukaryota; kingdom Metazoa; phylum Chordata; class Lepidosauria; order Squamata; family Viperidae; genus Crotalus; species Crotalus tigris. Next base: position 1,265,723 of record NW_024097006.1, read on the forward strand.
GAAAGATGATTATATACCAGTTTTCTGTCTTTCAGGTGTCATCTGAAAATTGGAGGCCACAATCTGAATATCCAAACTTGGGAGAAATCCACTGATGACGATGGCAAAAAGTATATTGCCTCAGCTTACGCGGTTACCCCATGAGGTTGTGAGGTTAAAAAACAAAAAAACAAAAACCACCCTCCTGAAAGACCCAGAAACAATCCACAGCACATCCAATGTTAATCTCTGTTCATGCCATTTCACAATCGCTGTATATTGTATGTCTTCTTCGATCTTTTAATGTGGTATTAGTGATAGCTGGAATGGGTCATAGTGAAAAGACTTTACAAATCTGCACGTCTTTGGCAGACTATAGTTCAGCCAGAAGGCACAGGTAGCAAGTAACTTTTTTTTCTGGAGATGACATGCATTTCGCATAAAATAAAGACAGAATGGAAAGTGAAATAATGTTTGGCTAAAAAAAAATGAACAACGGAGAGCAGGCAGGAACATTTCCAAAATGACCTTCCATTGTCTTTTTCTTGAAAGAAACCTGCTCTCTATTTAGGCCAGTGGTTCTCAACCTTTTTAATGCCGTGACCCCCAACCGGTTGTAAGTCGAGGACTACTCAACTGGTGCAGCACCGTTTGCAGAATGGGACTTTTGGCGGGCTCAGCAAGGCAGAGACAGCCTGGACAATTCCTATTGGCTTTTGAAAGCCAATAGAATTAGACTCTATTCAAGAGAGTCTATTCTATTGGCTGTCAAAAGCCAATAGAATAAAAGGGAGTAGCACAGCTAAGGAAAAGGGGGGGAAAATGGCGGACTGTGTTGTTTGGCGACCCCCGTGAAATGGTCGTTCGACCCCAAATGGGATCCCGACCCACAGGTTTGAGAACCACTGATTTAGGCAAAAAAGAAAGAAACTTTGCAATAAGTTGAATGTATGTGTGTGTGTGTGCGCGCACACACATACACACAACAAACACACACATTTCATTCATTTATTTATTCATTCACACACTGTTTAGCAAGAGTAGCTATTCAGGTAACTACCCAGAAATGGGGACAAGAAGGGGAAGAGAATTTAAATCAGTATTCAATATAACTGTATGAAATATGAAAACAGAATCTTTAAGAATGGTACTTAACTTCCTGTTTCTGATCCATTGAGCTGCTCTCTGATTTCTTTTATGGTATATTGTTTTAAAAAACAAAACCAGTTCATATGCACCTGCCAAACCCTCATGGGTTCTTTGACTTCCGTCCCTTATACTGGCCAGCCTCTAAGCAGCATTAAAATTGAGAAAACTAAGAAATTTCACTAAAAGCTTAACATTTGTGTTCAAAATGTGGCTGAGCCATGGACCAAATGACTAGTCTTTGATTAAACCACTATTTCTCAGTCCTTTGATTGGTCATATGGAGAAAATGGTCTCCTACCTACCTTACAGGGCTGTTGTGAAGTTGTAAAAGGCTGATGGCAAAAAATGTATAATAAAATGCAAAATATCATATGTTAATAATACAATGCTTCTGTATGATTTGATTAATAAATCTTTGTTTGAGTAACTTATTTTTAAAACAGCAATTATGATGTTTACATTAGCCTTTTATCCCCAGTACTGATAGCATATCTTTCTAGAGATATGCATACTTTTCAGCTCTACAATTTCTTCAGATTTTCTTTCTGAATCTGGCAGAGTTTAATTGTACCATTCAATTGAAACTTGATAAAATGTCCAATAAATTCAGTGGTGAAAACTGTGTCCTATTTGACTGATTCCATGGCATTCCAGGTCTAATCTCAGGAAAGATAAATATGTAACTGATCTGTGGAGATCAGTTTCAGTTCAAAAACCAAAGATTCACGAGTCTCTATTTCTGAAGCTGCCTGTCATTCCAATTGTGCTGATACAGTAAGTAACAACTTCTAAGAAGAAATTTTCAGACAAAAGTTTGCCAGCAGATTGGAATTTTGAGAATTTAAGTCATTATCAAGCAGCTCAAAATAATTATTGAGGAGAAATTCACTCACTACAAACCTGAGTTTTAACTTGCTTAATTTCAGATTTTCAGATAAATGCACAATCAAAACAGGGTTACCTTTGGAATTTCATACCTATCCGAATTTTGCAATGAAATTGCTTAATAATACATCCTGTTATGACACCTTTAACACCATCAAAGAACAACATCTGCTTAACCCAGGTCCTTGGGAAGGACTTGGTGGCATAGTGGTTCGAATGCAGTACTGCAGGCTACTTCTGCTGACTCCTGGTTAACAGCAGTTCAAGTCTCACCAGCTCAAGGTTGACTCAGCCTTCCATCCTTCCAAGGTCGGTAAAAATGAGGACCCAGATTGTTGGGGGCAATATGCTGACTCTGTAAACTGCTTAGACAGGGCTGTAAAGCACTGTGAAGCAGTATATAAGTCTAAGTGCTTTTGCTCTTGCTAGGTGAACAAAAATACCAAATCCATCTGGCTGACTGTGCAACCAACCCTTAATAATACAATAATAATAGATATTAGAAAAAAACCTCTGCGCTAGAATTTCTTGAAGACTATTTGCCAAGCTGAACTGAATTTGGGAAAACTGGAAATCTGTGGACATGAAGCCTTATTGTAAATGAAAAACCCTATAGTAGAAACAGACACTAACTCAAATCTATAATACAAGCTTTCTTTTTTTAAAAAAAAAATCAGGCTACTAGAAAAGTGAAACAAAATTAATATAAGAATGGAAAATGAGGAAATGAATGAAACCAAAAAATATGGATTCTTTTCTTGAAAACCTCCAGTGATGGAGCACCTACAACGTCTGCAGGCAAGCTGTTCCATTGATTGTCTATGGAGATTCTCAGTCATCCAGGTCATAGTTGTCCCAAAGGCAGTGGTGGGATTCAATCGGTTTGCACCACTTTGACAGAACCAGCTAATTTTTTGTTGCCCAGGCCCAGAATGGACTTCCAGAAGCAGCATCCAGAGAACTGGTTGTTCATATATTTGAACAGCCCAAAGGTGCTTTTTCAAGAGGCAACTGGACTTTCTTGTTTTTCTTTGAAGACATTTTACTTCTCATCCAAGAAGCTTCTTTAGCTCTGACTGGATGGTGGGAAATGGAAGGATTTATATTGCTTGCAGGCAGCTGGTCATTTGCCTTCTTTTAGCGAGTCATTGAGGCCACTTGGAGGTTTACCTGTGTCCTCAGAGTCACCTGAGTAGTGCAAATGTTCTTGGCTGCAGGATGTTTTCTGCCCTGTGTCCCTTCGCTATTGAACATAGGCACAGGCTATTGGGGATGAGTCTGTGTTGTCTGCATCTCAAAACGCACAAATGGTTCCTGTAGTCTACAATGTTTTATGGAAATCTCTTCATACTCCTTTCATACTCCCACACCACTTGAAAAGTATTCATCCCAAAGTGCATAACTAAATGTCTATGGAGATTCTCAGTCATGGTTGTCCTAAAGGACAACCTGAAAAAGCACCTTTGGGATGAACACCCTTTGAATGGTGCGGGAGTATGAATGGATTTCCAAAAAACATTGTAGACTACAGGAACCATTTGTGCTTCAATTTGAGATGCAGACAACAAAGACTCATCCCCAACAGCCTGTGCCTTTAGACCAAACTAGCCTACTCATTAGCTGCACACCCAGATACATGATGCTGCTAACCACCTCCACAGGTGAATCATTAATACACAGAGGTGTGTGGCTGTGCCTGCCTTTTCTGAAATGGACAATGATCTCTTTAGTTTTTCCTACATTTAAAATGAGGCTGTTTTTAATTACATCAGTTCAACAAAGCCTCGGTAAGCACCCTCATTGTCATCCTAAATAAGGCCCACTATTTTTGTATCATCTGCATACTTCACAATATGGGTAGTGGCAAACCTTGCATAACAGTCATAGGTCAACAGGGTGAACAACAGCAGACTTAGGTCACAGCATTGAGGGGAACCTATGCTCAAGAAAATGGTGTTAGAAATATTAGTCCCAACTCTATTGGTACTCCATTCTCCCAGCTTCTCAGTATAAGAGAGGAGCAGCAGGAAAAGCAGCCTCCAGGGTGGATAGATAGAATCAATGTATGCATGAAAGTTGCAGCAGCTTGAATAGTAGCCTAGTGGATGCTGAGCTTCAAGCTGAAGCTGCAGAAAGCTGAGCCATGAGCGACCTGACAGATGGCTCAGCTGCAACTGTTTCACAGCAAAGTGGATGGCCTCCTTTCACCATCTGCCAGGGGGTCACAGGTGACATCCAAACATTGGGATTGTGTGTGGGAGGGAGCTAGAGAGTGATCACACAGACAGAAAGGGAGATGCCAAGGACTGATTTATAGGCATGCATTTGTTGGGCTCAACTGGACAGTTTGCTTATTCCAAAAGATTCTACATACAGTTTACAGCTGTGGCCTGTGTAAGCTTCCTGAGTGGAGTGGAAAGGGAGGGCCATGGACCTCTGGCTGAAAGCATATTTGCTGGTACGCATGAGTATGTGGCAAGCTGCCCATAGGCACAGACCATATACTGACAAAGTGCTTAGCTGACTTATTGGCTAAGCCTCTCTGAGGCTGTTAGCATGCAGGATCTGACTTTTGCCAAATACCTCTGTTTTGCTCAGAGGTCGGTCTTCACATAATGAAGACACAATGCTTTGAGGGAATGCTGCTTATAAGTAGGGAGTGCTTAGTGACTAACTGCTTTATTAACAACTCTGTAAGTCCTTTTGCAGCAGAAGCACAAGAGAAGAAAATGAAATCACATCATCACATCATCATGCAAATTGTGTGCCACATGGCATAGGATGTTGGGTGCAGCTGATGCAAATTATGTAATTGGTATGACTTCACCATGATTTCTACCAAAAGCCTCCCCTGTGATACATATTAGGATATAATTGCACAATACACTATGTCATCTTATTAGAAAATGAGGGTGCTCCCATCTTACAATCCTGTGTGGTTTTTTTATCCACCATCAGTGGCTTTCCCACATTTAACCATATCATCTGAATGTGGAGTAGTAACCATTTCCAGTTAATATAAACTAGAACTGAGCATATTTTCAAACCTCGACTTGTGTTAATTGGAAATAGCTGCTCTTGAGTTTAGTCAACATCAGTACAATAGGAAAACCACCAGCTATGATCAACTAACCTCACAGGATAAGGATAAGCTGTGGTGGCGCAATGATTAGAATGCAGTATTGCAGGCAAACTCACTGCTCACTGCCAGAAGTTTGATTCTGACTGGCTCAAGGTTGACTCAGCCTTCCATCCTTCAGAAGTCAGTAAAATGAAGACCCAGATTGTTAGGGGCAATATGCTGACTCTGCAAACTGCTTAGAGAGCATTGTAAAACACTATGAAGTGGTATATAAGTCTAAGTGCTATTGCTTAGTGCTAGAGGTTGGCAGCATCCAGATTTACATCCATCGGTTAGATTAGCTTAGTGTATCATGAGAAATGTTCAAAAAGTTGCATCATTTTTCAGGATTATAAAGCCGTAAGTATCATGTGCTGGCTGCAAGGACTGGTGTTCCAAACATATTGGAAAAGAGATGCTTCTGGTAATTCCAAGAACAGCAGAAAGCAGAGGCTAGCAAATAGAGACCTTTCTGAGGTTAGGTAGCAATCACAGTGGACAGAATAGGCTTAGATAAATCAACACTATATATAGATCACATTTCATCTACAGAACAACGTTGTCAGTTCTTAGAAGTCATATCAAACTACATTTCTTCTTTACTACTTCTTCATATCTGCACAGTTGAATAGCCTTTATGGTTCCCAGCAAATTGTTTTTCATTACAAAATGTGGGCTGTTTGATTTCACTAACAACAATTCATTGACAATATCATTCTTTTACTGATAATGAAGTGCATTTACTTCCCCTTCCCCAATCAATCTGACACACACCCTTCTGCTGGAAAGGAACCACAGCAATGTTTGGCAGAGACCATGTTTTAAGTCCTGGCACTCTCTTTAAGGCCCTGCTATCCATCAGAATAGGCCGTTCTGAGTCACCAGCATAAGTCAGCTTCTTATTTTGTTTAGAGTTCTTTATATATTCTGGCAATAATAAGAGACAGGAAGTAGAGATTGGCTGCGCTGTGTGCTTTTAGTTTTCTTTCCTCAGATAGGCATTATAAGGTTTGGGCAGAAGGGGGAGACAGTGTGCAATTTATGTATGCAATTATGAGATGAGGACAATCTAATTCAGCCATCATTTTCAGGAGTGACTTTTTCAGTGCAGTGACTTGAGAAGAGAGGGAGGGGCAGAGACTGGCGAGTGGATTGTTAGACATCTGTTGCCAATGGGGGAGCTACCATGGGGCTCCCCTAGGGTTGCATCTGACAGGGGGAGCTTCATATCTCAAAGGGTTTGTCCAAGCATCACACCCCACCTGAGCGCAGCAAAGTTGGGGAATTTAAAAGGGTGCTGAAGCCAACCCTTCCCATGAGTTCCTTTTTAGTTGTGTTTAGTTAATGACTTTCCAACCGGGCATCTGGGTGATAGTTGGACGGTAGTCCCTATAGGTTGCTTCCTGGCACAGCTTGGAAACAGCAGAAGGGGCTTCTAATGAGAGATGGCTGGTCCTGAGAGGCATATTCTTCTCTAAGTAGGGGGTGATGAAACCCTTTCTGCATATTTTGGCTCAGAATGACAAACCATTCCCACCTACCTTTCAACTGCAATTCTAAACAGTATTGTTACAGCCAATGACATTAGTATGACATGCCTAGAACTTGAGAGTAGGAGATGGGGGAGATTTAAGAATTTTACCCTGGGAATGGATCCCACAGCCAAATGTCAGAAATGATGTCTGAAAGCCTCCTGACAGAATCATTTTCAATGTTGGGATTAACACTTGGCCTGAATTGTTCAAAGAACTGTACAGGGAGCAGAAAAATTTGCCAGGGATTTTGGCAGTTGTGAGGAAACTGTAGTTTTCCCAGAACGAATGACCCTTGACAGAATAGAGGAAGAAGTTTAATTTTCCATGAATGCAAATATAAGTTTAGTAATACCACAGTCCCTGTAGAAGGCTAAGAGCATCAAGCCAAATCAATAGGTAAAAGAATTGTTTACGGGCATTAAGTCTTGACAAATAAAACATAGTGTTTCCTGATTTCCAGTGCAATTTTTTTTTACAGTGGAAGATAAACCATGAGTTTTTAATCTATGTGGATGACAAAGTGGAACCATTATAAAGTGGATATATTTGGCAATTAAAGCTAAGAATCTACTCTCTTCAGCAATACCCTTGGAGAAGATAATGGGGATTTATATATTTGAAGATAAGGGTAGGAAATTATTTATCTGAAGACTACCCAGATGGAACAGATGGTCCGAAATATGGTAGCACAAGCAGCAATGGCCTAATGCCCATGTATCATCATTTCTCTGTGAGCTGCACTGGTTACTGATAGGCTTCTGGGTGCAATTCAATTTGGTTGCTGGTTGTCGCGTGTAAAGCTGTTCATGGCATATGGCTTGGTTATTGGAGGCTCACTTGTCTCCAATAGTTTCTGCAGATCCAGTGGGGATGCCCTTAATCCCCTCAGTTAAACAAAGTCACCTAATGAGAGGCCCAAAGTGTGCCTTCTCTATCACAGCACCTGCCCTCTAGAATAGCATTCCTCCTTGCCCCCCACCCCCAATTTGCGTGATTCCTATCCTTCAAGGCTTCCACTAGTCTTTAAAAAATGACTTTGCCCCCCCCCCCGTGTGGGGTTTGTCAATCCCGGTGGTTTTGTTGGTTTTTTTTGGGGGGGGGTTAATGTGTTACACTTTTATTCACACATATATTTTTGGTTCTTCTGTTTATGTTTTTTTTTTTAAAGTTTAACTATGTAAGCCACCCAAAATCATTCAGGAGTTGGGCAGTTCTAAAGCTAAACAAACAAATAAACAAACTTGATAGCAACTAAAAGTCAGCAAAGGGAAACAGAAAAGAAGTATAGAAAACTCTCATTCCTTGCTGTCATGTAGAACTCATCTGGATTTTTGTAGCCATGATCAGGCCACCCAACAAAAGCAGACTTTCATATTCTAGTTCCCTCTAGGATTTCATTGTGCTTTATAATTCCCAAATTAACCAAAAAATATCCACCATCTTTGTTCACTCTCTCTCTCCCTTTGCATGTGTATCTGTGTTTTGTTCGTTCCCTGAATGAAGGGAATTTTAGCCTAATATATATGGGTTTATGTGTGCTTGGTTGTTTGTTTCTTCATTAGATCTCACCATCTATTTTTGACTATGAAGTTTTTGTTCCCCATGTCAAAAAACATTCTGAGAGTGCGCTAAGTCCCCGTGTTAATGATTGTGGCTTTAACATGGCTAATGTACAGTTTCTCGATTATATTCTTCCTCTGTTTGAAAATATACTTTCCTCCCCCTCCACCGCACACCAGCCTAAGTAGTCATCAGAACTGGACCAGTCTCAAGTTCAGAATAGGACAAGAAAATTTTAGGATGCCTATCCATAGCCAATAAACTGACTGATTGGGTATGAAGGTTGCAGATATGCTGTTGGCCTTGTCAAGAATTTATTGTGATGAATCCAGGCTGATGTGGCTTCCATAATGTGAGGCCAAAAGAGGTTTACTGCCTGCTCTGACACTGATTTCAAAAAAATCTGGTTATATTAGATGCTAATCCTGGAGCCCTTTGGGATGTTATTTAATCCTTTCCAGTAAATGATATGGCTCTAATTACCCTGATGGGACTTTGGACACATATGGTAGAATAGTCCATAGCAAGCATCTATCTATCTCTATCTCTGTCTCTGTCTCTGTCTCTTATCTATCTGTCTGTCTATCTATCTGTCTGTCTGTTTGTCTGTCTGTCTGTCTATCTATCATCTATCTCTCCATCTATCTAAAGGGAAAAGCCTATGTAGATTTATATACTATAATGCATGTGGAATGAAATAATTGAAAATAACAATAATTCATGTTAAGGGCGGACGTCTAATTTCTTCTATGGGATTTGGAAAACTTGCAAAATGTCTTTATTTGTAGGGCTAGAGTAGCACCAGTGTCAATTTTATTTATATATTTATTTCTTTGCCTGAGTCCAAAAGTGATTTACAATTTTAAAATAATGCATAATATAAGAAGACACATATGAGTGGCCAGACAGAAGCACACTAAAAACAACCCCAACAAATCACCAGGTGCTCCACAAACACTTTAACCATAAACTTGGGATTAGATCCAGATCTTCAGAAATTATCAGCTCCACAAGATAGATGGATTAGGAAAACAACTGCACAGGAATATTAGAACTATACTTTGTTGAGATAGGCTAGTTCAACAGAATCTTGCAAGTCTGGTCCTGCTTTATCTCCCACCCTCTTATACCCCACTGGGTATCGGGAGGAGCCTAGCTGAGTCTCTTCCAAGGACTATCTTGCTTTCTAGGACTTAAGGAATGTTTCACCCCTCTTTGCTTATGTTCTATATTTCTCTCAAGTCATGTTCTTGACTCTCAGAAAACATTTGATATAAAAGAACCATAAGTATCTCCAGGAGGATCCTGTTCCAGATGGCAGATGTTGTGACAGAAAAGATACGTTTCCTTGGTCTAGCAACTTGACAATATTTAACTGAAGGAATCCTGAGCTTACCGACTCTGCCTAGTCAAATCCAATGGGCAGAAACTATTGGAGAAAACATTTTCTCAAACAACTATATTCTATACCAGGCAGGGCTTTAAAGGGGATGACCAGCACCTTGAATGGCACTCAGAAATGTTTAGGAGTAGCTGTAGTCTTTGGCAAAAAAAATAAAAATAATAATCTGTTCTTGCTTGGACTGAAGAAGTGACCAAATGGCCAAGAAGCACAGATGCTTGCTGAGCTGCTGGTTAGGAAATGCTAATAAATAAAACCAGTGAGGATCTGGGAGAGAGGGAAGGGAAGAGAGAGAATTTAAACAGTGGATTAAAAATTAAGTGCCAGGGACTTGTAATTTCATACTATAATTTGTGAGTTAGCTCACAAGAGTTTTGTGACTGCATTATCATAAATATCAATTTTAGTTACTAAGTATGATAAAGGAAGGGCCTCCTAATGCAGCTTAGCTTAAAGCCAAGAATTAGACTTAATAAAAAAAATCTCCAGAAAAAAAATGAAACTGAATAAAATGTAGCAGAAGCTTCCAAGTAGAAGTTAACAGTAAATTTAACAAGACCATCCTACATTCTGTTGGGTGGCATCTGGTAATTCCAATTCAGTGGAAATCAGACTTAGTGATGATTACGAAATGAATGGATGATAAAGTTATAAATACCCATTTGTTTCACAGTTTGAGACTTTTAGATATGAGAGAAAACACTGTAAAAGCAGATGCTGCACAAGGCCACCACATATTTAGGCGTATGATGTTATCTATGCAATTCCTTCTATGCAACTCTAAGAGAATAAAAATGGATAAAAAAATGTTTGACCAAGATTTGTACTATTTGGGAAAGTTCATATTATCTCAGGCTATCACTTAATAAGGATCTATTAAGAATGAGTTGTGAGCTCCTCTTACAAAGAAAACCTCTACAAAATGTTCTATAGATGGCATCTCCCACCCATAAGATTAGCTAAAATGTGTTCCAATGTCTCCTCTAAATGTTGGAAATGTAATCTGACAATTGGAACATACTATCACATGTGGTGGGAGTGCACGCGAGCTCGTGAGTTCTGGAATAGGATCAAAGAATGGTTGGAAGAAATATTAGAGCGAGTGGTAGAGCCAAAACCAGAACTTTTCCTATTAGGTATAACCACGTAAAAGTATGACAAAGGTGTACTTTATTTAATGTTACACATTCTAACGGCTTCCAAACTGGTTTTTGCTCAAAATTGGAGGAATAAAGGAATTCCAATGGAAGAAGAGATCCTGTATAAAATCCTTTCATGTACTGAGATGGACAGGTTTACAATGATTATGAAGGATAAGACAGAACTCAAATACTTCGAAATCTGGGACAAATTTTACCGTTGGTATGAATTAAGAAGAACTGCTCGGATCTCAAGTTAATGATAGGATTGAAATATATATATAACTGTACATATAATTAATACTTAATTGTATTATATAGAAGGATGAGGCTTATATAGAGGTTAAGAATGATGTATTAAGTTTTTGTACCATGAGAAACAAACTGTTAGGAATACTTACTCTGGAATGTCACGTTTGTCCATTTTTGTTTTAATTGTATTACAAATAAAAAACTTTTTAAATAAAATTTAAAAAAGAATGAGTTGTGAGCTTTCATGCAAAACACTGACCTGCATTTTATTGTGGTGCAGTGGTTAGAATGCAGTATTGCAGTCTAATTCTGCTGACTGCCAGCAGTTCAATCCTCACCAGCTCAAGGTTGATTCAGCCTTCCATCGCTCTGAAGTCGATAAAATAAGGACCCAGATGGTTGGGGGCAATATGCTGACTCTATAAATCACTTAGAGAGGGCTGTATATTGTGAAGTGGTATATAGGTCTTAGTGCTATTGCTGTTGCTATTGCTAAAAAGAAAACTCAATGTCTCTGTTAATATTTTTTTGTACATGGACCTAGCAAGCATTATAAACTTTGATATGATAATGGGTTAGTGACTTAATTATGTGAAAGATATGCCACGGAAATCCTATTGCATAACTTTCTAAGTCAGAGGTCCCCAACCTTTTGGGCACCAGGGACCAGTTCCGTGGAGAGACGTTTTTCTGTGGGCTGGAGGGTGCGTGGTTTTGTGTGCTGCCTGCATCTCAGGGATGGGACTTTGCTTGTTTGTGCGGCCCAGTTGCTGGCATGCTGTGGCCCGGTGCTGGTCCACGGACCAGGGATTGGGGACCCTTGTTCTAAGACATTGTTAGCTTCAGTATGGCAAAAGTACCAAACCAACACATTGCTTATTTGCCACCCATCTGTATGTCCCTGTTATTAATGGTCGATTTAGAACCATGGAAAATAAGCAGCTATTATCAAAGATACAGCACGAAGGAGCCATAGTATTGATTCTGTCATCTCACTCTGTATATCCAAGCCTCAGTTCTTGCAATATTTAACACAGCCTGGGGGTATTAAAGGCACCTTGATTAATTATTTCCCTACCTGTATCAATGGACTAGCATAGGATCCCTTATTTCCCAAGGCAGAAAGTGATTTCATTATACCATTATACTTAGCTCTCCCGAGTCTTTGATTTTTTTATGTTAAAATTAATTTCTCAGTCTTCTCAGTCCCCTAAGAAGACTATACTATCAGACCTAAAATAGGCACTACACATTTAATTAAATACAGAAAATTATCCAATTCCCCCCCTCCCCAAATCAAGAAATCCAAGTCCTTACTCATAGATACGATATGGCTGTAGGTACTATGCATCACATCTCACCCCTTCAAAAGTTTTGAATACAACCTGTAGTTACTGATTATGGTCCTGATTTTTCCATCTTGTTTTGGGCCCAGGGAAGGGGAAAAATCATTTATATCCATTTGTCCTGATTGTAGAGTTTGAGGTTCTTTGTCACAGAAAGGAATTTTCCATTACATATTGACTAGCAAAAGGTTTGGCTTACTTCCCTCCATAGACATTTTGATCTGGATAGCAAGTCTGACAAGCAGAAGGCATCTAATGCAAAGCATTGATTAGGCATCAGCTTGGTATTTGCATGGGTAGATAAATATCTTAACTAATAAGAAGCTTGCAAAGTGAAGCAACAGTGACTGAAATAGCAGTAGCACTTAGACTTATATACTGCTTCACACTGCTTTTCAGCCCTCTCTAAGTGGTTTACAGAGTCAGCATATTGCCTCCAAACAATCTGGGTCCTCATTTTACCGACCTTGGAAGGGTGGAAGGCTGAGTCAACCTTGAACCGGTGAGAATCAAATTGCTGGCCTTTGGCAGAATTAGCCTGCAATACTGCATTCTAACTACTGTGCCACCACACAGTGAAATAAAGTCCACCTGCCAAAACCTATTAACAGTACTCCTCAATGGGTGTTTTCTGACAGCAAGAAAGTGAGGAAGGGGAAGTGAAAAAGAGTGAACGGTGAGAAAGACACATAAGTGAGCATGACAGAGCATCACTGAGTGAGCAATAAATCAAGAATGATGAGTGATAGACCAAGCAACAGAATGAGAAAAGGCAATGGAACAGGTGATAGAACATAAAATGATGGAGCTCACAATGGAGCTAATAATGGAGAAGAGGTTAGATGGGATGATAGAGAAAAACTGGAGCAGATGATGGGATGGAGGACATAGGCAATCATAGAAAGGAGAGGCAATGATGGAGCAGATGATGGAGAGACTGAAAACATGGTGTTGATAAAGCCAATGAGAGAACTAACAGTAGTGTCAGAGCTGATAGAGGTGGCAAGAGAACTGATTGTAGAGCAGATAACAGAATAGGAAAGTGATAGACCAGGTGGTAGAGGAAGAGAGGATGGTGAACTAAGACACGAAAGGGAACATGAAAGAGAAAGTGAGAGAAAGAGTGAGAAATGTGTTATAAAAACAGAGTGAGTTCTAAGTCAAGATGGTATAAGATAGCAGATGAGAAAGTTAGAGAGCAATGAATTCGGAAGAGAAAAAGACAAGAGAAACCTAATGAGCAAGAGACGAGAGAGTGAGAAAGAAAGACTGTGTAAAGGAGGCCCAGCAAGAGAGATAGCAAGAGATTACAAAGAGTGTGTGAGAGAGAGCATGATAATCTTGGAGAGGCTGTGGCCTCTAATCTGTGGAGTGAGCAGGGGCTTTCTGAAAAGCAGGAGAGGTGGAAGATAAAACTTGCCTGATACCTGAGCCCTACTGACCCAAAACAATCCATCAAGCCCTCTCCTTAGTTTAGTCCACTTGCTGTCCTTCTTACTGAGGCCGAATAGAAATCGGCTGTTGGAGAAGAGACCTCCTCCCGTCAGAGGAACAGCCTGCTAAATCAGGGTCTGCCTGGGCCTAATGATGGGAGTTTTTCCTCTTAGGCAATGCCAGGAGCCTACCATTCATCCCACAGAGCCTCAGTGGGGCTTAGCTTGCTACTCTCCTGGGGAAAAGGAGAGCCAGCAGAGCTCTCCTGCTGTTCAGACAAGACCATTTGGCACCGCATGCACACAATGTGCATTTTCTTTCCCTGCTATTGTTGTCGTTAGCAAGGGACACATGGGGTGGGGAATAGGGAGGGTAGGCCGGCAGCCGGTTCCTTAAACCGGCTGGAAGCTTGTTGAAAGCTGGACAGGAAACAAAGCAACTCAGAGCAAAGGTTAATGAGGAAACAGCGCTCTTTTGAACAGAAGAACGTGTGGCAGTTATTCCATATGGATACAGGAAACTTTTTCACCAGCTCCTGGAAAGAAGCTTTTTTGTATGTTTGCATGACTGACGGGTGAAAGCAGGGATGACATTTTAAAAGATCAGAATTCTTGCCCATACCGTGAACTAATCAAACATTGTCCTAGGACATTGCATCAAATCTGAACCTAGTGCAATCCAAAGTTTCCAAAGCACTGATTGTGGGAAAGGCCCTCTTAAGTATACACGGAGTTACATTGTTTTGAAAGATACTTTGTGCAGACAATCTAAACAATGTAAGCCAGGTTTTCCTGTCCACCTGGCATCATGATCCAAAGAATGAAGCTGACCCAGAAATAAAAAGCTATGCTTCAAGCGGTCATGCCAATACTCAAAACTTGGAACTATCTTGGCTGGTGAACTTTGGGTGTTATACTATCAGTGCACCTAGTTAGGACAGTTGTTACATTTTACTGATCAGTACAGTAGTTGTCAACCAGGGAACATGCAGGAAGATTATTTACTTATATTTTGAAATCATAGGAATAGGTACTGTATATCAGTCCTTCCTAACTTTCTAACCAACTTTTCTAACTAAAGACCCCAAGGTCCCTTCCAACTCTGTTATTTTGTTATTCTAACTTGCTAGCCTAGGGATTGGGGAAAGTATGAAATATGGAGAACTGCATTCTGATGTGAAAAGTTCAAATCTGATTATTTATTTGTTCAGAAAAATTATATGGCTGCCTATCATACCTGATAATCCCAGGTAGCTTACAACAACAGTCCTAGCACCCCTCCCTTCAAAAGTAAAAATAACCCCCTCCAAACTCCATTAAATACATCACTATCACCAAATGAAAATCGAACCAGATTCTTAAATATCTACAGCATTGGATTAGACAGAAACCCCTGATAATTTTTCTCTAGCCTAGCCAATATTTATCGAGATTATCTTACAAATTGATTGAGATCCTTACAAAAGATTGTAAATCTATGTTCTCCATGTATAGAAATCTACTCCACTCCACCATGCCTGAGTGTGAAAAGGCAATAGGTCCAAGAATTTCATTGTGCTAGACCTGGATTTCAACATCCTAGCCAATGCTGCCTTTGATTTCCTGGATCACGGATCTTGTGCCATTGTTGCCATACTAGCCATATCCATTAGCTCCTCCCCCAGTTCCATCTAACAGCCAATCAGTAAGAGTTTTAGAGAGGACTGGGTACATTCAAAGTGGATCTGGCTATTAGTGGCTATGAATATGGATACCTGCTTACTCTCTTGAAATATAGACAGCATGCCTTCAGTATGGATTACTAGGAAATTACAATGGAAAAGGGGCATTGCTTCCAATCCAGGTTTGCAAGCTTCCCAATGCATCTGTCTGATCACTTTGTGATGCCAATCCATGAGTAAGTGGGCCTTTGGCGTTGCCCTTGTGTTCTTTCTAGGGTCTTAAACTTGGATTCTGCCAAATGTACATGAATAATAAAAGTGGAAGCACTGGGGGGGGGGAGAAACAGAAGAGAAAACTTGTGGTGTAGCTTTGCAAGATCTGCTCCCTCCCCTGTATGCTCCTTCACCCTTCATGCATGGCCTCTCTGCTGTACTGAAAACCGCCAACTACTCCCCATGGAGGCCAAGGCAGCAGCAGTGGCCTTCGTCCTAATCCAATTTGTCAGGAAGGTAATGAAGTATAAAAGTGTGGATTCAATTAAAAAGGATTTTGATGCAGGATGCAACCCGTGGGTAGGGAGGGAGAGAAGCCCTACTGTTTGAAAGGGACCATCTGTGCCACCAGGCTGCTGCTTTTGTATTGTCCTGAAAGGGCCACTTTACTTGAGACAGGGTCTCTGACGTATCTCATGGCTGGCCCGTGGAAACTGCCCAACCTTCAGGGAAGGAGGTGGATGCCCTTCAACTCTCCAGAGCCTTGACCTCTTTCTTCCGAGGTCTGTTCTATATTAGTGCAATTGCATCCTCCGAGACCTCCCCAACAGCTCCAAAGGGCTTTGCAAGCATGGGTGAAACCAGCTAATAGTTCAGTAGCATAACTGAAGCAATTACAGATGTTAATATGGAGAGCCTGGACTGGAGACATCTGCAAAGAAATGGTGGGCAATGAGATATTTATTTTGATGTCCATCCATGAAAATGTGTTATTTCACCTCTTGCTCTTGATTGAAACTCTCCTCTCCAAGACTTTCTGTGCTATGCTAAGTGTAATATGAAAACAATGTTAGAATGCATGAATATTTATTACATTCACTCTTTGTATACTTTTTCTTTTGGACGTAAAATTTGTATACTACTGTCCTATGAGGCAGGCTAGGCTGATGGACATCGATGATATTTCCTTCAAGGCAATCTTGATTCTTGGCTACTGTGGACACATCTGCATAGCCTTCATGGCAGCAGAGCAGATGTGGTTTGTTGTCACCTGAATATTCTTTTTTTTTTACTTTCTTCTTAGTCCTGAGATTTACGCTTGTCTTCAGGAACAAACCAAGAAATTCCCTGCTTAATTTCCAAGCCCAGGCCACTGGGCAATAATGAGTGGTGCAACTCTAACTGTTGAGAGTAAGTGGGCAGGGCCACCCAGGTTGTGGACAAAAGAGTGTGAGAGATGGGAGCAACAATTAGAATGGAAGTATGAGCACAATAAGATATGAATAGCCATTGAATAAATATCTCCTTTATTCAAAATGCAAGCGTTTAGTAGTTCCAGCTTGCTGGGGTTCATTTTCAACCTGCGTCTTCCCATTTAGATCCCAACAGCCTTCAGCACCAGACTTCAATTACATCATCAGAACAGCCTCAGTTTATGATATATGGATCATATTCACAATCAGACTGATGGGTAACCTCTTCCAGTGGCTTCATGTTGGCATTAAAAATTAAAGGTGAAAGGTCTGAGTTCTGTGGAACCTCATATACACAAGACCACTAGGATGAACTTTCCCTATCCCAAACTACTGTTGTTCACTGAGAAATGACTGGAATCACTGGACACAGAGACATTAATATCTGCAGATGGTCCAGAAAGAGACAATCATTGATGATATTAATGGCAGTTGAGATATCTACTAGGAGAAGAATGTGGGTACTGTCCCCATCTAAGTCCAGATAAAAGTCTTTGATTAGTGTAACAAAGCAGTTTCTCTCGAATATCTAGATAGGACCAGGCAATCTAGTTTTAGGGTATTCTGTGTTATTAAATGCCATGAAACTTTCCTATCAATGCAGTTTTTACATTAAAAATGGAAATAGTCTTCCCCATTCACATGTGCTTCAATGTGCTGGACCTCTGCTATCTTAATCCTTAAATCTATGACCAATAGACTTGGAGGATATCAAGCTGGATATTACCATGAATCAGAAATGTGCCATCTTTTTGGGTGGGTGGGCAAGGGCTACACTTAGTCTTTGAATGGTGAACTGAGACCACATTCTCAAAACAATAACTTGTAGCATCCCTTTGTATTCCATGAAAATTGGGAGGGGAGATGGGGAGTGGGTGGAAGATTTTCTCCAGGAACTTTCTTGGAAAATTTTGGGGTCACAAAATGGATCCTTGCAGGTCTTTTTTAAAATATATCTAATATATTTGATGAGAATGTAATTTTTAATGATGGACAGGACAATTTGACCTAGACTGCAGAGTGCTTAGAGTTACTCAAATATTTACTCCAAAGTGATGCGAGAGACTTGCAAAGAATAATTCAGATACATCCAGTATTAATGGTATTTAGCTTCCAAATTTTAAAAATAAACAAAAGATTCATTTATCTCCCATTTGGAGAAAAAAAAAGAGAACTGACAGTAGAACAATGCTATCATGTCGTAAAATAGATATTCTGTAAAAAGAAAAACATGAACATTTCCCAGTTGATGTTTCATGTGAATGCCTACTAGAATCCCAGTCTCAGGATTTGTTTGATCAATTAGAATGGGATTGGAGTAAACCCTGTATGAATAACAGTTCTCAAAGAACACTTTTTAATTTACATTGTTAATTTACAATGTAAATTAACAAAACTTTTTTTTTAAAAGTTCAATTTTAAATATAGCATTAAACAGTGATAAGTCTTGAATTCACTTGAATTAATTTTATTACAGTCAGATTAGAGTACATACCGGTATGCATTAAAAATATATAGTGATTAATAACACTTCCATGTACATCATTCTGCTTCAGGCCACACGTTCAGAAGATACAGAGTTGCTATGAGCCCTTGTTGATAGATAACAGAATTTTATGAACATCAAAATCATTTTTGGATATTTGTTGTACAATAAATATGTCTTTTATTTCTTACAAATTGTCTGGCCTTTAGTTACCTAAGGACCATAATAGTGTTGTAAGATTCTGTATATGCTTAGGATGACATGCTTGACTAATTCTACCAATTCACACAAACACAGTCTATGAGGAGCTGATCTATCTGTCTTCTAAGACTACTAGGTGGGACAACATTAAAGTGGGTTCTTGAAAATGCCCATTAGTATCTTGGATAGATAAAAGAATTGTGGAGTATAGCTTTGATTTGCTCTTATGCGACAGAATAGCCTTGCGGTTTGACTTAATTTTTGCTGAAACTGCTTAATCACCTTCTTGCATTTATCTAGGTCAGAATGAAGTTAAGACTCAGAAGAGAGCATTTATTCCTACCATTAAAATCTCCAGCTATCTATTACTGTTAGTGGGGGAATTCTTGCTGGAGCAAGATTGATCCTTAGACAGATAATAATTACTTGCCAAATTTTGACTTGGCCTAAGTCTTATTTATGCACTAGGAGCACATCTAGGGCAAAACTAGAAAAAGGAAAACAACATCACACTTTTTCACAAGTGGCCAAGTTGGAGGTAAGACCTAGGTGCATTTTCATACAACTGTGCTACTGATTTAGCAACAAATAATTTGATTGCAGCAGGAATGCCATCATTTATGAATAAAAGTACACCTAAAAGCCAGCCTTTATTGGGAACAGAAATAGCGGATTCCAGGATAAATGGAGGTGAATAACTCCATCACAAATAATGCATGGGCATTAAATAATTTCTATGTGTTAGGTAACTCTGTCTTGTAAATAGTTGTAAAACATGTATACTTTGCATGATTATCTATAAAATCCTCTTTCAAGCTAAGGAAGGGCATAGTGTTTTTGGGGGTTTTTTTAGCAGTGTTCTTAATCTGCTCCTCTGAGATATATATGTATTTAAATATTTCAAGAAAATACTGTGTTATTTTTATTTTGTATTTTGACCAAAGATGAAATTATTATTCTAGACAACTTAATTCTATATATCTTTAAAATATCTAATGTATTGCAGATAGAAATACATAAATAATTGGATGTAGCAAATAGAGTGAACAAGGGAAAAAGAAATATAAGCGACAAAATACAGGTGGATTACTAGCAAATCTAAAAAAAAGCATTTGGCTAATATATCCTAATAAGTTATTAATGACTTAAGTGTGCTATAGACATTTCAGACTCAATTTCACATCAAGACAGGTCTCCATTAATGTATTTGATTAGCACAATATTTGATTAGCATAATAATGAATTAATGGAAAAGGGGAAAAAATGCACTGGAAAATTATTGTAGCTAATGTGTCAACTATATCTCCAATTAAAATATGGACTCTAGAACCCCACTCTTACATATTGTACATAATATACATTTATGCAATCCAGTTATCTGTGTATTATTTGTGCATCTTCATACTATTGGAAAATGCTATTGGTTTTGTTATTTGATAATTGATCGTCCTTGGGTTTTTCAGTAGTTTTTAACATTATCATTTCAGATTTACGGGAAAACACAGAAATAATTAACAAGTGAG
The DNA here is from genome assembly GCF_016545835.1 of Crotalus tigris. Classification (NCBI taxonomy): domain Eukaryota; kingdom Metazoa; phylum Chordata; class Lepidosauria; order Squamata; family Viperidae; genus Crotalus; species Crotalus tigris. Next base: position 1,285,861 of record NW_024097006.1, read on the forward strand.
AGGTTACACCTAGACCAGTACATCTATTGGCCAAGACAGTCTCTTTAGACCAGGGGTCTTCAAATTTGGCAACTTTAAAACTTGTGGACTTCAACTCCCAGAATTCCTCAGCCAGCCCTAGCTGGCTGAGGAATTCTGGGAGTTGTAGTCCACAAGTTTTAAAGTTGCCAAGCTTGAAGACCCCTGCTTTAGACAATTCCACTTAAGATCAATCTTACCTACAGTATATGCCAGTGGTGCCATGTATGGATCAACATAATAATATAATGAAATAATAAATTTTATTATATTATTATAATATAATAAGCAAAATAAAATAAGCAAAATAATAATAAAATAAGCAAAATGAACTGTTAAATATTTTGCCAGCTCTTATCCAGATTTCATGACACTCATTTCATTGTATCAATTAAAAAAAAGAGTTAATATGCAAAGAGTAACTGCATATAATCTGTCTGATGATGACATCCAGAGTGGTGCTGTGTATCCGTTATAAAAGCACAAATTCTCTTGATACGCCCCATGTTCAGTAAATCTACAATTCTCCATATACAGAGAACTTCCAAATGTTTAGTATATAATCCAACATCACATTCACTAATATGGTGCAAATATTATTCTTTCCAAGAGTATTTTACACTTCCAGCATAATGAAGCTGACAAACTCTTTAAAACAGGAAATAGGGGAAAAAAAACTTTTATTGAATTAATCTCATTTTAAGACCATAAAAACATACAGCATTTAATACATTTAAGATGCTCAAGCAATGATTTGTTATTATGGGGTATTCTAATTCTTCCAAGGTTCATACAAATAATCACCACGGACTTTAATGATGCTCTATTTTCACACATGCCCATTCCAAATATTCTTCACAATTTAATGCTGGAAATGTAGTTGAATTATGATTAAAAAGAGGACTGGAGGATGACTGTAGTGTTAGGGGACTTAATCATTTTGATTTTATGAAAAATAAAAGTCACAAGATATGACTAGTGATAAAGCTTGAAAGGCCAGACTGTTAAAACCTCTGTCACCATATGATAAACATAATTGGGGTAAAGAAAATTGTCCCCTGCCTCCAAAACTCCTAACTTGACAGCTGTCATTTGCAAGCAAACAAACATGTCCCACTTATAAACACACAGTTCAGGAGCTCTCGACGCTTAATCTCCGACAGATAAACTAACAGAGGAGAGATTTGGAATTATTTTCAAAATCTTGCCGCTCTGACGAGATTAGAGCTCTGTTAATCTCACCCAATGAGTGTTTGGGGGATGGTTTAATGAGAATTTGTGGAGGCCTAATCCTGTTGTTAAAATCATTCCCCAAACTAATCTTCCGAGTTGGACAAGATGTTCTTAGGGTTGAAGCTGGGAGCTATGAAATTCTGAATGTTGAACCTCTGCTGTCAGTTCTAGTAACTGAATAATAGAATAACAGAGTTGGAAGGGACCTTGGAGATCTTCTAGTCCCCCCACCTGCAAGCAGAAAGCCTTATACCATTTCAGACAAATGGCTGTCCAATCTCTTCTTAAAAACCTCCAATGTTGGAGCATCCACAACTTCTAGAGGCAAGCTGTTTCATTGATAAATTGTTCTGTCAGGAAATTTCTCCTTAGTTCTAGGTTGGTTCTCTCCCTGATTAGTTTTCAACCATTACTTCTTGTCCTGCCTTCAGGTGCTGTGTCTGAAACTCTGATTTTGCCAATGGCACCTGCTCACTTTCGCACTCACGGTAAGATCCTGAGAGAGTTAGATCATCTTCTCTTAACATACAAGAGTTTTAAGAAAGTTAGAGAGGTAGAATAATTAGATATAGGCCCAGTTCTCATGGTTTATCTCACTAGTTCAGTAGGGAGAAATATTAAGTCCGAACACCTAATCCAATCCAAACGGCTCAAAAATTACTGAGATCCAAACTAACTCCCCCGACGTACAAGTAGCTTGTGCAAACAGATGCTAATAATTTCTATTGGCTTCCGAAACAGAGTGGCTTTGCAAAAGCAGGTTTCTTTAGGATCTTCATCTTTTTCTCCCTTTGACTTTTCATGGCAAAGAGCTACAGAGATGACTTTGGAGAGGGTATGAATTAACAATTTCAAAAATATGTTCTATACCCACAGCAGAAGAAAACATAAGGAAGAAACTCGAACTTGATCTGGTTTAGCTTCCTGGAATATAAAAGGAAGGGAGGGAAAACACAGGCTTTCAAGTTTCTGCCATAATATTGTGGCCTGAATCAGTACAGTAGGGTTCCAGTCATACTTGAGGAATTTTCCTGACCTGGCCTACTTCAAAGAGCTGGCGTTCATTCTTTTCTTTTCCCTATTCATTCCCCTTTGATTTCTCTTTAATTTTCCTTATCCCACTGCATGTATTTCCTCAGGGTTTAATAAGCTTCTTTCGTAGACCCAACAAGGAAGTATTTTTTTCAGCTTATTCTCTTGATTAGTCATTTGTATTTCCAGTTTAATTTTTAAAACATTAGCCAGTTTCTTTTCTATATCTAATAAAGATTCCTTTTTTCCAGTCATTGTCTTGGCCTGTCATTTGTAGCTGTACTTTTGGTACTTAATTTGTTTTGTCAGATAAAATTTGCTCTACATCTGTCATTTTCTCGTTAACGTATTTTGGACATAGTCAACAGTCAGACATCATTATTGACATTGTTGGTATTGTAGCTATTAATTTCTGGCTCCATTCTTTGAAGATCCCCCTTTAATATTTCCAGTGGTAAAATGCTTTGTATCATTTTTTTAAATCCCAGTATTAATTGACATTACTTTGTATTTCTTTCTTTTTTTCTTTCTGCTTAAAATTTTTAATCTCCTCTAATGTCCAGTTTCTAAAACCATCATTAATCTTTCGTTATGACTTCTAATTGCTAGGATAACAAAAATAAGTCTGCTTCCCACAAAAGGTTCCTTATTTTTTATAGTTAATTCCAAATTCTTATAATAGAAATATTCCAAATTTATCTTGAGTTACAACTTTCTTAGATCATAATTCTTATTTATCCTTTTGCTGTTTATTTCAAATTCTTTAAGTTCTTAGGCATGCAATTAATCTTTATTTTGTTCAAGTTGAAGATAATGTATTTATTAATGATTTATCATCTGTTGCTTGTATGTACACTGAGAGCTTTTTCACTGGAGAAAATTTCCTTGTGTGACCAACCACATGTGGCCAATAAAGAATTCTATTCTATTCTGTTCTGCTCTGCTCTGCTTTGCTCTCACCTGATGAACACTTTTCAAGCTTGTTGTTTTGAAGATCTCTAATAGCTTTGAGAAAATTAGTAGACAATTTCTAAAAGTGATTAGGAAGTATGGTTTGCAAATGTAGCATGCTTTAACAGTCTCTGCTGTGGTTTCAAGCAAAATGATGACAGATTGTCCTCGGCTTACCACAGCTCATTTAGTGAACATTCAGAGTTACAATGGCACTGAAAAAAGTGACTTATGACCATTTTTCACAGTTGCCGCCAGTCAGCATCCCCACGGCTATGTCATTTACATTTGGAAGTTGACAACTGATTCATATTTATGATAGTTGTAGTGTCCCAGGGTCATGTAATCACCTTTTGTGACCTTCTGGCAAGCAAAGACAATGGGAAAGCCAGATTCACTTAACAATGGTGTTACTAATTTAACAACTGTAGTGATTCACTTAACAAATGTGGCAAGAAAAGTTGTAAAATGGAGCAAAACTCACTTAAAAAAATCTCACTTAGCTCAGTTTGGTCATAAGTTGAGGACCACCTGTAGTACTGTAGTCTCCCAGTGCTCAAACCCACAGAAAACCATTACCCTATAGTCTCCTTGTGAGGAACAGTTGTGTAAGGACCCACTTCAACTAACCACCCAAGAAAGCAGAACTCTTGAAACAGGCATTGTCTCAAAAGGATACTTTTATTGGGGGTCAGTGACAGTAGGGAAGTCAATGCCATCCCCCAAATGACTTCTTTTTTGATATTTTTCTTAGGGAAGATATCCGGAGAAACATTTCAATAAGTGTGGGCATGTGGGGGGTGAGGTGGGGGAAGAGGGTAGGCTTGTTAAGGTACTTTTGTCACAACACTTTTTAGGTAAATAGGTATTAACCCTTGAACTCAAGGTAGAAGAGAATAGGCAAAATGTATAATTCCATGCAGTAGGAATTACCTAGACTTTCTCAACAATTTAAGTCACTGCATGTGGTTTGGGTGGATTTTCCTGCCTTAGCCTATCTCACAGGGTTGAGAGGGAGGAACAATCCCCAGAGGACAATGGTGTATTTTTGTTTTAAATTGCCATCGTTAGTCCTTCTTAGCTTAATTTTCAGGGTCCAAAGATCAGATCTCCAGTCATGAATCCATTTTAGCTTCCCTCCATTTACATGTTCATCATCAGTTCTAAGAGAATTTGAAGACCCCGTAGAATTGGTGCAACACCTGAGCCCTACATCCCTTCTGCCCCCACCCCCACCAATGCTTCTTTGGGCTCCCTGGTGAATAAGTCCATCAGAAGACAGGGCAATAGGTGGGTTTTTGCTAGTCATTGTTGCTATTTCTGCTGCCTCTAACCTTGGGTCTTCCAATAACTCAGTCAGCCTAACCCTTCCAGGCAGCCTAAGGCATTGAGAAGTGGGGGGAGAGGGAGGAAGGGGGAAATCTAGCCTTTTTGCAAGGGAAAAAGCCATCTGCCATGAAAACTGACACCTGCTGATGCTGACAGAATCAGAGGCCACTCTGTCGCCACCTACACAGTGTGAATAAGCATCCAAAAAGGGATTAGGATGTGGACAGGTCACCCTGTTCCTGGAAGTCCTCCTACACCTCCTTTGGCCTGAGTAGGAAGGCTCAAGGCAGCATTTCAGGCCACTGAGCAACCCAAAATTTCCCTGAAAACCAGAAAGAAGGAAATGGGAGAATAGGAGAAACCTGGCAGCAGGTGGAAGGGAGGGAGGGAGGGAGGGAGGAGAGAGAGAGAGAGAGAGAGAGAGAGAGAGAGAGAGAGAGAGAGAGAGAGAGAAGGAAAATTAGAGCAAATGGTCTTTCTGTTTAACTTGCTACCTTTGCTACTTTTTCTTCCCACCCCTCATTCTCCTGTTTCAGAGATGAGCAAAGCAGAAGGTGCAAAGTTCCTAGAAACTGGGAAAAGAGAATAAATAGCCAGCTTCCTTGGTGTATGAACTGGGCTATGGAAAAGGCTTTAACGTTGGGCTCCTTCCCCCCATCGGAACTGAGATAAGGATCCCCAGTTCCTCCAATTTGCTCAGGGAGAAAATGTTCATTTGACTCCAGATGCTTTAGGATTCAGTTAATATGGTTTCTTTCTCTCCATTCCTAGATCAGCTTGGCTAATCTACTTATGATGGTTTTTCTACCCTAAGCCATAATGAACTGTTGCTTGGCTCCAGATCTGTGAACAGATGTAATGTTGATACTCTGGTGGTGTAAAACAAGGACAGGTGAGCCTTCACTTGGTTTCTCAGCCCAAAGTTAAAGCCTTTTCTATAGCACAGTTCATACACCAAGGAAGCTGGCTATTTATTTTCATTTTCTATAAGAACTTGGAATCCCACTAAATTGGGCTTGGATGTTTGAGAGTTGAAGCCATCTGGCAGAGGATCAGATACACTAATAGCCTATGCTGGGGGTAGGCAATCTTGGCTCTTTTATGACTCGTGGACTTCAACTCCCAGAATTCCTGAGCCAGCCATGCTGGCTCAGGAATTCTGGGAGTTGAAGTTGACGAGTCATAAAAGAGCCAAGGTTGCCTACCCCTGGCCTATGCCAAATGGTGTTCTCCAGTACAAACCTTGATGGTGTCTGTTGTGTCCTGAGCCTGCAAAAGCAGGCTCGGGACGTTGCTATGGTCCCGGGCTGTTGCAAGCTGCCCAGGACCAGACTAAGCGGCGCCAGCCTGCGCGCATGCGCAAGGTGCAAAAGTGTGCCATTTTGTATTGTAACCTTTTTGCCCGGGGATTCTATTTAATGTGAGAGAGGCCTGCGAGTCTCTGAGTTGTGTTGGAGTGAGCAGAAGAAGAATAAACAGTTGTTGGCTACAGAATGTGTGCTCTTCTTTCGCCATTAACTCGAGGACTTAACACTGGCAACGAGGGTGGGATGGCTTGCAAGCTGAAAGAAGAAAACTTGTAAGACTTACCCAAGGAGTCCTTGAGGAAAGGAAGACGGCGTTAAATTCAGCATCTGGCCTGTCAGTACAGCATCGCTGGAGGTAAGCTGGCTGATAGACCCCTTCCTAGACATAGAAGCAAGGATGGCGAAGATAGGGCGTTTGTCTGAATTCGACGTTTCTCACCCAGAGAGATGGGAGTCCTATGTTGGTAGAGTAGAAAATTACTTTAGAGTGAATCAAGTTAGAGAAGATGGCTTGAAGGCTGCAACTTTGTTGTATGTCTGTGGTCAGGACGCGTTTGAAATTGTGGAAAATTTGGCAGCCCCTGCTCCTGTAGAATCTGTAATGTATACAGACTTAAAGAAGCTATTAAAAGAACATTTCCAGCCCAAGATGTCTGTCATTGCGTGGAGACACATGTTTGAACAGAGGGATCAGAGAGCAGGTGAATCAGCCAAGGAATTCATGCAGCCTTGAGAAGAGCAGCCAAACCCTATGAATTTAAAGATTTAGAAGAAAGGCCGAGAGACCGTTTTGTATGCAGTTTAAGGAACAGAGACTTGCAACAGAGACTCTTTGCAAAGGAAGATATTTTGTTCCAAGATGCTTTGAGAGAGGTAACGGCTGAGGAGGCAGCAGGTGGGGCAGTCAAGAACATGTGGCCCATCAGGAACAACCCAGAAGCAGTTTCCGTGCACCATGAGGGAGTCCAAGAAGGCTCGGAGGAAGATCCTGAAGAAGAGGTGGATCGTCTTTACCCATCCACGGAAAGAAAACAGAAGGAAAGCAAAGAAAAAGCTCCAGCTGCGTCCAAATGCTTCAGGTGTGGAGGTCGCCATAAGAGAGCCGTCTGCAGGTTCCGTTCTGCCATCTGCAGAGCATGTAGCAGGCAAGGCCACATAGCATCCATTTGTCTGGGTTGCCAGAAGGTACAACCTTGAGAAGAATTGCGTCTGAAAGGTACCAGGGTCCCCAGCCAAAACTGGGTGGGTTTCTGCGCATCGCGCAGAAGTATTTGCAGAACAGGCACACACAAACCACTTAAAAAGAAGCTGTCACTTAAGGTGAGGTTGCAAGGAGTCCCTTTGGTTATGGAGCTGGACATTGGGTCTGCCCTTTCAATCATTTCCATCCATACATTTAGGAAGATTTGCAATAGCAGTGGGTTCCATGTTAGGCCATCCAACATAATCTTAACAGACTTTCAAAATTCCAAGGTGTGTGTAAAGGGGGAGGCCACCCTTACAGTGCAGCACAAGGATTTTGAAGGTCCATTGGATGTGTTGGTTGTTGGGGGTGAACAAACGAGCCTTATAGGACTTGATTGGTTTGAGGCCTTGGGAATCCAGGTTACTGGGCTGCAATATTTGCAAACGTTGGGCCTAGCAGAAGTCTGCGAGGAGTTTGCAGATGTGTTTAGTCCACAGCTTGGGTCCTACAAAGGGCCTCCAGTTTCATTAAGGCTTGACCCTACCATCACACCCATTAGGATTAAAGCTAGAAGAGTACCTTTTGCACTAAAAAGTAAAATTGATGCTGAACTGGATAAATTGATCCAGCAAGGTATTTTAGAGCCTGTAGATTCAAGTCCATGGGAAACCCCCATAGTCACGTCTCTCAAGGCTAATGGGGACATACGCATATGTGCAGACTACAAGTTCACAATAAATAAGGCACTGCAACAGCACGCATACCCCGTACCAGTAGTCAGCCATATTTTGGCCTCCCTTAAAGGGGGGTGAGTTTTTGTAAAGCTTGATCTGGCACAGGCATATCAACAGTTACCTGTTGATGAAGCAGCTGCTGAAGCACAGACCATTGTAACATATAGAGGTGCATTCAGGTCAAGAGACTGCAATTTGGGATAAATCTATCTCCTGGCATATTCCAAAGTGTCATGGAGAGTACACTTAGGGGTATCCCTGGAGTTTGCTCCTATTTCAATGATGTCCTTATTGCTAGAGAATCTACTCAGAACTTAGCAGAGAGATTAAGGGCTGTTTTGTTTCGCTTCCGAAGAGCAGGCCTAAAACTAAAAAAAGATAAGTGTAAGATAGGAATCACTTCTACAGATTTCTTGGGATTCAGAAGAGATGCCCAAGGTATTCACCCTGCTGAATCTAAATTGAAGGCTATACAGCAGGCACCTAGCCCTAAGTCTAAGAGTGAACTGCAGGCCTTCTTAGGTCTCTTGAACTTTTATAACGTTTTCCTACCTCACAAGGCTGCTGTAGCAGAACCACTACATAGGCTTTTAGACAAGCAGGCAGTTTGGCAGTGGACCAAAGTCCACGAAAAGAGGTTCAATGAGGTCAAGGCCTTGCTAACGTCCAATGATGTGCTTGCTCATTTCAATGAAAAATTACCTGTCTGCATTGCCTGTGATGCATCCCCTTATGGGGTGGGAGCTCTACTTAGCCACTTGAGGGCTGATGGAACTCAGGTTCCTGTAGCATATTACTCCAGGACTCTATCTTCTGCTGAGCGTAATTACGCTCAAATAGACAGGGAAGCATTGGCCATAGTAACGGGAGTTAAGAAATTCCATGATTTTTATATGGCCGGCATTTCACAGACCATAAGCCTCTGGTGGGGTTGTTTACAACCAACAAACAAACACCTCAGATTATCTCCCCTAGAATGCTGAGGTGGTCTATTTTTTTGTCAGCATATGATTATTCACTAATTCACAAACCAGGAAAAGAAATGGGCCATGCTGATGGCCTAAGCAGACTGCCTCTGAAGCTGGTAGAAGCAGACCCTGCTCCTGCCATCAATATTCCCTCCATTCAGGAGTTGCCTGAATCTCCCCTCAATGCCAGGGGAGATTCACGTGTGCTCTCATGGGTTTTGTCTGGATGGCCTGACAGAAGTCCAGGTACTGAGTTCCAAAGCTTCTGGCTCAAGAAGCATGAGTTATCCACTTTTAAGGGTTGCCTTTTGTGGGGCAGCAGGGTAGTTATTCCTGCCTCATTAAGACCAAGAATCTTGGTCTCTCTCCATGAGGGTCATCCTGGCATTGTCAGGATGAAAGCGCTTGCACGCAGCCATCTATGGTGGCCTGGGTTAGACAAGGCTATAGAGGCCCAGGTGCACGGGTGTCACTTGTGCCAGCACTCACGACCAGAAATGCCTCAGGCCCCTGTGCATAGGTGGGAGGAAACACAATCACCTTGGTCCAGAGTGCATATAGATTATGCTGGGCCCTTTCAGGGGCAATTCTTCTTGGTCCTTGTTGATAGCCATTCGAAGTGACTAGAGGTTGTTCCTGTTTCATCTACTACTACTGCTAGGACCATCCAGGTGTTGAGAGGAATTTTCGCAACACACGGCCTTCCAGATATTCTGGTTTCAGATAACAGTCCTCAATTCACTTCTTCTGAGTTCCAGGCTTTCCTGCAGGCCAACTGATCCGTCATGCAATTTTGGCCCCTTTCCACCCTTCCACCAATGGTATGGCTGAACAAATGGTGCGCATCACCAAGGACGCCCTCAAGAAACTGACTTACGGTGACTGGCATCACAGGTTGGCAGATTTTCTTCTTGCACACTGTACCACACCTTGTACTTCCACTGGGAAGAGCCCAGCAGAACTCCGCTGGGGTCACAGACTGATAACTAAACTTGACAGGTTGCACTCTGACAGGGTGGTGCCTCTGGTTTCACAGCCGAGGGCACCAAGGTGTTTGCAAGTGGGCGCTCCGGTTTGGACCCGGAACTATGGGCCCGGTCATCTGTGGATTCCAGCTGTGGTCTGCAAGGTCACTGGTCCCTTGTCCTAGGAGGTGTCCTTGGACAATGGCCGTGTTCTCCGGCGGCACATAGACCAGTTGCGTATGAGACTGGACTCTTCCTCTTCCACTCCTGGGTCTTCTCTGGGGGGGAGGAGGGTTATAGTGTGCAGGGGGAAGGTCGCTGACAGCAGTCAAGGGCAAATGAATAGGTAGGGGAAGGCCCCTAACAAGGTTCTGCAAGTGTGCCCAACAGGAATTCATGGGGACAAGGAACAATACACACACCACTACTTACTCCAGCCAGGGAGTCACCCAGGGGGTACCTGCACTATTCACAAACTCAATACAGCACTCCAGACAGGGGAAATAACCGGGAGCATCCAAACAATCTGAACCCTACAAGAGAACTGGCATATACTCCAAGAAACTGGCCAAATGCTGCAATTGCTCCCAGAAGGAAATCAGAAAAAAAAGGGGGTAGCCAGAGAGGCAAATCCTGATTCTGGTACTTCCAGCACTGAATGGGGGGAAATAGGGTATTGGGGCACCGCAGAGACCCCAGACAACCCTTCTACTGGGCTTGGGAGTGAGGGACTGTGTTCCCAAGATGGGTCTATTGTGGACCCGGAGAATACCACAAACCCACAAAATACTGGGTGGGACTTAGAGGGTCCAGACAGCCTACACTCAGGCAGATCAACCAGGTATGGGGAGGAGCAAAGTCCTGGTCTGCCAAGCCCAGTGGGCAAGCAAGTAGACCAGGCACTAGGACCCAGGTCACGGGGACCACCAGGGCAACAAAGAGGGGGCAACCCAACCCCATAATTGCACAGGGACGCCAAGGGTGTTCCCGAGGTCCGAGGAGGTCGCAATGGGTTAAACACACCCAAATATCTTAAAGAGTTTGTGATGTTGCTATCAAGATAAGGGAAAAATAAAGCAGGTATACCATACTGAATGTTGTAGTTGGAATTGTGAGTGTCAGGCACATAATTCCAAAACAATAGCACGGTACCATACAAAAGTGTAATCTTGGAATAACATCCACAGTCCATGCATTTCAATGCTGAATAAGAATACCACGTCCCTTCAGATAGATAGAATAAGTTTTATCTGGGGGGAAGGAGTATTGTGTCCTAAGCCTGCAAAAGCAGGCTCTGGACGTTGCTATGGTCCCGGGCTGCTGCAAGCTGCCCGGGATCAGACTAAGCGGCGCCAGCACAAGGCGTAGAAGCGTGCCATTTTGTATTGTAACCTTTTTGCCCGGTGATTCTATTTAATGTGAGAGAGGCCTGCGAGCCTCTGAGTTGTGTTGGAGTGAGCAGAAGAAGAATAAACAGTTGTTGGCTACAGAATGCATGCTCTTCTTTCGCCATTAACTCGAGGACTTAACAGTGTCCAAATGTCATCAGATGTGTTATGGTGTCACCATACAAATGGCTTTTGTACACTGCATGGTGGTGGGGGTCTTTCCCACTCCCTTCTCCATAACAAGAGTAAGGAAGCTTTTGCTTAAGGGCATCCGTGTTTCTGATGCAGGAACCTAAGCTGCTATTCTCCAAAGCACCCAAGAGCAGGACAAGAAGCAATGAGTGGAAACTAATAAAGGAGAGAAGCATTTTAAAATGCTCATTTTGGCCTCTGAGGACTTCAGAGAACATGTCTGGTGACTCAGTGATGGCACCAGCCAGGAAGGCTGAAAATGTAGAATAGAATAGAATAGAATAGAATAGAATAGAATAGAATAGAATAGAATAGAATAGAATAGAATAGAATAGAATAGAATAGAATCAAGAATTCTATCAAGAATCAAGAAAGTTCTCACTATCAAGAACTTAATTCCAGGTTGTGTCACTTTTTTTGATGAGGATGTTCAGGTTTTAAGAAATGGGTGATAGTTTTTCCTTGCAGAATTTAATGAACCAATTTTGCCCCTTATTTTAACAACAACAGCAACAACAAACCATTATGAACAATATCCAATTTTTATGGCATGATCTGTGGACATTCCGAGAGGCATACAATAGGAGACTATAGTCATTCCCATGTAGCCTAAGACCACAGATTGGATATTGTATCACATTCTATCTATTTCCAAAGTGCAGATAGGAACAGCTATATCTCGCTGACCTATGATTCCCAGCATCCTTCAGCTTTGGTTGGTCTTCTTAGGGAAGCTGTGAAAGGTAGTTCAGCAACATCTGGAGTTCTGCAAGTTGCCCATCCCTGCAAATCATAAGTTGCGTGGAATATAGTCCCATTAAGGGAGCCTTACATATACAAACAATTGTTATTGTGAGGGGAGATAAGGGAAATGAGCAAAGGAGATATTAAGGAACTATCCTGAGCCATATATCTCCATAGCAAACCTGGATCGATTCCTTACTCCCTCGAAAATCAAGTATTCTATGTAATACAAGTTTTAGATATTTTCCCCTTTCTTAATGTTTTCCTCCAAATGGGGGATCCACTGTTTTTCAGATCAAGCGAGTACTGATCCATTGGTTGCAATGGGAAATGAGAAATACTTTGGAAGACTGAAGATCAAATCATTTCTGTATTATTGCTAAGATAGCAGCATAGGTATTTTCATAAAGTTATGAGGAACCCACTTGAAGGAGATTATCTTTTGGGGGGCATTTGCACAAAAAAAAAGATTTTTTTTCCTTTTAAGAATCATAGGGAATTGGGGAGTTGCAGACAATGGTGCATTTCCTTCGTATCTGAGGGCACAGGGAAATACATTGCAGGTTGTTTTCCTAGGAATACAAACCCTGTTCTGCTCACTGGAATTGAGGCAGAAAGAGAGAAAGTATTTGGGAGGATCTTGGAAGAAAAGAGAATGTCAACCCCTGAATGGAATGGTTACAGTAGCTGGACTCATATTAGTTTTTCTGGGAGGCTCGTTTGAGACCATCTGAGCAGATGTGGGGAGAGGAGGGAGAAGCATCACGGATTAATCTCCTGCCTGTGGTCACTACTAAGCAAGCATTTTGTGCTTCTCCCAAAACAGATTGAAATCCTGGCTGATCTGGAGCTTAGGGGGGCTTTGTGGAGTGGAGCTGAGATTTACCCAAATTACAAGCTTGTATCTCATAATCATTGAGAAAGAATTTATATGCATTGCTGTAACTTGTTTTTAAGTCTCTCTCTCTCTCTCTCTCTCTCTCTCTCTCTCTCTCTCTCTCTCTCTCTCTCTCTCTCTCTCTCTCTCTCTCTCTTTCTCTTTGTGTTGTATGTTGATGTGTGTCTACGCATGTATTTATAGATTGTGAGCCATCCTTCCAACTTGGTAGCCTCCAAATAGGTTAGAGCAGAACTCCTAGCATCCCTACTGAGCATCACAGCTTGGAGTGATGGGTATTGTATTCCAACATATCTGGAAAGTGTCAGGGTGCAATTCTAGAAACACCCAGTAAGGCTTTCTCAGAAAGACGCTTGTAACGGGATGCTTGCATATAGGCTGGAAAAAAACTTTGGACATTTTTCTACTTGTTTGTTTTCTGCAATAAGCCACAGGAAAATAGCCTGAGAACTGAATAAACAGCAGACCTTCTTTTCAGATATGAGTTTTAGCCTTTAGTTAGCCTTTAGGTGATGTCTGATTCAATTCTTTGTACGTAGTCCTAAACTGAAAAGTGCTTTGGGAATTGTGGCTGGTAAAAGAAAGGACCCTTGCTTAGCTGTGATGCCTAGAGTACCCCACAATATGTTACCAAAGTACAAATCCCTGCAGTCTCAGACAGCAGGGCCAGTAGGGAGAGATGCTAGAAATAGCACCTTGGGAGCATCAGCCACAGATTCAATGTTTCAGATGCAGAAGGTCTAGATTCTGATTAGATTGAGAAAAATGATTTTAAAGGAGCAGAATGGCTGGATTTAGTAGAAAAGTATTAGTATTAGAGCCATGAATAAATAATGCATAGCTGGTTCTAGTTGCAGGTTGTGTTCATGGATGCCACCCTTCTTCTTTACTGCCTTTGAAGCTGGGTCTGACAAACAAAGGAAATTTTCCTAAAGCTTAGCATTTGAGATCTAGGGTTGTTCTCTGTCAGTGCTAGTGCTAGGAGGGAGGGAGGGAGGGAGGGAGGGAGGGAGGGAGGGAGGGAGAGAGAGAGAGAGAGAGAGAGAGAGAGAGAGAGAGAGAGAGAGAGAGAGAGAGAGAAGAAGGAGGGAGGGAGGGAGGGAGAGAGAGAGAGGGAGAGAGAGAGAGAGAGAGAGAGAGATATGATTTGTGGGGTCCTCAGTACTCTCTGGGTTGGTTGTTTTCTTGCAGACATTTCATTATCAAACTAAGTAATATTACCTACTTTGACAATGAAACATCTGCAAGAAAACAACAAGTTAAGAAAGCTCCAAAGATCCCACAGTTTAAGCTTTGGCTAAAAATATTCTTTTTTATTGACACTGAGATTTATCCATCTGTCTATCCACCCATCCACTCACATATCCATAATCAATCCATCCATCTGCATGAGTGAGAGAGATCATAATGATAACTTGAGATACTTTGAGCAATTAGCTTTTTTGGGGAGGGGAAAATCCATCTTTTTTAATGTATGCATTTAAATTGTATACTTTTTTTTTACTGAACAGTTTCTCAGAGCTGTTTTTTTTTTAAAGAACAATTTTAAAATTGACCAGGGGAAAAAAAAACAAACAAACCAGAAGGTTTAATTATTGCTAAGGCAAAAAAGAAAAAGAAAAAGAAAGAAAGAAAGAAAGAAAGAAAGAAAGAAAGAAAGAAAGAAAGAAAGAAAGAAAGAAAGGCACAGTATACAGAAATAAGAAAGGTAAGATTCTATAGAGGAAGTCACTCAGTCCTTCCATGACATCTTTCCTGCCACTGAAATCTGGAATAGCCCGTTTGGCCCATATCTCCCAGAACTGCATCCAACCCCATTTCTAATCTTTTCACTGATGCCATCTGACAGCCAGGCTGCAAAGACCCTCACGAGGCCTCTTGCTGCTCATCCAGCCATTCTCCCTTCACAAAACCTTAGCCTTTAATCCCACAATGTTTCCTCCACAGAATTACTTGTGTTATTAGGGCTGATAGCAAATCAGCTGCCTGGATCAGATTGTTGCCTCGTCTTGACTACACAATCAGCTGATACAAAATCACCACGTCAGGAACGAAGAACTTTCAGGTTTATTCCAGTAAAGTAACGAATTAAAGTCAGCACTGACAACCATTACATTCATGGCTTCTTTATACAATTTACAAAGACCCCGCCTAGCCCACACCCATGCTACCG
Organism: Crotalus tigris; assembly: GCF_016545835.1. Classification (NCBI taxonomy): domain Eukaryota; kingdom Metazoa; phylum Chordata; class Lepidosauria; order Squamata; family Viperidae; genus Crotalus; species Crotalus tigris. The sequence goes on from NW_024097006.1 coordinate 1,300,979, forward strand.
CCCATGCACCACCACCCCCTTCCGGACTGCCCAACACCCCCTATATGGACATTCATCCGATTGTCCAGACCTGCAGCTGCCGCCTCCCGACGCTTCCCGACGCTTCGACGGCTTCCCGACACTTCGGCAACCTAGTAGTCTCTATTAGTGAAAGCAGCCTCAGCCTAATGTCCTCGTACAAGGATTGCGCAGATTCCGTTGATTTCGTCAACTGCACACGCGCTGTGCTATTCGGAGCACCATTTGCGCATGTGCGGCTCCAGCAGGACCATCTGGGCGTCGGAGCGGCTCTTGCGCATGCGCGCCAGCCAGCTGAATGTCGGGCCTTTTGGACGCCGTTCAGGGAGTAGAGGCTTCATTGGTGCAGGTAACCCGGACGGCCTCTGCTACGGCCCGACATACTGCCCCCCTTTACCAAGGCTCCCCCTGAAGAAAAGAGAAGATATGTTACATCGGTTCCCTCACCCCCATCTTTCCGACCGCCACTGCACTACTGGGTTTTGGTTTCCCAGAGTTTTGAACATGGAATTGTTTAACCAATCGAGGGGCCCTTACATCATCTACCCGTACCCACGTAGCCTCAGATAAAGGGTAACCTTTCCACCTAATCAAATAATGCAATTTACTTTGCTTAATACGGGAGTCGAGTATTTCTTGTACTTCATAGTCACCATCAGCGACAGGGCCTGGTTCAGCTCCCTTTCGATACATATAGACTGGTTTTATTAAACTGCAATGAAACACCGGATGCACTTTCCCCAACACCCGGGGTAACTGCAATTGTACAGTAACTGGATTAACGATTTTAACAATTTTAAACGGGCCAATGTATTTAGGTCCCAATTTTCTGCACGGAATTTTCAGTTTCAGATATTTGGTGGACAAATAAACAAGTTGACCCACGACGAACGGCTTATAGGTGTTCTCTGCTACGGCCCGACACAGATATTGCAGGACTGGTGGAGCTTTCCTTGTCCCAGCCACAGGCAAACAGAGGCTCGAGCATCTCCTATGCAGGAAGGAAAAAGAGAACAAAAGAGGGTCCTAATTTTCACAGAACATCTGTCTCGTGAACATTTATTTAAAGAGGGGTGCACACCTTTACTCGTACTAGATTTGAAACAAAATACAGTATCATTCACTTCATCAGTGAAGGCTTGTTGTGGGTATGCCAGTTCAATCTGCTGATTAGGAGAGTATGATTCCTAGGGAATTTCTTAAAGTTCCTGTTCTGGAATAATTCTTTATTGTAAATTCATTCCATACTGCCTTTGATTTATTACTACCTGTTTCTGTTTAACTTTATTAGTCTTTCATTAATGGCAAATAAAATGGCTCAGGTATGCCTCTCTTACCCTGGGAGACCCACTCTTGCCACGTGGGAGAAGAAGGGTTAGATACTTGATTGAGAGATTGAATGGGCATTGAGCTGCTGTCAAATTCCTCAGAGCTGTTTCTCAGGCTTTGGAATCTCCAAGATTTGGAGCAAATCACCCATTTTGGGGAGCACAAGTTTAAAGAACAAACCGTTAGGTCAAAGTATTTGCATACAGCTCTGCCTGGCTTAAGGGGCCACTGCATAAAAAAGAAAAGAAGAAAAAATCCAACCAATACCCCCAAATAATAGTAATAAAAAAACTTAAGAATTGACTCAATCCCCCTAAAGATACCCTTGCATCATCACCACATTTCTTGTTTTCTATGGAGGCTGGAGGCCAACACCCCCCCCCCACCGTCCATTTCTCAAATGTGGCTCCTGGAAGCTAAACAATTGCCATTCCTAAAATATGTTTTTAAATTTTTTTCTAGAAACAAAGAACCAAAACAGTCAGAATGGACACTTAGCAACCAGCAGTCTGCTGAACACGAAGCTTTAACGATATAGCCAGGATGAGGTAATTTTCTTATCTCTGCCTTATTTTTCAGATGTTGGCACGCTCTATTTATGTGAAAAACAGACTAGAAAACAGTGGTGGCCTTAGATATTTGGCATCTTCAGCAAGAGTATAATGCCCTTTCTCCCCACTGCCAAATGATTAGGGGTTTACTTAGTAAGTAATAAATATCAAATATTGTCATACAAATATATTGGTGAAAGCTGTCTGACTGGCTAAATGCACTAGCAAACTGTTCATTGCTGATTTCCTTCTCTACTACTTGAAATTATGATAACATTTCTGTAAATGTCCAGATTTGCTCAACCACCAGGGCTGGGTATGAGAAATAATTTCTGGGATTATGCAAGGCTTCTCTGCTCTACTTCAACTGGATCTTCATTCTTGAAGAATCCAGGCCTTCTCAGAGTTTATCCAGGGAGCCTGTTCCAATTTGTTTCAGGTATAATGTGAATCTGGTTTGGAGTAATATTTTACAAACTCCAGTTAGCAACTAAACGAATAAATATGGAACTTAACGTAACCCAGAGACCCATTTGGTTTAGTGGTTTAGTGGAAAAATCATGAATTTTAGTCCTGTGTTAGGCAGAATGCCAGCTGGGCGACTTTGGGCCATTCCCTCTCTCTCAGCTCTGGGAACCTGGCAAAGGCAAACCACTTTTGCAAATGCTGCCAAGATAACTACAGGGATTGACCAAGCAGTCAAGAGGAATCAACACACACACACACACACACACACACACACAGTCATAACCCATTAGTGACAGCTGCAGTTTTCAAAAAACCAGTCTAGGATATTGTAATTTCCATTGACTGCAACCTGTGTTCCCCACCCACCCACCCACCCATCCTGCCCTGCTCTTTTCTGTTCTTCCCCTCCTGCTCCAGTCCCAATGATGTATACTATTGCTACAGCCCCATAGAGAAATTACTCATTCAACTAAGCATGTAGTTGAATTGTCCTCCTGCATACACACTTCCCTGACCCGATGACCTCCAATGTGTTGGGACTACAGTCTCCAGTATATCTAACCAGCACAGAGGGCAATAGGTAGTACATTTTAATACCTTCACATTTGACTATAACATTAATTTTGATGACAACTATCAGGGTCATATGATCTCCAAAATTGGGTATATGTGATTGGATATAAGAGACTGAAATTTCTCTTACTAATCCTTAAAGGATTGTTATAGCTAGAGGAAAATAAAAGTAGAAGTGATGGTATATAGTGTGTCTACAAATAGAAAGGCTTTTTGTCTGGAGTGGCATAGGGTCTCCTGCTTGAGTTGGACTAAAAGTCCTCCAAGGTCGCTTGCAACTCTGTTATTCTGCATTCTGTAATTCAATCTGAATCCTTTGTAAAATTACAGGTAGTACTCATTTAATGGTGCAATTGTGATTGGAATTCAATCGCTAGGCAATACGATTGTAAAATGCAACATCATATGACCACACATCTTAGTTGTGGCAATTCTAGCTTCCCAGTTGCCTTTGTTATGCAAGGACTGGGCAGGTAGTTAAGCAAGGACCTCATGTGACTGCATCTTCTGACTTTCTGCTGGCTTCCCCATTGATTTTGCTTGTGAGTGCAGACACGCTATGATGGCTAGAACTTGAGGGACAAGTCATAACTATCACTTGTTCAGCCCTGTTGAGCAGTCACTAAACAAATGGTATATAATAATAATAATAATAATAATAATAATAATAATAATAATAATAATAGTAATAACAACTGCTTCCATCCTGCGACAATACCTGTAATACCATCAAACATCCACATCTGCCTATCCCAAGTCCTGGGTAAGGACTCGATAGATAGACAATGCCAAATCCAGTCTGAACATCTGGCTGACTGTGCGATGATCCATAATAATAATAATAAAATAATAATAATAAAAACCAACTAATGTACAGCACAGCTGCAGTTATAACTGAATACCTGGGATGCAAAATCAACAAAGAAGAAAAACGAACAAATAGTGCACCAGAAAAATGGAAGGTTAGACTAGAAAATAAGATCAGCAAGTTAAGATCACATGCAAGCAAGCTAGAACAGATGAAAGAAAAGAAGCTGAAGAACAAGAAGACCAAAGAATACCTAATCAAGAAATACCACTTAGAAACAAGGAAGATCAAGGAAGCACTGGAAATAATAAAGCAACAAATAACAGCTATAGCCAGGAAAATCAGTAGATATGAAGCTCGAATTGGCAAATAGGTGGGCGTGGAATGTTACAAGTATATCAGATGGTTGAAGAAGAAAAAATGGCTTTGGAAGAATATCTGAAGAACAATGATGAAGATGCACTGAAATTAGTATATTAGGAAGGCTTACTGACTACTGGAGAGACCAAACTGGCCTACAAGAAAGAACAAATGAAGAACAGAATAGAGGCATGGGAAGACAAAGCACTATATGGCCAGTACGTTAAAAAAAATAGCTGGGAAAGCAGATAATAACAAGACCTGGCAATGGCTAAGAGCAGGAAAATTGAAGAAAGAGACCGAGGGACTAATTCTGGCTGCACAAGACCAAGCCTTAAGGACAAATGCATATAAAAGTCAAAATTGAGAAGACAGCAACAGACAGTAAGTGCCGCCTATGCAAAGAAGCTGAAGAAACAGTGGACCCTTGGTAAGCTGTTGCAAGAAGATTGCACAGACTGATACAAGCAGCGGCATGACAAAGTAGCAACAATGGTGCATTGGAAGATCTGCAAAAAATATCATTTGCCTGTAAGCAAAACTGGTGGGATCATAAAATAGAGAAAGTCATAGAAAATGATAAAATTAAACTGCTCTGGGACTTCAGAATTCAAACAGACAAGCACCTGCAACATAACACCCCAGACTTAACAATTGTCGATAAGAAAGACAAAAAAGTCTGGATAGTGGACGTGGCAGTGCCTGGAGACAGCAGAATAGACGAGAAAGAACTGGAGAAGATAACAAAATACAAAGACCTACAAATAGAAATAGAAAGACTGTGGCAAAAGCAAGCAAGGGTAGTACCAATAGTAATAGGCTCCTTGGGTGCAATCCCAAAACAACTGGAGTACCACTTGAACACCATTGGCATTGACAAATTCGCTATTAGTCAATTGCAAAAGGCGGCCCTACTAGGAACTGCTTCCATCCTGTGACGATATCTGTAATACCATCAAACATTCACATCTGCCTATCTCAGGTTCTGGGTAAAGACTCGATAGGTAGACAAAATGCCAAATCCAGTCTGAACATCTGGCTGACTGTGCAATGATCCATAGTAATAATAATAATAATAATAAAAAAGCTGGAAGGGACCTTGGAGGTCATCTAGTTCAATCCCCTGCTCAGGCAGGAAACCCGATACCATTTTAGACAAATGGCTGTCCAGTCTCTTCTTAAAAGCTTCCAGTGTTGGAGCATTCACTGCTTCTGGAGGCAGGTTGTTCCACTGGTTAATTGTTCTAACTGTCAGGAAGTTTCTCCTTAGTTCTAGGATGCTTCTCTCCTTGATTAGTTTCCATCCATTGCTTCTTGTCCTGCCTTCAGGCGCCTTGGAAAATAGCTTGACTCCCTCTTCTTTGTGGCAGCCCCTGAGATATTGGAACACTGCTATCATGTCCCCACTCGTCCTTCTCTTCATTAAACTAGACATACCCAATTCCAGCAGCCGTTCCTTATATGCTTTAGCCTCCAGTCCCCTAATCATCTTTGTTGCTCTTCTCTGTACTCTTTTTAGAGTCTCAACATCTTTTTTACATCGTGGTGACCAAAACTGGATGCAGTATTCCAAGTGTGGCCTTACCAAGGCATTGTAAAGTGGTATTAATACTTCACGTGATCTTGATTCACTCCCTCTGTTAATGCAGCCTAGCACTGTGTTGGCCTCTTTGGTAGCTGCAGCACACTGCTGGCTCATATTTAAGTGATTGTCCACTAGGACTCTGAGGTCCCTCTCACAGTTACTACTATTGAGCAAAGTACCCCCTATACTATACCTATACATTTGGTTTTTCTTGCCTAAATGTAGAAGAGACAGCAATTGTACATCTCTGATTTCTTGATATCTATATGCTTCCAATAGGGAAGCCTACTGATTCCCCTTTTCCTAAAACATCCACATCTTAAAAATCTATAATCAAAATTGTACTTTATCTCCAGAGAAATAGGAAGGATAGCTAAAGTAAGGCTACAAACCCTGGGCTGCAAAAAACCAGGAGAGCCACTAGGTGGCCACAAGGAACCTTAAAACCCATCTCATTGCTGCCATCTTGTGCCATTTATGCTTTTTCAGCCCAGATCTGGTAATCAGAATTAGAAAAGAATTGATTTATTTTAAAATCAGCAGCCAGATCTTTTGACTTAGAGTAGATGAAATCCTCAGGGCTCATTGTGCTGGGCGCATTAGAAACCCACTGGTTGATGGAGTTATCAGATTACACGTTCTCAGAATCATAATCCATAAACCAGGATTTTAAAAGGTTTAGTGATTATATAGCTGCTTCGGGGAAAAGAGCAGGGCAGCTGCCAGTCTTGGAGCAGACAGCAATTATTCCATGGTGCCTTTCTCTGTCTTGCTCTGCCATAGTGGAAAAAGATGTCCAAGCAGGTTTGTGTGCTGGACTGTGAACTTCTTCTAGCTAGAAGGCAAATCTTTTTTCAGGTATGGAGAAGGGATAAGCTTGACCTGTTTGATTTCCATCTGCCCTAGAACAATTACATGTTAGAAACTGAGAAGCCTTCAGTCTCATCAAAGATGCCAACCAGAATATAAATTTCTACTTTCAAATGAAGTCAATAAAAGAGAGCACCCAGGTGTAGTGAAGTAAATCCCCTCTTCCCAAATGAGAACAATGGACTTCCAACTTTATCGGACCTAGATTAGCACATTTTGAACTTAGTTAAGGAAGGTGTATGGCAAATGTCAGAGATTTCACTGGAAGAACATTAGGTCTTAGCAATGGGGGGGGGGGGCTGCATCCAGAATTTAGGGTTAGAAAGAAAAAGACAAGCCAAAGAAATCTTAATCATATTGTTGAAAGAAAAATCTTCATCAGGGTCCAGTCCAAGCTGGGAATAAACAAAATGGTGACTGCTTTAGAAAGAAGGTTGTAGTTTATTGAAAAGGAGAGCCAGACAGAAAGATGGCTCTGGGGAATCTGACCACATGTAGTAGGGAGTGGTGGGTTTTTATACCTTCTTGAGCTTTTGTTTGGAGTTGTTCCTGTGGCATGAACTTTGATCTGAGTCTGAGTGTGCCTTTCTGTTATTCTGATGGTGGTGGGTTAATCCTATTATGTCTTGCTTCCCTGGGGTTGTGGCTGATGACTGTTGAATTTTTTGGTGTGAGGGATTGTTGATTCTAGGGATCATTGTCTTTCTAATCCAAGCTTCCTGGCTCCAATCTTTCTGACAAGATTATCACATCTACATTTCTAAAAGCTGGCTCTGCTGAATCTTCTGCTTGGGGGAGAGGGGCTGGGGCTGGTTTCTATCTTTTTTTAAAGATCTTCTCCATTATTCCTTTGTGGAAATATATTCTGCCTTTTTAATATTTCCCAAATATTTATTTCTCTGGATTTTTCCCACAACATAATATACTGGAGATTGGAAATCTTCTTGTACAAGAGAGGTGAGCTGGAAACCAACTGAGGCGTATAGCAGATGTTCTGTTGGTGATGAGAAGACCCCTCTCAATGACTGAGTTTGGGATTATTGGGGAATCTATTTTCTTGGAATGGAAAAGTAATTTTTGCTTTTTAGACTATATGTTAACTTAAATAACTTATTATTAGCCATGGCCCCTAAAAAGCAGCAACAAATCACGCTATCTTTTCTTTATGTCTTCAGCAAAAAAATATTTTTTTTCATGCTGGGGAAGGGGGAAGGAGAAAGGAGAAGCCTGTCCATTGATTATCCCAATCATAAAGTGTTAAGTTTTCCTAAAAACTGCCATTGTGGATTCACATTCCTCTTCCTGGAATCAACCTAACCCTGCCCCCATTTTATAACTAGGCCCCAAGTTATGTAAACTTATGCCATAGAACTAAAACAGTTTATATTTAGTATATCATCTGCCCTGAATAAAGCATATACTTTATAGGGAATGGTGCCTATGCATTAGAGAGAAAGAAATACTTGAAATATGCATGCATTCCAATGAAATAATTAAAACAACCAGGAATCCCCAATTAAAAGAGTGGCAAAAATATCATTGGAGGTTTTTTTTAACACAGATTGGCCATCTGTTTTTTTTTTATTTAATCATATTTTAAATCCACCCATCTTCCTCAAAAACAGTCTCTATGCATTTCTGAAGATAGCATGTTCCAAACTGAGGCACAGCAATTGTACAATGCAGCCAAGATATCGTCAGATGAACCAGCACAAATTTCATATATCATTCTAAATGTGCAATTGGGGCCATCTAAAAGTAGGCATGCTGAACAAAGGCCATTGGAGCTCAAACAATGGCCAGCATTTTGCATTTCATGCTGAAGGAATTGTCTGCCAGGGCTATACATCTAATACTAGCATGATCCAAAGTTGGCATAATTCTCTGCCATCTGTAAGAATTTGACATCACTTTCTGAAATGCGAAAGAAACAAACTCAACCTGAAATGAAAGAGAAGTTCTCTTTGCAATTTCTTAGAAGCCCTAGCAAACACATTTGGGAGCCTGATTGCCAGATAGTTTGGTTATTTTGATATCTGTTTTTCAGGGAGGGGAGGACAGTTTTTATGTGCCTGGTATTTCTAAACTGTGTCTGTTATTTCCCACATTCACAGGCCTCGTGGCTCACCATCCCATCCATAGCAGTGTGGCAAAGCCATCTGTTTCTGTCTTAATGGGCTGCCAAAGGGAATTTTAAATCAATGCTTTCAACTGCACATGGTGTAAATGCCCATGTGTGTAAGGCCAAGCCACCACAAACAAGCAGCTGATGAACATTTCCTCTTCTGGGAAAAAGAAGGCCCTGCACAGCTGCAAACAGAGGCCCGGCTGGAGCAGCAGCTGCGTTGAGTTTCCAGTGCATCCGAGTTCAACCATGGGCTGGCAGCCGCTTTAGGAAGGATGATATCAGATTCTGCTTCAGTTGAACTGAAGGGAGCCAACTTGAGCCCAGCTGTGTTATTCACTGTGCAGCCTACTGGGCCATTCAGTGCTACCATGATTTTGAGAATGTCCTTGCTCTTTGAATCTCTGCAGTAGCATTCCAAAAGACATATATTCCCTTTTTGAGAATTGCTAGAAAACTTGCAAATCTGGGGAGTTGTCAAGCACCTGGGATACCAGGAGATTCAGGCAGTTCAAATGAGTATAAAGATTTATTGCAATCTTAAGCTGTCTACAAGAATCTGACCAACTAGCAGTCAAGGGAAATGAGCAGGAGATAAGAAAGGCATTCAAGGTGGGCTGGACTTAGATCTCTTGTGAGCTCGCAGGGACTCATGATTTATGACACATTTGACCCTTCCCTCGGGCTCAGCCTGGTCATCTCCTACAGGAGTGGAGAGAAAATTAGCAGCAAGTCTGGGAAATTAAGGTGCTACTGGTCTGAAGCAGTGTGTGTGTCATTTCCTTCTTTGATGTTTACACATTTAGCACTACAATCTGAAATGAGACTGCAAGGGATTGTAAATCAACCTTAACGAGATCAGTTAAAGACTCAGGGCTACATTCATGTAACATGCTAAGTTTGCTTAGTTTTAATCTTTGTTAGGGACTGGAGGAACTTAGCATAAGTGTGTGACAATACCACATGTTGGGTCAGTGCATTGTGTAAATTCAAAATATTGGTTGAGTAACTAAGATAAATCTGCCCTGCGAATCCAATCAAAACTTGTTTGGCTGATCAGGTGAGGTTGTCGGTCATAGTTAGAACTATATTTGGAGACATTTTGGATGGGATTCTCATGTGCATCTATGCCACACTTCTCAATCCATAATACTTTCCTCATTCTCAGTTGGGTTACCTAATCTGGCTGCAAATACCCAGATGACTACTCAGTTTTGGTCATTAGAAGACACTAGCCAGAGAAAGTCAATATGTTCTGTGTTTCTTTGTTGTCATCTACTAGTAGTCCTGATACTCAGTATGGGCAGAGCCAGTAGAAGGTACCAACTGCGCTGGATACTGTACTGTATATGAACCATTATGGAGGCTGGATGTGGCAAATGTTTTCAGGCTCTACTGCTGCAGAAACCCCCTGGGAATTCTCAAGCTGCATTCTGCAGTTAATCGGGCAACAAACAAAAGTCCAAGGAGAGGTTGACATTATGCAGAAAAGGCTGTATATAGTACTCATTCCAGATGGATCTGTAACTCATTCAAAAGAACTATGAGCCAAGTTGGCTTCCAGAGAATTGTCTCACATATTCCTTTATGCATACCAAGAAAGATTTTTTTTCTGTATGTTTAGAATATGTCTCTATAATGATGGTATCAACCTGCAGCTCTTCCTTGTTGAATTTAGTGTCACCTTTTATATCCTAAGTTTTAAGTAAAGTTTCTGTAGAAGACACAGAAAATAGCCTTGAAGGACAGGAGGAAGAGTTGCTACCAAGGCAATGGACAGATAGCTTAACTGAGCCTGGGCCAAGAAACTCAGATAAGCCCCTGCTTAGTTCACATGAAGATAATGGGAGGGTGGGGGAAGTACTTGCATTCTTTGTAAGTGAAAAGGCTCACAAAATTTTATTCCTATAGCTGTTACAATAAAAGTGGTCCTGACCAATATAATAGATTTCTTAGTCTGGTTTACCTTGTTAGGCTGACGGTTCTTGTACTGAGGGAGAGGATCTTTTCTTTCTTTCTTTCTTTTTCTTTCTTTCTTTCTTTCTTTCTTTCTTTCTTTCTTTCTTTCTTTCTTTCTTCCCTTCTTCCTTCCTTCCTTCCTTCCTCCCTCCCTCCCTTCCTCCCTCCATTCATCCATCTTGATCCTCATTCATTAATAAAAAGAGACTTTTAGTTCAAACAAGACTCACTGCTTTTATTTGGGCTAAAGAGCCATTTTGAATATAAAAGGATAAAATATATATGCATATATATTTAGTACAAAAATCACAAACATATCATGGATTACACCCAACCATCTCTGACTCTCCTCCTTATTTTGGAAGATTTCTTTTGTTATAAATGGATTCTTGAAATTCTTCATTACCTTCATTACTACAGGGTTTGGTCTCTTCTTTATCTTAGCTGTCTAGACAGAAGCTAACATAAGTATGGGCTGAGACCATGTGATCTTGGAAAAGTGGGCAAAGAAGAATCATTGTGTGGGACAGACAACTGATCCAAGGATTGCGACAATGGTTGCCTACAAATTTAGGCTATCACAAAATAGGAAGTATCATTTGGGATGTTTTTTTTAAATTAAAAAATATAGGCAGAGTAAACCTGTATGTCCCTTGTAGGGGAGAAGAGAAAGATCTACTGCTTCTCCAACCCTCCATGGCCCTGTTAGTTCTCTGCAGGCAAAACTGGAAATGGGGACCGGTTCTTTCCACATTATTTCCTTTGGGTATAGAGAGTCATCTGGTTTGAAAACATGTCAATAGACCACACAGCTTTTGAGCAACCTAGTCATATCCAGCTCCAACTTTCCTCATTTCTTCCTGAAACTGTGAATGCAACACTTCCAGGAGAACATCTGGACCATAATAGCTTTCTACCTGCATTCCAGAGATCTGTGATGATGTAAACCATTATTCAGCCAAGCAATCTCTGTTTCTGCTACAGTGTGGTATTTACCCCACCTCTCAAAGCTGACCAAGGAGTAAGTATAAGATTGCTTGCTATAATTGCATAGTCTTAGAAATGTTCCTTGCTTGTACTGACTTCTGCCATAGCAGTAACCAGTAGAGACATTTCCTAAATAGTCACAAAAAGAGCTACCTTTACACAGGGATACACTTAGCTTTTAAAAAAAATAAAACTATGGGCTGGAGTTGCTCCTCCCCAAAAGAGGAAAGGCAAGGAATAATTTAAATAAATATGTGCTAATAAATAATTATGAAACAAAGGCACACAAAACAAAGAACACACAAGAGAAATCCAGCTTTACGTATACACTTATCCCCACAATGCTAAAACTTCTAACTAAAGACTTTAAAGTCCCACGAGTGAAAATTCCAATTCACATTTTATGTGAAATGAAAAAGACATAACTTAAAATCTGTATAAGTAATAAATAATGGGGTGGGGGGTGGGAAGAAACCATGGCTTATCTTGGCTGGCACCATTCTAAAATAAATTATGAAAATAATTCCTCTCATTTCCAGCCCATTTGGGGCTGCCTTTTATCAATCCCAGCTTGAAAGTTCTTCAAGTTAGGATGCATGAAATCAGTATCTGAAGGTTTCTTTCCTTTCCACAATTTTTGACAATTTTCCTGATGAGGAACTGCTATAGCACATGATGTTATATGGCACCTCTTCTGATATATTTATGTGGATGAGGAACCTGGGATCCTAGGCATTATTCAACATCCAACAGTTGTAGTCAATATGGACACTGATGAAGGCTTTGGAGAATTGTATTTCAGTGTTATATGAAGGGTGATATGCCCACTTCAAGCTAGAAGATAATTTGTTGAGTTTTTTAATCAAAAAGGAAAGCAGAACAATATTTTCCATATTATATTGGAAGTGAAACTCCAATTGCATTTTAGATCCAAGAGCCACCTGGAATTCATACATTGTTCGTAGATGACTTTGGTAACACATAAATGAAAAAAAAAACAAAGGAAACACCACCAGTATTGTTATTACTTAATGAGTGAGCCAATAATGGGAATGGGAGAAGATCTGGGTAATATTAATAACACTGAGGAACAGTATGGATCAAAATAGATTGCTTTGATTGTATGATTCCCTACCCTATTTGTTCTGTGGAACAATCCTTTATGGGAGAGCTGTACCCAAATGAATCTATTTGTCAACAGAAATAGGGGCAGAATTTTACTAAATTGCTCCAGGTATAATGGCAATTCCTCAAGAGCAGTGGAAGCTAAGTTAACCATCTGGCATCATTTTGGATCTTTCTCGGTGTGCTGGCTAGGATCTTCTTTAGCCAAAAGATATTATGAGTGAAACATGATGACTGACACTTTCAAAGTATCAAGAATATTTGAATTTTTTTAAAAAAGGTTATCTTCTTTTGGTGTAATTCTTAAGAAAAAAATTAGAAATTTTCCAGAATACAATGAAATAAAGTCTTCTGAGAACTTTGGGCTCAGGACTATTGTTTTAGTTCCCATGGCCAGAAGTATTGCTCCATGTTTCAATTTCTAAAAAAGGGATTCCACCTGCTATTTAATTTCCTGGAAACTCTCATGGGCTTGTCACTAATTTTTAATTAAAATTAAGATGGAGTCTCTTGTTATTGATATCACATGGAATTCACTGGATAAATAGAATCAAATTGTATTTTTAAACTTCTGGACTGAAAATAATGGAAATTTTAATTGGGATATGAGTATGGGAAAGATGACAACAGTATAATTGTAAAACAGGAGGTAATTCACATAACTAACCCTTTCAAACCAAATAAGGTTCTGGAAATGGGATCTCTCATATTCCAGGCAGTAGTTGGTATATGTACAGTATTCAAATGCATACAGCATATTATGCTTTGTATATAACTATACAAAAGACATGCCTGAAAATATGTTGAGTGTCCACAGCCATTTTTTTAGATGAATATGATTTGTCATACATAAACATCTCCAGAATAGCAGTCAGTGATAGACAGCTGTGTTTCTACACAATGGAACCCACTAGTTCAAGATGAGCATCCTTATATTTGTTTTCCTTCAAATACATGCAAATTATGAGCAGGATAGAAATGTCGCAAGTCAACCATTCTCTGGAGTGTAGCCAGAAAAGATTAAAAAGAAGAAAAAAGTGGACCTACACCTTGCTTGATTTAAGACTGGAGCAGTTTAGTTCTGTTTGGGGAGAGTTACATAGATCTTGGGAGTGATAAAGCTGGTTTGGCAAACATCGGTAGTTCCATTATTGCTATTATTCTGAAGTCCTGAGTTTAACAAGGACACATTATTACATATACAGTCATACATACATCCATTCCATTAATGGAACTGGAGCACGATTAGTTGAGCATTTCTCCTGGAAATGTCCCAGTTTTTTCTTGCTTTCAATATGTGAGATGATGCCTCTTGGCTGCACAACTGAGGGGAGTCATTTTCTTAATGAGATTCCTAGTTGCCAGTCTCTTACATCCAAAATTGTTCCCATATAAGAGAAGGTACTTAATGTATTGTCATAAAGAGTAAATGTGCCATCAATTCTTTTGGTGTGCTCAGATTGGGATGCTTTATACACTCTCAGTTTTCATCAAAGCCTTTTGGGAAGAAATCACAAAGCCCTCCTCCTGCCCCCCCCATTTTCATCATGGCTTGATTCTTTATAATCAGGAGATTGAATGTGGAGATTCATGGTGTTGTGGTTCAACAGGTGATGATGACTCCTCAAATATAGAACTGTGTAGCTGATGATCTAAACCTAGAATGCATTCCGGGTGAAGAAGCAGAGGGCTGTATCTGATCTTTGAATAATAAACTAGCATCACATTCCTAACGGGTAGAACAGGACAAAAATCTATACTGTCTCATAGGGTACCATCTTGTCCCTACGCTGTTCAGTATTTACATAGAACCATCAAGGAAGGTCATTCAGAATTCTGAAGGGGGGAAACTTATGTTACTTTTATCTGGTGACACTCAGGCACCTTTCTTGCTCTTTACCATTCAACTCTAAGGAAGTAACTGTTAACCTAGAACATTGCTTTAGTTCCAAAATGGACCGGAGCTGGAATTAAATCCTGATCAAAGGCAGAAGTACTGGTAGCAAATAGAATAGAAGATTTGAGGACATCACTGGCAATAACCAATCAGCATGATCAACTGCCCTGTTTACTGCAGAACTGCAAGGAGATTTGTGTGTGTGTTCAATTTGATTCTAAATTCCCAGTATTATAAGAATGTTACAAATGAAATAGTCATGTAAGAAGGATCATTGATGTTATGTCCCGAGCCTTGCAAACGGCTCGGGCGTTTGCAGGCAGTCCCGGGCAGGTGCAAAGCTGCCCGGGACCAGACAGGCTGTCGCCAGCGCCGTGCGCATGCGCGGGTGCTGGCGCGGGAAAAGTAACCCATTTACCCGGGAGTTGCCTATATAAGAGGCTGCGAGGCGTTTGGGCGAGGCTGAAGCCATCTTCCTGTAAGCTGAACGCTGAATAAATGAAACTGAGAACTCCAGCTGCTTCTCGTGTCTGTTTTCCCGCCACGGACTCAACAATTGAGATGATAGATTTAAAAGCCCATAAATTAGAGCTACTAAAATATGTCTAAGTTCACAGTGGTGTAGACATGCTTTGCTTCCTTTCCCCCAAGGGTTTCCCATGAAATCAGAGGGGAATATCTGAATAAGTAAAATTCCTTCTTTTTATGTACCAACATTTGGTATAAGATGCTACCAATATTTTTTTTAAAAAATGTTTAAAAGTCCATTTAAAAACCATTTGCCTGTTATCTTCCTGACTTATTCACCAAATATTGCACTGAGCTGTGCTCCAACCACATGGTGAGAATAAGAATCATAGGTCACATCTAATGGGAGGTCATATTTGGGCACTGTGGTTGAAAAATGGGAGGTGTGACTGTGAGCATTGCTCAGGCTAACAGATGGATAATGGGCCATAAAACTGTATGATTTTTCTAGGTCTGGAGACCCATCTTGCTTTAAGGAAAAATTTCCACTGATGCTCAGAGGAGGTGTCAAGGGACCTTCATATGCTGGAGATGTACAGTCTTGGTGATGATTGCCAAAGGAAGTATCCACCAAAGTTTTGAAAGAGGGAGGCTTTAAATGTACATGGTGTGTCTCCATGCTTCCATAGGGCGGACTGGGCAATCCTGGAGACTGGTAAGAAAAACCATGACTGGACACAGTTGAATCAGAAACAGGGATTTTCTCCTCATGTTTCTCCAGGAACAGGGATTGTGGTCCTACCTGGAGACAACCAGCAACTAGATTGCTGGTTGGTTGGGACAAACCTTTGCATAGCATATCCACAAAACCTTTGCCTTCTAAAGTCTGCCCACTTTCCAGAACCTCTGACAAAGCCCAAATATAGTTCCTGGCTAGCCTCAGCGTCTCAATTTTGGACAGCTTCTGTGTTTTAGAATAGCAGGGCATCACCCGCCTCAAGTTATCAAGAGCATCATTAAGTCCATGCATCCGTGTTCGTTCCCGAGCATTAGCTTTCACTCGGCGGGCCCTGAATCGCTCCAGCCTTGCTTTGGTCATTTTCTTCTTCTTTGGCCCCCTTCTCTTGGGTTTCCCGTTATCTTCTTCCTCTTCTTCCTCAACACTGTCATTCTCATCATTAATGCCAGAAAGCATCTCATAGGCCACTTGCCGGCTGTCTTTGTCCTTGGTTTCATTTTGGGTACTCAATGCTTCATTGATCCAGGATTGAGGAGATATGAGTTCGGCCATCTCTTTGGACTTGGGGTAGAGTTTGGCCATCTCTTTACCCTGAAAAAAAAATAACCATACAATCCATATTAATTCAGTGAGACACAGTTCTAAAATCTTAAAGAAATAGAATAGGAAGTATAAATATTATTCTTTGTTATAACACATTTAGTACATTATATAATTCACCTAAGCAGGGTTTTATTTTGAAGGCAAGTCCGTTCCTCAGAATTACAACTCATAGAATAATAGGTCCAGCCATAACCAGAGGCCTGCATAGCTTAGCAATGTGCAATTCTAATGTAGCCCAGCAGCTGCATGATGTTGCCTAAAAACGCAATGGCCTCTTTGCTCTTGTTTTTGCATTTTTTTTTAGCAGCAATAGTTGGCGAATGATGACTATAATCTGGTATGCTACTAGAGACAATGAGGGTGGTGACTGTGACAAAAATGTGCCAGAATATTGCCTAGGCAAATGTGTGTGTGTGTGTGTGTGTGTGTGAGAGAGAGAGAGAGAGAGAGAGAGAGAGAGAGAGAGGCATTTTTAAAGATCCTGGTTAACAAGCTAATATTCAGAAGTGATTCAGACAAATGCCTCCCTAATTCATGGGAGAGTAGAAGAAGGAGAGGAAGTATAATACAATCAGAGTTGTAAGGTCCTGTTATTATATCCAGTCTCCACAAAGTGTATTCTGGTCTTCCTGTGGAGTTATTTTTCTGGCCTGGTATTCCTAGTGGAGCTGACAGGCACTATGTCCATGTTTGGTTTGGGGATCACAAACGGTTCTGTAATCAAGTCTTTTCTTTAGACATCAGAACTTAGAGAACAGTCTTCTATTAAGCCAAATCATTGATCTATCTATCACTGTATATTTAGCAATGTCTGACAATGATTTCTCTGGGTTTGAGGCAACTGTTTTGCCTTCCCAATTTTTGGCTGAGGGATTGAATCTGCAACCTTATGCATGTGGGACATATTTTTTTTCAGGAGAAATCCTGAAGTTGAGAAATTCATTACTTGCCTACAATCTGATCTTAATTTCTACAAAGGGAAATCCACAGCCAAGCTAACATCTATTTTAATTATGCTTAAAATAAAAGCAGAAATAATTGTGCAGGGAAGCTGGCCAGTCTGATGCAGGACTTCTAAGGGTTTCACATAACTTCAGTAAATGGGATAGCAGGCTGGAGTACAACAGCATCGATAATTAAATTATAATGAAACTATATCTGAAATTAAAAAAAAATCTTTCTGGGAAAAAAAGGATCTTCTTTTAGACAATTGTATATAAACATTTTGAGAGAGTTCTAGGAAAATCTAGCGAAAAGGATTGCCATGTTTCAGCTAAAATTAGCCATAATTAAAGTAAATTAAAGCCACTTGCACAAATTAATTGGGATTTATGTGAATTCTGCCTCAATGTTCAGGGAACAGAGTATTGCTGGATTAGTGGTCAGTATGACACAGTTAGATAATCAAAAGCAGGCATAAAAATGTCAGCTTTTGGTTTGATATGAAAATTCAGATGTTTGCCTTTTGTTATCAACAAAAAGGCTCTTCAGCAAAATTCAGTCACAAGAGTGTTTTTAGGGGTCTGGTTAACAGCAGTGCCTTTTCCCATAATACCCCATTACAGTTTCCCCATCCCTGCCCTGGTTTTCTGCCTCCCCCTAAACTTGACTTAAGCTTCCATGCCTTCTGACATATTTAGTCCTGGTTGAGTTGTGGTTTCTACTGTTATTTTTTGTTTTTTCTTTTACTTTTTTTATCAGTCTTAGGGTTCTCTTAAGCTTGCCGATGTCTTCCTCTTATGCATGAATAGCACCTTTTGGTTACCTAAACATTTACATCTAGAAAAAGAAGTGCAGCTATTTCAGTATAGGAAGGATTTGGAACTGGAGAAAATTGGACATTTTAGGGAACGGCTTCACTTCCGTTTTTTTCTCTTTGCAGATCTGCTTTTAAAACCTTTTAAATGGGCAGCTTCTAATTTTCAAACAAGAATCACATTTCAATCTCTATGGAGATGAAAGAAATGGCTAAAAATGCTTATCTGGCCCATGATTTGATGCAAGTTCCTTGAAAACCTAAGCGTTTTTCCTGGTAACCTCATTTACCTTTGATGAATAATGATTTCCACAGTAACTATGTGGGGGTGGAGGGGAGGAAGCAGCCCAGGTTTCCTGATAATCAACTTCTTGTCGGCTTGATGTCCTCGTTTAATAAAGCTTAAGGTATAAGCAGCTTTGTTGAAAATGTGCCACCCAACTAATCGGTCGATTGGTCATCGCCACATCCAATGTAGCAAATCCCACTTTTAATATGCCTGATGGGACTTGGATGATAGATTAGAGAGAGAATTAATATACAACTGGCATTACGCAAATCCTAATTATGTATTAGTTAAACATCCTGAAAGAAGGCAATGGTAAACCACTTCTGTACTGTTGCCAGGAAAACTCCATGGATGCAGTTAACAGAGCGTGAGTGTGTCTTTACCTTATTGAAGTAATCAGAATGCAATACTTTAGCTTTCCCTTAAAATACATGGGGTACCTGATACCCTGACTCTATGCAATCTCTGGCAGGATAGTCTATTCTCTCAGTGGGAGGATTATTGGAAAGAAAAAAAAAACAGAGATTTGGATCGTGGACTGTTTAAACCACCTCACTGGGTTTTCACTGAGGATCAAACGGGATAAAGGGTTCATTCCTCTAGGTTTCCTAGAAGAAATAATGGATAAAAGTATTAACTTTGACTGCTGTGTTACTGGCTTTAATTAAAACTCTGTCCTTGGATAAGGCTAAGGGGCTGATTATTTAGATTAGACTGATTTTATAAAGGTATAGGATAAACCTGCCCTTCTGCAATACATCTGAAGAATGTCTGATCTAGCAATCCAAATACCCAATAAACCTCTTGTGTTTTGCTGTTTTTCTGCTACGACCAGGATGACTGGACATAACTGATATGCTTGAGATGTCTGCTGTTATGCTTGGGGTGTCTTGTGTTATATCAGTTATACAACTTTGCAGAGCAAGGCAACAGATCACGTTTGACCAGAGTTCAGATTTACCTCCAGAAACTTGCACCAAGGCTATAAAGCACTATCCCAAAGATATCAGACCAAGATGGGCTATGTGGTATAATGGTGATGTTGATCTAGAATCAATAAACCTAGTTCCCACTCTTCCTTCACCCCAAGAGACTTTGGCCAAGTTACTCTCTCTCTCAGCCCAGTGAATTTCACCCATTTGTTGAGATCAAAAGAAGAGAGATCCTCATGTAAACTGGCTTAAACTCTGGGAGGAAAGATAGGTGAAAATTCTAGCTAACTAATTGCCAAACTTGTTACATCTGGTATTTGAAAGAGTATGGGGAAAAAAAGAGTCCTGGAAGGATTCTCCTACCATAATTGCCATATTTATCTTGTAGTAGGCCTGAATACCCTGCCTCATTAAATGGCTTGGATGATGCAATCTGGCACATGGAGGTGATTTGATATTGCTTTGGAAACTTTCTCCAGAACATCTCCCAACATCTCTTGGAATCTCTAAAAGAGATTTCTATGCAGGGACATCAGATGGAAAGGCCAGAAGAAGTAAGCGATGATGCAGTTGGCAATGCAACTCCATTGAAGATGGTTGAGGAATGTTGCCATGCAAAACAATTCAGAAGGATGCTTTACAGGAATTTCTCAACTTACATCCATTCATTTAGTGACTGTTCAAAGTTACAACGGCACTGGAAAAAGTGACTTATGACTGTTTTTCACATTGTAGCATCCCCATGGTCACATGTTCAGAATTCAGATGCTAGGCAACTGGTTCATATTTATGATGGTTGCAGTATCCTGAGATCAGGAGATCAGCTTTTGCAACCTTCTGACAAGAAAAGTCAATGGTGAAGTCAGATTCACTTAACAACCAGGTTATTAACTTAGCCAATACAGTGATTCACTTAACAATTGTTGCAAGAAAAGTCCTGAAATGGGGCAAACTCATTTAACAATTGTTACACTTAGCAACATAAATTTTGGGCTCAACTATGGTCTTTGTCCAGTGCTGTTTTTTTTTTTAGCATCTATATTTTATAATAGGGCTTCATTTAGTCCTTTCCCATCCTGCTTTTTGTCGGCATTTATTTTATTTCTGTTCATTGCCTTGTGCTTAATGGGATGACAGGATGAATTAACTGGATATTCCTGCATGTCCACTTTAATTTAGTGCAATCCCATCATTTCCACATAATGAATGAATTCTAGTTTGACTAAAGGTTTTCAATAAATCTGAGATGTAGGGCATAATTCAAATGCATTGTGAGAATGAGGATTGAGCAGAATTTTAGCTTTGACTATAGCTGCAAATTTATATACAACAACAGTAACTGCTGCAGTCTATGTCAACAGGATATTCTTGATTATGTACTACCAAAATGACATTAGTAAGCAAGAAAAACAACTTGTTGGAACCCAATGCCCCACATGTACAAAGCCAATACAGAAATAAACCTCTGTTTGGTTATCAATGACAGACATTCACAGATACAGAAATTTTATTATACACATTAGAAAACTAGAACATTACATTACTTTTCAACATAATCGCCATTCAAATTGAGGCACTTTCTTAATGTCTTACAAGGTTTGAAATTCCTTAGTAGTAGTTGCTCAGCGCTATAGGTGGGGTGATCAAAAACATCCCAATGGAACTGCTTCATTGATAACCAAACAGAGGTTTATTTCCGATTTGCCCTCGTATATGCTAATTAGAACTCCCAAATTCTCAGCGCATCTGGAGAGGGCCACATAAAGAAAGCTGAAGGAAAAAAGCCATTGCTCTCTTCCATCACTACAAACTAAGGAACATCCCCAGATCTGCATTTTGCTGGGAAAAGCAACCGCTGAAAATGCAAAAGAAGCAGCTCTAAGATAAATTCTCCTTTTCTGTCTCAAACCTCTCAATATGTTAGATAAGATAAGATAGATAAGATAACCTTTATTGTCAATTTTACTGTGAGCATACTGGCCCACATTAAAAATGAAATTCTGTTGCCTGCTCTCAAAAGAAAGTATATATCTACCCACACGCACATATATAATACACATATTCACATTATACATACACACACACAGTATATATATACATACATAGATACACACACACACACACATATATATACAGTATATATATACATATATACACACACATATATACATATACATACACACACACACACACATATATAAATCACTGTCCATTTTGTTCTCTCCTCTGCCACCATTGTGGTGTTAGTAGTGAAATGAAGTGTGTGAAGATATGGAACCCAGGAAGCATATTAGCCACAAATCCCTGATGTGTGAGCTCAGTGGCCAATATGCTTCTGTGTTTCCCTGTTTGTGTGAATTGACAACCTTTAACTGACAACTTCTGTTTGACAAATCTGTATCATATTTAGCAAGCCCAATGATAGCATGCAACCACATTTGACAGCATGAGCTGGTTTGCTAACTTTAGCATCTTGAGGAGTTTTTAAAAGGATACGTTGGTAAAGCTGAGCAACTCATAGGAACAATGGGATTACAATAGGTAGACTTGTGATTAATTCAATCCTGATCCCCTCTATAAATCCTTTCTTATCAACTTCATTTCTCTCCTTTACCTTACTTGAAATTTCAGCAGCTGGCTTCTCTGAATAGGAGTTCTGCCTGTAACCCATCTGAACCTGGGTTCAGATTTTCAAAAGGCCCAGGGTCACCCATCATCCTTGTTCTTACTTTAATGAGTCAGCTTTCAGATTACAAAGCAAAACCTGAGCATACTTAGGAACTGTATCAAAAGCTGAGTAAAGGAAGACATCTGTGTCAGGACTAATGCAATGTCTTTGGAAATTACCAGATCATGTACACTTAAAAGTATCAAGCTAATTCTTCATTCTTCACTGCTTCCCTTTCAAGCATTTTTTTCAAAGTTCAATATGAAAAAAATGACCAGTTTGTAGAGTTTTTGTTAAGTATATTTCCAATCTATCCTTAAGTAGCCCATGGCAGGATATATAGGATTCCTTCTTCCAGTTCTGTCCCCACAATAATCTTGCTTGATAGTGACTGTTCCAAAATCATCCAATAAACTTCCATGACTGTGTGAATATGAACCTGGATCTTCCTGATCCTGGTCTATTAACTTACTGATTATATTTAATTGGGTGCCATGCTTAGAGAGGCATGATTAACTACAATGTCCCATGAGTAAAAGAGATTATCCTTATTTCATTTTGATAATTGGCCAATATTTTAGGGATGTTTTCACAATTAATGATAAGATCCCTGATTGACTGGGATCACCTGAGGAAGATTTTTAAAAGTGATAGAATGGCACGGAGTAGAATATTGATTAATTTGAATAGCATAACAATAAATACATAACTGCAGCTGGGATAAAACTATAAACAAAATCCAACATCAACATAAACATTTCATAGACTCTGCAATACATTCTGAGCACCATGACGTGTGACTTCAACACCTTATAAAAAGTCAACTGAGTTCTGATTAGCCTGATCTCCAAGGGGATCATGTGCAAAGAGCAGACACTATCATCAAATAGGCTCTTTTCCTGATTCCTTCAGATGACATTCTCTAATGGAAGAACCTCTAGCATATCTCACCAACTGAACATGATGGCATTGATAGATAGAGTCAGGATGAAGTGTGGTTCCTCAAATAACATGGCCTGATACCATGAAGGGCTTTTTAGATACTGTAACTACCAGCATTGTGATTTGAACCCAGAAACATACTGGCAATCAAAGCAGTTCATGGAACAAAGATTGTACATTGATCAAGGAAGGTTGCATTGCTGAATTTTGAATCAGCTGCACTTTCTGGGTGCTCTTTGAGGGCAGCCCCTTGTAAACACACTGCAGAATTCCATTTAGGAGGCCCTGAAACCTTGAACCACTCAGTTTTGCTAGGCTGAAACCTGTTCTTCCCCATTAACAGCCTTCAGACAAGGAGATAGACCTTTTACAGTTTCACTTGGGCAACTAGGAGTGGAGATTAAAGATTAAAGCTAGGTATCATTAAGGTACTGATGATACTTCATCCCATCCTGTTGAACAGTCTCCCCCAGTGGAATGGTGTAGATGTTAAACAGGAGTGGAGAGAATGCTGAAACTTGTGGAACCCTGAAAAGCAGGTACTGTGATATAGAACTATTCCCAATCAACACTTACTAGAACTGGGAAGGAAGGAAGGAAGGAAGGAAGGAAGGAAGGAAGGAAGGAAGGAAGGAAGGAAGGAAGGAAGGAAGGAAGGAAGGAAGGAGGAAGGAGGGCGGAGGGGGGAGGGAGGGAGGGAGGAAGGAAGGAAGGAAACTAGTTCACACTATGCTGCTTGCTCATAGCCTCCAATGACATTGAGAGCTGCAAGGATCCCTCTCTGACCCGGAGGAGGTAAGCTGAAGTTCTTAGATCCATTAGCTTTGGGAACATCACTGTCAACCCATGGCATGGATTCCAGGAGCTCACAGGAGGTAGCTATGCAGCAGGGGGACTGTACAATACCAACAATGTCAGCTTATACCAACTGAATAGGTAGCAATGGGCCATTAGCAGATATAAAGAGACACACAAATAATATAGGATTAAGGTTCCGAAGAATGGAGAGACTTTTCTTACATATATGATGAAAATAAACCTATTTTATTAAGACCAGAAAGCTACATTTTGTATAGTTTGCACTTCCTTGTCTTGAATCAATGAGCAAATGAATGAATGTGTGATTATAATAAAAGCTTATAATACAGTGAAGCAAAATGAAATCTTGAAACATTTTTAGTAAAAAAAAAACCAGGTTCAAAAAGCTATCTGCTTTGGCTTAGCAAAAAGCAACTGGATAAAAACGTATGTGTGTATACACACCCACACCCACAACTAATGAAATCCAACACAGTAGTTTTTGTAATTATATTTTATTCTGCACTTCAATATCAGCAAGGAGCAAAATCACCTACTAAAATTCAACAAATCGACCCAGTCTATCTAATGTGATCTTAGCTCTGTCTTTTCCTATATCTTACAACATCAGCATCACTAGTAATTTAGCCAGTTGCAAAAGTTTTTATTCTCTTTCCAGACAATGCAGCAGACTACACAGTGGCTTATTGCTTGCATGTTATTTGCTGAAGTAACTATTGTTTTACCCCACTGTTAATTTTTACAGTGTAAGTTGATTTTAGAATATTTCGTCTGTTACTTGGGACAGTAGCCCTATCCTTAGGCTATGTCATACAACCTGATTTTCAAAAGTCTGTTTCTAGAGTCATTTGAGGTGTGAGTAAATACCAGGTCTCCAGATACTTAACTCCCTTTTCAGCAATCTTAATTTGGTAGAAGATTCTTAGGCACAATATAGCTAGATTGGAATCTTTGCTGCAGACCAGAAGCTATCATATATATAGCAGATGATTTGTCTTTCAACAGGACAAATAAATCAAACTTTTTGTATAGGTTTTATTCACCAGAGCTAAACTTTTTTTCCTCCTACTTTTTAGAGTTAAAGATCTCTGGCCATTTTCTTAATAATCCTGGGAGGCAGCTGAACATTGTTGATATACGGATTATCTCTAGCACTGGTTGCTGCTTATTTAGAGCATGTTTTAAGAACACAAGTTCTAATTCAATAGAAGGAATTTAAACTCCAAACAGAAAGCTATCATGTCAAATACAGCTGCAACAAATCTTCATACTCTCTGATGGATTATAGCTTGTCAAAGGTTCTGTCCAAGAGTCGTGCCCAACTCTATTTGCAAAAACTTTGCAAATGAATGAGAATGAAATTAAGAATTTTTGAATGGAAAGCATGTTCTCTTTTCCACTAATCTGGGCCATATTCCTTTACTATAAGCATACACTGATTTAAATTTATTATTATGGGAATCATCAACTTGAATGCTTTGCTCAACATTTGCTAACGTAATTACATTTGCAGTTAAACAGTAAGCCTTTCTCATCCCCTCTCTTCTTTCCTTATTCAAAGTTATGAATTTGTTGGATTTTGATGTGGTTTGGAATATCATTACCTCACATAAATAAATTTTGTTTATGGTTGAATTTTAAAATCTAAATCTTGTCTAACTGGAGTTTGAAAAAACTAAGAAAAAGGCAAATTGTGCTAAGTTTTCATTTTGTGCCAATTTTAACCAATCAGAATAGAACTGGAAGGGACCTTGGAGGTCTTCTAGTCCAACCACCTGGACAGGTGGCTGTCCAGTCTTTTCTTAAAAACCTCCAATGATGAAGCAACCACACCTTCTGAAGGCAAGCTGTTCCACTGATTAATTGTCCTCAGTGTTAAGAAGTTTCTCGTTAATTCCAGGTTACTTCTCTCCTTGATTAGCTTCCATCCATTCATTTTTTTTTGTCTTGCTTTCTGGTGCTTTGGAAAATAAGTTGACCCCTGTCCTTTTTGTGGCAGTTCCACAAAAATACTGGAATACTGTTATTCTGTCAACCCTAGTCCTTCTTTTCTCTAGACTGGCCATACCCAATTTCTGCAACCATTCTTCATATGTTTTAGCTTCTAGCTCCCTAATCATCTTAGTTGCTCTTCTTTGCACTTTTTCCAAAGTCTCAACATCTTTTTTGCAATGTGGTGACCAAAACTAGATGCAGTATTCCAGGTGTAATCTTACTAAGGATTTATAAAAAGGTACTAATACTTCACCTGATTTTGATTCTATACCTCTGTTTATACAATCAAGGATTGTGTTAGCTTGTTTGGCTGCTGCTGCGTACTGCTGGCTCACATTTAAGTGATCATCCACTAGGACTTCAAGTTACTGTCATAGTTATTGTTTTCGAGCCAGGTTTTGCCTAATCTATACTTATTCATTTGGTTTTTCCTGCCTAGGTGTAAAACATTGCTTTTCTCCACATTAAATTTCATGTTGTTGGATAGGGCCCATTGTTTAAGTCTGTTAAGATCTTTTTGGATTCTGAGTTTGTCTTCTGGGGTGTTGGCTATTCCTGCCAGCTTAGTGTCATCTGCTGATGAGTTCCCCTTCTATTCCTGGTGCATGGTCAATGATCATCCACTAGGACTCCAAGGTCCCTCTCACAGTTACTGTTTTTAAGCCAGTCTTGCCCAGTCTGTAATTGTACCTTTGATTTTTTCCTGCTTAAATGTAAAACTTTGCTTTGCTTCACATTGAAACTATTTTGTTGGACAGGGCCCATTGTTCAAGTTTGTCAAGATCTTTTTGGATCCTGGGTTTGTCTTCTTGGGTGTTGGCTACTCCTGCCAGTTTGGTGTCATCTGCAAATTTGATGAATTCCCCTTCAATTCCCTCATCCAAGTCATTGATGAAGATATTGAAGAGTACTGGGCCTAAGACAGAACCTTGTGGTACCCCACTGCTTACTTCCCTCCATGTAGATGTAGTACCATTAAGGATTACTCACTGAGTACAGTTTGTCAGCCAGTTACAAATCCATCTGGTGGTGATGCTGTCTATCCCACATTTTTCTAGTTTACCAAGAAGTAGGTTGTCAAATGCCTTGCTGAAGTCTAAGTATACAATGTCCATGGCATTTTGTTGGTCTACTAATTTAGTCACTTTGTCAAAGAATGAAATAAGATTGGTTTGGCATGAACTGCTATTACCAAACTCATGCTGGCTACAAGTTTCATTCCATATAAATAGAAGTACATTCCATATAAATAGAAATACTTTCTCTCCTCCTTTCTTTCTTACACACATCTATATCTATACTAGTCCTACTTTCAAATCATTCATTAACAAATCATTTCCAAATACCTCTGTCCCACCTTAGTTTTCCAAGAATATATGAACATTATTTAGGTATATCTACATCTGAAACTAGGATTTTTTTTCTTTTACTTTTACTCTTTCATACTAGCCTGTTAATACAGTTTTTAAAGGAGAGAGATCTTTATAGTAAAAGCAAACCTTCCTCCTTGCTTCCAATTACACTCTTCCTAGTGCCATGAGGTTGAAGGGTTGGGGGATATCTGATTAATATTCCTAGAGAATTACAAGCTGTCTGTCAGTTCAGTTGGGGAAGTCTGGGGAAAGCAGAGCCAGATGGGGCTTGGCCAAAGGGCATGGAGAAAGGCATCATGTTTCCTCATTTGAAATAGCTGTGGGCATCTGTATTTTGAGTTTTGCCCAAATCTCTTCTTTTCTCTTTTCATTGAAGCTGAGCGAGAACCATCATTCTTCCCTTTTCATGTTTTTATTACCACCAATCTGTCTATCAAATCTACTAGTATCTGAATAAATGGGGTACTTTTTAAATGAGAGAACAAATGGCAAAGACATTATGTGGCAACTTTGCAGATTATCAAAGGGCCAATACATCTTGAAACTATGAAATTAATGTTACTGGCAGGGCAAGTGTTTTTGCAGTGGTCTAGATCATTTGCACTATGATGAATAGGACACTTCTCCAATAAAATGTAGAAAGTAATGACATTTACTTTGGAGGAGGAGGAGGAGGAGTGAGGAGTGAGATTATCAGGAAATCTGTACACTTGCATGAGCAACATAATACCAAGATACTTCTGTATTAGAATCA
Source organism: Crotalus tigris (assembly GCF_016545835.1). Classification (NCBI taxonomy): domain Eukaryota; kingdom Metazoa; phylum Chordata; class Lepidosauria; order Squamata; family Viperidae; genus Crotalus; species Crotalus tigris. The sequence continues at coordinate 1,328,972 of NW_024097006.1, forward strand.
AACAAACTCTACATGTATATGCATGAAGTTGTCAAGAGTTGTTCTAATCTCAAAAGGAACTTTACCTTAATAAAAATTAGTCTAAGCCACTCACTTTCATGATTTCCAAGAATATTAAATTCAACAAGAATACTCCTAAGTTTAAAACAAATAAATTGCATCACTTTATTAAATTCTTATGCCAGGTCTAGCCATAGATCCAGCCATCCAATTTATGGTGAATGTAGCTCTTTAAAGTTTAGAGTAGTGCTTTCCTTCAGTTACCCAAGACCCTTTCAATCAGAGAAACTTAGTGAAACAAAGCATGTGCTTTATTATGGCTTCTCCCCAAAGCTGACCACATATCGAAACCAGTAAGGTTCAGAAGTCACCTTTGGAATACCAAAGAAATTTTCCCCAAATCTGAGTAAGGGAATGGATAAAACTACCTCTGAGACATACTTATTCTTCTATGCTGTTTCTCTTTGAATGCTGAATGTGCATGCACCTTAAGATGATGGATTTTTCTCTCGCACACAAATGTTGTTGTTGCAATTTTTGTGGTAGATCTCTCTTTTTAAATGTAAGCTATCATTAACCAACAATTTCAACTCTATATATTATTCACTTCCCCCCCACCTCAGTTAAACAAAAAATGCCATGACTTGATTAATCCAGCCACAAATTAAAATTGAGAATTGTCCAACAAACCTCTCTGGGTTGAACTTTAAAAGCCTTCCTTACCCTGGAAGTTATAGTTCTAACATATCTAAATATTTTCTAACTGGAAAAGACCAAAATAGAATAACAAACCTAAAGTTATCCCCTTTGCCCTGATAAATTAAGTACTTTAAAGTTAAAATATAAAAAAATAACAATAAGAATCTCTGTTATACATCCATACAATCTCATTCAGATCAAGAAATTATTTTCTGCAACCACTATGTTTAGACAACATAATTACATAGGTTTAAGGGCACTGTGTTTGTGTGCATGTAAACAATGTGCACTAATTGATTTTAATTATAAACATTGCTGCCTGGGATAAAGTTCAAACAATCTATTCTCTAACTCATTGAATAATGTGGATTAATTAAAAATTAATTAACATTTAGCTTGTTTTTGTATTCACAGTCAAGATTGCTTATGGGAATGCATTAAAGCCTTTAATTAGACACTATTTCAGAGGGCAAATGGGACGCTATAAAAAGGAATTCATGCAGGCAGCAGTTTAAAACTTTGTTTAATCTACAGCCCCGTTCCAATCAGAGGTAGAAGAGACTTTTGGCAATGCCTTCTGGCTGATCTCTGATGGGGGACAGTTTCATTTTTCCACCAACTTACCGTAGGAAACTCTTGATCGCGTCCCACTCACTCCGTTCTTGGAGCAGAAGTCAGCTAAGGACTTTTGACTGTTTCAGTTGTCTTCAAACATTCTTCCTCCGCGGCCCGACCCTTCAGCACCAGAGGCCGTGGTCAGCTCCCTCCTTTCCTGGTATTATAAGTAGCCGTTTCGCGCAGCTCTAGTTTGTCTTTGGTCCCTTTTCGATTTCTCCGGTTGTTCCTTTCACTGGGCTGGAAAAACAGTTTCGACTCTTCAATTCAGCCCTACCTTGGAGTTAAGACACCTGCACTCACTTTCCAATGACTTTTCAGAACCACAAGTCCTCGGAGCAGCTCCTTCCTGTTTCTGGCGAACTCCTCCTTGAGATCCTGGCACTTTTGAAAGCTTTTTAGTGTTGGCGGTTTCTGCTTGGCTGAGCCGGGCTCGAGAGCTCCTCCCCTTTGAGGACAGAAGGAAGAAGACCCAGCCACAACGGCACGCCCCAGCGCGAGGGATTTTTTTTTTTTTTTAAAGAAAAAACTCAGCATGTCCTCTAGTTTCTAGGTTCACAAAGCGGTCGGAGTTTCAAACATCCCAAACGCTGGAGCCTGAAGATGAATCATCTCAGGTTAGGGAAATGATAGGAGAGAGTAAAGAGAGAGCTGACGTCTGCAGTCTTACAGGAGATTGTTATGACCATGTCCTAGAGAAGCATTCGAACTACTCATCCCTATTCAGATAAGTTTTGACGGCAGCTAGGCATCCACTCAAACACCCCATCCCCGTCCACAAAATTGTTTTTTAAAGAGCCTTTTAGAAAATTAGACTCTCAGTGAAATGATTAGTTTCCAAAAGCAGGGAAACTGCAAAAGAGGGGAGGCACAGATGGGCACCTCTTTGAAGCTATTTGGGAGTGGGTGAAAAGTGTTCACATTAGCAAAAGGACCAGTCTTGGCATTCTTTCATGCAAATAAGACCGAGACTGGGTACTGACGATCATCATTTAAAGAAGCAGACAAAAAGACTCTGATGAAGTTTGTCCCAACTTACATTCTGCTGAGAGGTCACATTTATTATCCAGAGAGACCCGTGATGGTTTTAAGAAAAAGGAACAATTCAATCTAATTACTTTTCTTTGTTGGAAGTAAAATGTATAGAAGGGATTGTGTCATCTCACTGACAGTGTGGTCACTACTTTTCCCTCTATTGTGGTGCTGTCCATAAGGCCAATATTTCCTGCCAGCTCATTCCTCAGCTGTCACAAGCTTCCTTCCACAGACTTCAGACTCTCCCTAATTCATTTCTGCTCCCTATGGATAACCATTATTGCCCCTCACCCCCACACCATAGTAGTAGGCAAACACTCAAAACTGGGATTGGTGCCAATTCTGTGTCGACTTCCAACCACAATGAGACACATGACAGATTGTAGGTATGTATGCATATACATAAGCACACACACACATATCTATCTATCATTGGGTTTACTTCCTGGGTTGACTTAACTTTGTGAATGCCTGCATAGAGAGTAGATGCATTTATTAAAGATTAAAAATGGCAGTTTCAAGTTCAATTTGGAGCAGTTGTAGTATATCAAGAGTATGTGCATTTAGATAGATCAGGGCTGAAAAACCCATGCTCCTCCAGATATTACTGAACTACATTTCCCAGCATCCCTCACAACCCGCATGTTGACTGGGACGGTTGAGAGTTGTAATTCAACAACATCAGAAGGGCCACTGGTTTAGCACCTTAAAATGAGGTCATGCACAAACACACATACACACACACACTTCTTTGCCAGAAACTTGTTTCATACTTGCCAAGGTTTACATTCTTAAAATGACATCTGGAAGGCAGAAAGGCAGGAAAGAAGGAAGGAAGGAAGAAAGGAAGGAAGGAAGGAAGGAAGGAAGGAAGGAAGGAAGGAAGGAAGGAAGGAAGGAAGGAAGGAAGGAACTCTGGACAAGATTGGTATGACATAAATCCAATAAATAAACAAATAGATAAATAACTTTTCTGCCCTCTGAACACCCAGTGGCCCTGTGGCATCCTATCAATATTTATGGGTTAGTTGGATATACCTGAACATAACTTCCAGGTTTTGTTCCAAAACATGACCTTGATATGCTACATCTCCCAATATTTTCAATCAGAATTTTGCCTGTTATCCAATATAAGTAGGCCATCCTGATGGGGGCCTATATTAAATTGAGCTGCACTCCTATTTGCTAAGGATCACAGACACCAATATTAGCAAGACACGATCAGCAAGCAACTCCACACCTTTGACCAATAAGCCATGCACTCTAAGCCATGGACAGTTCAGGGGTAGAAAATGTTTTATAGCTCAATAGATTTATTTGGGATTTTGTGTGTCTTACTATGACTTATGGCTGTCTACAAAGGCTCATTCACCATAAAGCAGGATGATAAGCTTCTCTTACTCCTATCATCTCTACTTATCCAACAATGCTCCTTATCATTTCACCTTTTCTTATCTTCCTGGGAAATGGCACAGTTTTTATTAGCCATGTCTGTAGTCACCCAATTCTAATAATGCCCATGGAACTTTAGGGATGATGCTTGAAGCTGATATATTACTTTGCAGCTTTCCATTCAATACATGTAGCTCTGATTTAGTGACTGCCTTGTTTAGTGACCAGTCACATTTACGACAGTGATTAAAAAGTAACTTTACAACCAATCCTCACATTTATGACCTTCACAGGTCTGGAAAGCAAAAGGAAGCTGAAGTAAGATGATAAGCACAATTATGGTTTCACTTAGTGACTGCTTTGCTTAAGAACTGAGTTTCCAGTCCAAACTGTGATCATTAAATGAGGGCTACCTTTATTTTAAAAAAATCTTTAAGGAAAAGTAGATGAGTATCAAAGAAAGTCTCTTTGAGAACCATGTTGCCCACCATTATTTTTTTTCTAACAGGATAAATTCAGTATGATGAAAAAATATATTCTGCAATTGCTACAGATTAAGCAAATTAAGCAAATGAATTTGCTCCTATAACACCACATTTTTTTTTTGTTCCTGCTGATCATGAAAAAACAAAGTAGAGTAGGAAAGTTCCCTCTGTTAAACACTAGAGATCTTATTTAGCCAGATTTTGTTTTGTTTTGATTTTTTAAAAAAAAAACCCAAGCATTATCTACAGAGTTTAAATATTTTCATGAGGACCGGATACTTGCTTTTTAAAACAGTAAGGTGAAGCCCACAACTTTGGATTACTGAAGGTAGTACTGAGGACTGAACAACAGATGTCCTTATTCTTTCCCTTGTGAATATTAGTAGGACTAAACACAGGGCAGGCTGTCATAGTGTTGTTGGTTATGCTGGCAGGCAAAAAGTGAGCTGAGAAGAGGGAACCTACCAGTAGTAAAAGAAATGTGCATGGGGGGGGGGGGCAGAGACAAGAGGAATTATATTCATGGTTCAGCTGTAATTTTTAAAGTTAGGACTTATCTAAAATGCTAACATTTTATGATTCAGTCTTATAAAGTTCTCTACTTTTTGTATATCTTACCTCTTCGTTGTGTACCTCACATATCACAATTGATTTGCTATAAACTGAACCAAGTCAAAAGACACGGTTCAGTTTATAGCAAAAGACAAACACAACAAGAAGGTTGCACAGAACTTGCAAGGAGGCAGATAACTACATAAAAAAAGTTACAATCAATGCTTCTGGTCCTGAATGCATTTGGGGATTAAGCCCCCATTTTAGCCTTCCTTCCTTCCTTCCTTCCTTCCTTCCTTCCTTCCTTCCTTCCTTCCTTCCTTCCTTCCTTCCTTCCTTCCTCCCTCCCTCCCTCCCTCCCTTCCTTCCACTTGCTTCTCTTTCAATCCCCAGATTCTTAGATAGAGTTGTGCTGTATCTTTTGGAGCAGGTAGACTGCAATACAAAGAGCTCTACTTGTTATAACTGCTTGAGCTGAAAATCCTGATGGCTGACTAGCATCAGGAAAATAGGTAGCAGGTGTTGGGGGGGTAATTGCCAGGAACCTCCAGCTTCAGTCAGATTTGCTTGGGGTCCTGCTGAGTGTAATTACTGGTTTGGTCTCCAAACTGCATGGGGCTCCTTCTTCTGCCACATGCCAGCCCCATGCAAACAGCCATGTCTTGCTCAATCTTGCCTTGGGAGGATCTGGGATTACCAGCAATACTAATTAATTCATTAGCCAATGGGGGCTTATGCTCTGTCTCCAGACTGGGAGGTTGAGGGGGGGGGGGAGTGGAGAGAACAGATTGCAGCCCATCAATCTGCCAGTTGGGGAACTTGCTTGCCCCCTTCCCAGGCAGATGGTGCTTTCCAACAGGTTCAGATGGTGGCTTTCATTTTGAGAACAGGATCCCAAGGCAGGAGAGAAAGCAGCCACTGAAAAGGTGATAGCTGTAGGAAAGGCTATTCCTCTGTGGCCTTTTTGTTGTTTACTCTGTTCCACTTTTATCCTGGAGAAAGTGTGGTGCGTGAAAGGAACAAGCATCCGAGGTCAAAGAGTGAGCCACTCCTTGCACACTGACCTCCTGTGAGCCCAGCTTCTAAGCATGGCCTCTGGTGAACCAAGCGGGAAGATGACAGCTATTGTCCTCCTTTCAAAGCAGAATGGGGGGGGGGAGTGCACGTGCCACAGGCTAATCCTATTGTTAGAGTCCTTACATCTGTCAGAGTTCAGAGGCAAACATCTCCCACTCTTCCTACCCTCTGGGGAGCTTTCAGACAAGCAGAACTTTGGCTTGCTTTTCTGGCCCCTTTCCGGCCACGTTTTCAAACGTCTCCCTCTGTGATCTGATCTTAGGCTCTTTTGTGCATAGAAGAGGGATTGTTTCTCCTGAATCTGAGCCGTCCCTACGGCATGCACGGATTGGCAAATTTGAACACTCACTCATGATGGGACCTCCCTCTACTCCAGGGGTCTTCTTCAAACGTGGCCCTTTTATGACTTGTGGACTTAAACTCCCAGAATTCCTCAGCCAGCATGCCTGGCTGAGGAATTCTGGGAGTTGAAGTTCACAAGTCATAAAAGGGCCACGTTTGAAGACTCCTACTCTACTCTAATGCAAATCTAGCAGGTCACAGAAAAGATCATGGTCATCCCTGGCAAACTACTCTTCTACTAAAGGGGGCTGACTGCGAGGGGAATATGCTGAAGGAGGCCACATGTTGCATTAGTACATTCCTCTTTAGGGAACTGGGGAAAGGCAATTCTCCTGACAGAGAAAACCAGCATGTTAAGGATTGTTCAAGCCTGTCAGCTTCAGGGAATCATGGTACGCTTTCACATTTTTTAGGATTGCCCACTTATCATGGCCTAATTTTAACCAACCCACATAATTTCAAGATTGCATGGTCCTTCTGTCCAATCAGCAATGGGTTGAAGCAAGTGGGGAACTCTAGGAAACACCAGGCTGGGGAAAAATTATCTACAGATACTTATGTAATTTAGTTCTGTTAATGAGCATATTTGAACTCAAATAGTACACTGGGTGTCTACACGTGCCAGAATAAATGTTGATTTCTTATTTTCTCCTTCTTTATACTTTCACTGCATACCCCATGTTCCAGATGGATTTCTTTTTTCTTACACTTTTTTTTTTTTGCATTCATGGATCATCAGAAAGTTTTCTACAGCAACTTTTCCTAAGAAATTACTGAATGTCCTTTCTCCACACAGATGCAGAATAGGGGCATGCATGTTTGTGCCAGTTTTGAACAGTTTCCTTTCCCAAACCACACTGGCACACATGCCTGAAGCACTGACTTTGTGACATGGCCGGCAGTTCCCCTTTGAGTGCTCACGCTCCCCACCCCCAACTGGATGCACTGCTGCACATTGTATTCCTCTGGTACCTCCTCAACATGTCCAGGGACCCATCTGTCAACCAACAGTATGTCAACTGGCCTTGTGGTGCTTTCCCCCCTCCTACCCTCCACCCCTGCATTCCCTTGGGTGCAGCAAGATGTTGACACCATTCAGTCCATGTGAAATTCAAACCCACCAATCAGGACCAGTCCTGGGCTGTTATGCTCTAAGGAAGATAAAACTGTTTCCCTTTGCCAAAAGTTGAGTGAGCTGCAGTGATTGTTCTCTTGTCCAGAAACAACAGATGTGACAAGGGAGGTGGGACAAGAAGAAACATCCACCAATGAAGGAAACAGAGATCAGTGAGGGTAGGTGGATTTAGTTCCCTAGGGAAGAGGGGGCAGACCTATGGATACTCTCACTCCCATTGTGGCCCAGCGGTAGCCTGTAAAGGGATGTTGATTTGGTGCACAGCTTAAATGATGGTACCATGCCAGGAAGGGGGTGAATAAAATTAAATAAAAGGCTGTAATATTCCCTAACCATGCCCACAGCACTCATGTACATATACACTAATATTCATGCATTGTCCCTTTAATCCAGGAGTGGGGAACGATGACCCCTTTATGACTTGTGGACTTCAACTCCCAGAATTCTTGAGCCAGCATGGCTGAGCACAGCTGGCTCAGGAATTCTGGGAGTTGAAGTCTACAAGTCATAAAAGGGCCATCCTTCCCCACCCCGGTATTTATTAGGGGGCGGGGGGAGACCTTTTTTAGCATTTGAAAAGTTCTATATATCTTCACCAGAACAATGATGCAGTAAGTCAGTTAAATGAAACTAAACAAAATGAAAAGACATGAAGTAACAGCTGCAAAATAATCTCAAAGGCATGAACAAATATAAAAGCCAGGCTTTTTATGGAGAGGGCATTGCCTATTGCTGAAAAAGACAAATTATTATTAATATGCATATATTGATGAATATACCTAATGAGAAGGAAGGACTCACTGGAGAAGGGCCTAATGCTGGGAAAGATGGAGGGCAATAGAAGAAGGGGACGACAGAGAATGAGATGGCTGGATGGAGTCACTGAAGCAGTAGGTGTGAACTTAAATGGACTCCAGAAGATGGTAGAGGACAGGAAGACCTGAAGGAACGTTGTCCACGATGGGTCTGACACGACTTCACAATTAACAACAACAACAATTGATGAATTATATATTTATAATATTTTCATATACATATAAACCTGTGTGTTTGTGTAGGTGTGTTTGAGTGCATGTGTGCATGTGTCTCAGCCAGTAGCAGCATTGGTGACTGATTGACTTGATTATCCAAAGATTTGGGCAAGGCGGTTCCCTGTATTAAAAAAAGGCTGATGCTTTTTGATGGGTTAAAATTAAATCACACATTGTGTATATGGTCCCATATCCTTACAAGAAAAAGTTTGAGATAAATTGAATTATGGGACTTACCCAAAAGTTCAGATATGGTTGCTATGTCCTCTTCTACTCCATCTTCAAAAAAAGTCTAGTTTGGCTATAAAGCCATGGACTGAAGCAGTATCTCCACCAGGTAGAGCCTGGGATTTCAAAATGTCATAGCTGGGCAATAATTTAACTTGAATGAGACAACACAAACTGTGTAAAGCTTTGGATTGACTCTAAAATATTTGCCTTAGAACATATCAAAGCACAAATGTAATTACTACCTGAAGCTCTTTAAAGCAGCTGCATCTGCTCCTAGGAATGGAGCCTTATCTGCCAAACCTGACTCTTCTTGAGGCACTGGACTGGAACACTTTTGAAAAAGCACCACTGCCTCTGTGAAGGGGTTGAATCGCCCTTGGTTGGCTATCCATTTAACCTTTCCCTCCATTTTAGCCTAGTCTTCTGCTACCATTTGGTGTTTTCAGATGTGTCTGAGGAACAGTATTTGCTGCTGTGTCTCTCACAAGTTTGGAAGGGACCAAGGTGGGGAAGCTTAGGCTAGTGTCCGCAGCAAGTCAAGATGGTAGGTGTAGCACATTATTGAAGTCCTGCCCCCTTTGTACGTCCATCAACATACAAGTGGCTTTGGCTGCACTGCTGCAATTGTCATCTTGTGGTTTTTTGTTTTTGTTTTTACCCCACAGAAAATGTTTCTGGGTATTCTATTCATGGCCAGCATCTCCAGATCATTTTTGTGGCCAAGGCCTGCCAATAGCCTTTTAAAGACAACCCATTTTCTCTTTGATCAATCAGTAAGCAATCTTTTTTAAAAAAAAACAAAACAAAGCAAACAAAACTGGGAAAGGACAGGGGAAAGTTCACCTTCTCAAATGTGCCAAAGTAAATAAAAGAGGAACACCCTTCATCCCAAACTGTCTTAGAGTAGAAATTTTAAAACACTCTACCTCAGGCAGACTAATTTGCTTGGATTCCATCAAGCGGCTATGTTCATTAATGACTGCAGAAAGAATGTTTCAGAATCTTTAACTCCTTTATGATTTGCTTCTTTGATTGCAGAAGGAGGGAGAGAAATAGCACCCCAAATTTGTCCCTGTGTAATTTCTATTCATTACAGGCAACTTCCATTGAGTTAAACTTACTACACCCCCCCCCACCTCCTCTTTACATTGCACTCGTTTCCCCAACTTTGTCCTTTTACTGGATTCCCACAAGCCACTTCTGCATTTCTGCTTTGGCAGTTAGATTGCCACACAACATGCAGCTGTGAGCTCCGGCAACCCGATCTCTCTGGGTAGGACCCTTCTGGATGCCACCCTTTGTCATGCAGAATAGGCTGCAAACCCTCCTGCCTCCTTCTTACCCTGCTGCTACAATCACTCAACTTGACAAGGAGGTGTGTATGTGTGTGTGTGTGTGTGTGTGTAGGCAGGACAGGATGCTGTGATCACGGGCCAAGATAGGCTTGGGCTGGGCCTACACACAATGTCGGGGAAACTGTCTCTGTGCCCCGAGCGGCTCACACCTGATTTCCCCCTTTAATTGTATTTTCCTCGTCTCCCGCCTAGTGTCATGTTAATTGGAGCACAGTTGCTGCAGCTGCTGAGATCCAATTAGAATGGCTGCATAATGTGGGGTAATTCTATTTCCATGGCCGGTCTCAGGCCCTCTTGCGTGCAGGGTGCAGGGGCTAGCTTCAAAAGAAAACAGGCGTGGGATGAAAATTTCCTGTCCCAATATTTCCTCCTGCAATTCCCTATTGCTGGGGCCGGAGCAGGAAATTGGATTATCCGTTTTAGCCATTGCGGCAAAGAAACTGACCGTACTGCTGTAACCCCAGCCTGCTCAGCACAATGGCAAGGACACCCCAGTGATTGAAGAGCTGGGAAACTAAGGTGTCATTTATTTCTAAGAACATTTTTGTGTCACCCTTTTCAACTGAAAGCTTTGCCTGAGCAGGTGATATTAAGCAGGGCAAATAAGAGAGAAGCTGCCTGTGGGCCTATCATCTGAAGGACATGAGATGGGGGTTTTCTACCTAAAATCCATTTTTGGTTTCTTTTGCTTGAAACTGAAATGAATGTCTAACTTTGGGTTTGACCATCATAAATGTTTATGATTATAAAAATACCGTGTATTATTGTTGATTTTCCTGTAAAAGTTTAATGTATTTTTATATTTGTACCTAAGGAAGCTAGAAGTTCTTCTATTTCTCTCCCTTCTTTTACTTTTTTGCCCTCCTAATTTTGTTCTTTTTTTTGAGCTTTTTTTCCTCCCTTGAAATTCTTATTTTTATGTTTCTTTATATTTTATCTTTGGTTGAAATTTTGTAATTTTTTTTTTTAAAAAAAGACAGAGGAAAAGGATGGGGCAAAGAGTGGAAATATACAAAGTCATTATTTTTTAAATGAAATGAAAGTTGCAAATGGTTCTACTGTAGCTGTGATTCAGGAAGAAAAGGAACTCTTTGCAGTCTCTTCATCCTCTGCTACAATTTAAAGCAATATTTGTTGGCTTCCAGAAGATTGAGAAATTGAATTTCAGTCAGGCTCTTTCCAATCGTCACTGCTGGAACATCATCCAATTGACATGGCTGTTGCCTGGTCATACTTAAGAACAAAAATTGAGACATCTGGACTGTTTATATACAATTTATGTATCAGTGTATAAACATTAGTTTCCATGAGGAAAAAAAAAAACCAAATTAGTTCGAGACATCATCAGATATGCTTGGAATAAGGAAGACCACTCATAGATGATAGATAATAGAGATTTCAGAACCAGAATTCTTAGAGAGTTTGCAAAATTTTTAGAGGATAGAGGGTGTAGGAAGATAGAAAGGGAACAGGCAGAAGGTTCCTTATGGAGCTTAAAAATGACCTTTTTTTAATATGCAGATTGGGAACTTTGCTACCTCCCTTCCCAAGTTGAAATCTGGACCTCTCTAACCCATTTGCAAACATTTGGATGATAAACTTCTTACTCTGTTCTTCCATCTAGTGATTGTCTACATTTTCCAGCTGACCTATGAGAATGCAATCTCCGTGCTATATTTAAATACAAGAAGAATACATAATTAAACTCATCTTTAAGGACATGTGTAAAATGATATTTGCAGAATAATGTGAAAAAGAATTTGATTATGGAGTTTTAACAACATTTGATTGGGATGCATCCTTGGGAATGGCTATTCCTAGGTCAGTGGTGGCAAACCTATGGCACGGGTGCCAGAGGCGGCACTCAGAGCCCTCTCTGTGGGCACATGTGCCGTTGCCCCAGCCTTGCCTCCCCCCACAACCCCTCCTCTTCAGCAGCCCCCCTGAAGGAGAGTCGCCCCTGAGTGTGGCCCATATGAAGCAGCGCAGCCAAGGACATGGCAGCCAGGCAGCATAGACAAGACTCTGCCCTCACACCCCATCGTGCACAGTTGATGCTGCAGGGCGCGGGCAGAGGACGTGACCATCATAGCACTGCTGGGCTGCCTGGGCGATCTGCGGTGGGCCCTGGAAGTGGTGAGTGGCCCTGCAGGCAGGCAGGGCAGGGGATGGGGGGCAGAATGGGGCGGGGCAGGGGGTGGAGCAGGGGCGGGGCCAGTTTTTGGGTACTCGGTCTCTAAAAGGTTCACCATCACTGTACTAGGTAATGGGATACAATTGCTGGTCGAAGGAAGGATGGATGGAAGAAGAAGTGATTCTATAATGCCAGTGGGGATATGGTAGGCAAAATGGTATTGTCCAGAGGTTTGAGAACAACCTCCAACACTTCAATGATTAGGATTGTGAGTACTTTCATCCCAAAGTCTGAAAGCATCAAATTCACTGCTCCCTGATTCATGGAATTAGCCACAACTAGTAGAAAGGAGAATATGTAGACAAAGCTCTGTAAATTTGGAGCACTGGGTATCACAATAAACATGCCAACCAAAGTTTTTACATAGCTACCAACCATCATCTTGAAGTAGTATCCACCAAGTTCTTGTGGACAAACATTTCTACTATAGGTCTACTCTATTATGTTATTTCCCAGAGGTAACTGAGAAAATCCACAGTGATGGTGTACCGAGTAAGTCAATATGCACATGATTCAATGTCTTTTTTTTAATGATATCATAACAGGCATATGTCATTTATTTTGCCCCTGTAGGAAACTCCCCATGGTTATCATCCAAACACTAATACTGAATGGGTTGATCCTTTGAATTGATCCAGGATGAGTGCATGCTCATGTATTGGCCTTCCTGCTCTTTCTTCAGTGAATACCTCATAGCTTTTTCAAGAATGCTCCAACAATCTCTTTGACCCCATCTGTCCATTCATTATGGGAAGGTTAAATGCTGTTAGATTTCAAGATTCTATTATTCTAACATACATCCAGTATTTCTTGTGGAGTCCATTTCCTGACCTGGCCTATCCCAAAGGGCTGGCATCAATCATCTCATGTTTTACTCACTGATTTATTCCTTCTCGAGGGTTATCTCTGTGATTCTTTATATCTGGGGAGAAAAAAAACTTGCTACAGGGAGAGGTTTATGAGCCAGAAGAGCCCCCCTTTTTTTGGGGGGGAGGCTCTACAGTCCACATTTTCTTCTTATTATAAAATAAGGTATACTGGCAATCTATCAAGAATACTTCTGGACAACAGTCATTCATTTGATCAAGCCTCTTTTTCATCTAAGAGGACATCATAGAAGAGAGTGGATACCCTCATACTCCCCCCCCCAATTCTTCTTTGGAGTCAATGACAATGTTACCAATACAGCATCCAGGCATCAGCTGTTGGTGAGTCTCCTTTGGCCCAGCAGGCTGATTATCATCTGAATGAGCTTTAGAAAGTTAACATGATTTGATTTAAGGGTTTCAATAGCCTGAACAATGTTCTCTCACGAACAGGATGTCCTGTGAGCTTTAGGGGGGGTCAGCTCACACAAGAGGGTTTCTTTTTTCTTTTTCTATCTTAGTAAGGGCCCCATCCATCACTTTTGTAAAAAAAAAAGGGGGGGGCAGTTCTGAAATGGGCAGTTATGATTTTATGCATTCTTCAGAAGATTTGTGCAGAAAAACACATATTGCTTCCTCAAAATGAAAACGAAGCAGCTTGTGCACTGGTCCAATTTTGCTCTCTGATTTTTGCAATAGCCTCCACGGGGAAGTAAAGGGAAAAAACAAAAGTGCAATCAGACATATGAAAACTCCTTCATCTGAGCTGCTTGCTCTCTCTGCTGGGGATTGGAAGCCACAAGGGAAGATAGACTAGCTTTGCATTTAGGTCACATAGGATTTACCTAACTTTTATGAGGGCCTCTCACTCCAAAAGCTGGCTTTTCTTCCTTTGTCAGCATCAGATGATTCTCTTCCCTGTCCCCCATCAAGACACAGATGTCCTTCACCCTTAAGCACTTCAGTCGTCTTAGATAGAGTGTGGTTCTCCAAAAACTCTGCTCATTGAAGTTCAGTCATCCCATTCTTCAAGAAAAGTTAATTGCTCACATAAGGAACATTGACTATTCACTAAATGGCTTCCATAATGAGTGTCCCCTATTAACAACTTATTTACATAAACCAAAATGGGGCATTGCTCACTACCAATCCTGTCTAGCCTTTGAGGATGCTCTTGTCAAGCATGAAACTTTCGCAGCTATATGCCTCTGAGTTTCATCTTGCTTTTAGGTTAAGTGGGGGGAGATGTTACTTTCAAATGGGTGAAATGGAGAAATGAAACCTCTTTAAAATACAATAGATTGAAGGGACCTTGGAGATCTTATAGTCCAGCCCCCCGCTCAAGCAGGAGAACCTATACCATCTCAGACAAGTGACTGTCTAGCCTCTTCTTAAAAAACTCCAGTGATGGAGTGCCCACGATTTCTGGAGGCAAGCTGTTCCACTGGTTAATTGTCCTCACTGTCAGGAAGTTTCTCCTTAATTCCAGGTTGCTTCTCTCTTTCGTCAGTTTCCAACCATTGTTTCTTGTCCTGCCCTCTGGTGCTTTGGAGAATAATGTGATCCCCTCTTCTTTGTGGCAGCCTCTCAAGTAATGGAACACTGTTATCATGTCTCCCCAATTTCTTCTTTTCTTTAGATTAGCTAGACCCAAATCCTGCAGCCATTCTTCATATGTTTTAGTCTTCAGGCCTTTGATCATCTTAGTTGCTCTTCTCTGAATTTTCTCCAGAGTCTCAACATCTTTTTTTTATATGGTGACCAACATTGGCTGCAGTATTCCGGGTGTGGTTTTACTAGGGTTTTATAAAGCGGTCCTAATACGTGTGATCTTGATTCTATGCCTCTGTTTATACAATCCAGGATTGTATTAGCTTATTTGGCTGCTGCTGCACACTGCTGGCTCATGGTCAATGATCATCCACTAGGACTCCAAGGTCCCTCTCACAGTTACTGTTTTTTTTTAAACAAATTTTATTGGTTTTTTAGCTTTTACAACAGAATGCTCAAGACACACCATGGTGGTTAGGTGATCAATCATCCAAAAACAAAATCATATAATAGCTCAAGTAAATACATTATTTCCCTCAAATAATATAACCTATTTAACATAATCCATTTCTACATTACATATCTATAAATCCTAATCCTGTTTTGAGCTTTATTAATTTACAATTACCATAGTCCAATTTAACCTTAAATAAATGTATTATCACTTCAGGTATCCCTTTTAAAATACTAATCCAGATATATTCTAATTCATAATCTCATAAATCATTGATTTTATCACAGATCTCTCTTATTACTTCAAATAGCATTTAAATCTCATTCAAATAATTATCATATCTAAAAAAAGAACACACCTATTATTACACAAAACATCATCTTGCTAACTTAACAAACTCAATTAATTGTTAAAGCTATGTGAATTTCTAAAAACCTCTTTCATATTCTTACTCTCATTCCATTACAAAATAATTTTCATACAAATAAACATATTATTCAAGAAAATACATTCTTACTCTGTTTAACATATATATTCTAATAATCACAAATTTTCAACTCTAAATCTTAATCTTAATCCTTAAATCAATCCATATTTCTCAAAACCTTTTTAATCCATTACATATAATTTTAAATTTCTCTTTTTAGTCTTATTCTGGCTTTCTTCCTACGCCAAGAAGGCTTCCATAACAAAGCCTCTATTTCAGCAAATAGATCTCTCATTATTGCTTGTAATATCATTTGGGTAAGTAAAAGATCTCCCATCCTCTGTTTTTGATGCCTGGTTCCTGTCTGCTGGATAAAACACTCGATCATGTCCAATTTTATAATTAATAGTTGATTATCAAAGTTGTCATAATTCTCCAACAGTTGTAATTTCAAATCCATTTCTGTTAGTTTTACAATTGTAGATAGTTTAGTTACAATCATTTTTTGGTCATCCAAAGTCTCCATAGGTTGTATGTAAATTAATTCCTCTTGTGTTGTTTTTTGGTCTGTAGAATGATCAAATAGAGTCTGAAGGTCAGTTTGTAAATTCACAGTAGAATTTCTGTTTATTATTTCTGCAGTTCTCTCTCTTATTTGGGAACATATTTCCTCAGTAGCTTCATAAATTTTTTCCAGTATGAGTTGACAGTTGAGTTGTGAATATGGTTTCTCCATTTCAATAGTAGCACAAACAAGAAACAATTGCAGTTAAATTTCTCCACAAGATATCCACAGTAAACTATGAAAGTCTCTTCCAGACATCAAGAATGAGATTAGCACAGTCAAAGAGCTACGGAGTCTTTTTTCCAGCTTTTCATAGAGTTATTGTTGGGTTTTTTTTTCAAACAATAAAGATTTATCCCTTTAAAAAAGTAAGTCCAAGACATAGGAAGACACTATTCTCCAGCTTAGAAGATATAATAATAAAGTTTTTTTTTTATTATTGAAAGTTTTATAAATTTTACAAAAAACAAAAACAATACAAAACAAAAGACAACATATACAAAAAAGAAACTAAACATTACATATATAAACCCCCCCCATCCCCCACCCCGCACAAAAACCCTCCCTTCCCCCCCCTGAGCTTCCCAGAGCAGAATATAGGCTTAATTAAAAATTAAGAAATAAAAATAAAAAATTAAATTAAAAAATTTATATTTATATATATATATATATATATATATATATATATATATATATATATATATATATATATATATATATATATATATAAAAATAAAACTTATAAAAAAGCTATGTGATATTTTTGTATACCCAATCTAAATTGTATAAATTTTATCCATTTGTCCCAAACAGCAAGGAACTTCTCTTGCGTTTGTTGCTTTAAGAAAGCCGAAATCTTTGCCATTTCCGCCAGATAAGCTACTTTAAGAAACCATTCCTGCAATGTAGGCAAAGATTCCTTCTTCCAATATTGTCCTACTAACAGCCTAGCGGCTGTAATCAAATTTAACATCAATACAACCTCCTTTGTATCACAATCTGTAACAATGCCTAACAAAAATAATTGCGGAGTAAATTTTACCCTCCTTCTAAAAATTCTCTGGATATTCCACCATATTTTGATCCAAAATGCTTTTATCTCTCTGCATGACCACCAAATATGATAATAGGAAGCATCCTTATAACCACATCTCCAACATTTGGGTTGCACGTCAGGGTACATAAGAGACATTTTTTGTGGATCAAGGTGCCATCTATAAAACATTTTATAAAAATTCTCCCTAAGGTTCTGTGCTTGTGTAAATTTGACATTTCTCACCCAAATGGTTTCCCAAATGTCCAATGAGACTGGGACACCAAAATTCTGCGCCCATCTAATCATACAATCTTTAATTAATTCCGTTTCTGAGTCCATTTCAACTAATACCCCATAAATTCTCTTGATATGGGTTTGTCTTTGATCCTTGACTTGCTTAATAAGATTTCCATCTTCTCTAAGAAAACCCAATTTACAATCCACCTTCCATTTATCTACTAGTTGCCTATATTGAAACCAAGAATAAATAATATTTTCTTGCGCTAAATCTTCCCGTAATCTTAACTGCCAGTTTTGCCCATCCCATCTAAGTAACTGACTATAAGACACCATGTCCATTTTTACTCCTCTTTTTATTCCTTCTATGGCATGCCAAGGTATAGCCCATAATGGAACTTTAAAATCACTTTTATAATATTTTCTCCAAATCCTAAGTAAGGAAATTCTTAAAATATGAGATTTAAAGACCCAGTCCATTTTTTTATTAAATATTAAATAGGCATGCCATCCATAAAGTAAATCCCATCCCTCTAAATGAAGTATCTCAGGATTTGTCAAATTTACCCAATCACTGATTAGTATTAAGACCACCGCATCGTAATATAATTTCAAATTTGGTACCTTAAGTCCACCCCTCTCACGGAAGTCTTGCATAATTTTAAACTTAACCCTTGGCTTTTTCCCTGCCCAAATAAATTTATTAAGACCCTTCTGCCACTCACTTAAATTAATCTCATTTTTCAAAATCGGTAACATTTGAAACAAAAAAAGAAACTTGGGTAGAATATTCATTTTTATCACTGCAATTCTTCCCATGAGGGATAATTGCAACTTCTCCCAATTCTTCAAGTCCTTCTGTACCCTGACCCACAACCTTTCATAATTATTTTTAAATAATTTTACATTAGAAACAGACAACATCACCCCCAAATATTTTACCTTATTAACAATCTCAAAACCCGTCAAGTTAGCCAAAATCTGCTTCTCCTGACTAGACATATTTTTAGGTAAGATTTTAGTCTTATTTACATTAATCTTAAAACCCGAAACCAGACCATAATGATAAATCAACTGTAATAAGTTTACTGCAGAATAATCAGGTTGCGACAAAGTAACAACCAAGTCATCCGCAAAAGCTCTCAACTTATATTCTTTTTTGTTAACTTCTATTCCTTTAATTTCCTGAGACTCTCGAATTTTGATCAATAATATTTCCAGTGTTAAAACAAACAACAATGGCGATAAAGGACACCCCTGTCTAGTACCTTTCTCTATTGTAAAAACCTCCGACAAACCTCCATTAACAATAAGTTGTGCCATTTGTTTTTGATATATTACCGTAAGAGCTTGTAATATCTTTTCGCCAAAATTCATTTCTTCCATTACTCTTAACATAAAATGCCAATTCAATTGATCAAATGCTTTTTCAGCATCTAAAAATATGAGCCCTGCAGGAACTTGGTTGTTCTTGTCTAAATATTCTAATAGATTAATAATTTGTCTAACATTATTTTTCATATACCTTCCTGTTATAAACCCTGATTGATCTTTATGCACAAGATGATGCGCCACCCTCATAAGCCTATTTACCAAGATTTTTACAAATATCTTATAATCCACATTTAAAAGAGATATAGGCCTATAATTTTTTGGTAAAGTAAGATCTTGATCCTCCTTTGGAATCAATGATATAAAGGCACTACGCCATGAAGGAGGAATCTCTAAACCCTGTAAGATACCATTAAAAAGATCATTTAATGGTTGGATCATCTCCTCCATTAAAGCTTTATAATAAACAGCTGTTAACCCATCCGTACCCGGTGCTTTCCCTAGTTTCAATTGTTGAATTGCTGAGGCAATTTCCTCCTTAGTAATTAAGCCATTAATTTCATGTTTCTGATCCTCAGTCAGTTTAGGAAAACTTGCCTCAGCTAGATATTTATTTATATCTAGCAGTTGCACATTAGTAGATTTGTATAACTTTTGATAATAATCCAAAAAAGATTTTTTAATCAATTCCTTCTGAGAAACTAATTTACCCTTGTAATTTATTTTCTCTATTATTCTCTGTCTCTGTTTCTTTCTTAATTGATAAGCCAACCATCTCCCAGGCTTATTAGCATTACAAAATGTATTTTGTTTCATAAACAATAAATTGGTTGCCGCTTGATCTGCTATCAACATATTAAATTGTGACCTTAATAACTTTACAGATTCTTTAATACTTTCATCAGAAGGATTTAGAATCAAGGCCCTTTCTTTTGATTTAATTTCATCTTCAAGTTCTCTACGTTTCTGAATCTGCTTCCGCTTATGACAATTATTCATTTTTATCAAAACACCACGCATAAATGCTTTACCTGCATCCCATACCATTGACATTGAAGTCCCCTTATACATGTTCAGAGCAAAATAGCCCTTTAAACACTCCTTTAACTTTTGAACATTCTTCTCTTGTCTGAACAAATTTTCATTAACTCTCCAGGATCTCCTTTCCTCTTTCTCTTGAATCAGCTCCATCCAAACTGGGCTATGATCCATCAGTGATCTAGGAAAAATCTTTACATTCTTTACTTTATTATACAAATCCGTAGTAATCAAAAAAAAGTCAATTCTTGAAAAAGATTGGTGTCTATCAGAAAAAAAAGTGAAATCTCTCTCCTCTTGATTACATTCCCGCCAATAATCCCTTAATTCCCAGTCTTCCTTCATATCAAAAAAAGCTTTAGGTAACCTTGCTTGTTTAAGAAAAGGAGAGGAACCTTTCTTGTCCCTTTGTATATCTAAGACACCATTCCAATCACCCATTAATACCACTGATCTATAGTCAAGCAATGTTATTTTTTGATGTAACTGCTTATAAAATTGTTCCTGTTGTTGATTTGGAGCATAAAGTCCCACTATAAGTACTTTCTTACCATATATACCAAGTTCAATCATCACATATCTCCCCTGGGGATCTGATTCTACCAGACAAGCTGGTAGGTTTTGTTTAACATATATAACAACTCCCCCTTTCTTCCCAGGAGCAGAAGATATAAAATGAGATCCCAAACGAGCATTGACTAAATATTTCTGATCTTTAAGTAAAATATGAGTTTCCTGTAAGCAAATAACATCATTGGTATGTTGCTTCAAATAATAAAAGATTTTTTTCCGTTTCTGAGGAGAATTCAATCCATTAACATTCCAGGTCAAAAACTTTGCCATCTCCCTTGGCACGCAGCCTGGAGAAGACACCATCAAGATCTGAAAGAGCTGCATGTGTTGCATAACTCTTGGGTCTTGCTCCTCCCACCGGCGGTGATGCACTTCCAGAAGAATTCTCTTTGGGCTCTTTTTTACGTTGCTCCTTCTCTTTATGCTTATAAGCTGCACGAGTCATCCTCTGCTCTTTAACCTCTATTTGGCGTTGCCTTTCAGCTTGTATCATCCCAGCGGAAACCAAACCTAATGCCTCAGATTGCTGCTCGACTTCCTTGCCACTCGGAGATTTCTGACCAGATGGAGTTGAGCCTGCACCCAGGACCGAAGTATAAAACTCTCTAGCTTTGTCAACTGTATTCAATCTGTAGCGTGTCCCCGCATGGCTCAAAACAATACCCATCGGAATTTCCCATCTAAATGGCATCAATCTAGCTTTGAGCTCATTGGTTAAAAAAGCGAAGTCTTTCCTGCTTCTTAAAATTTTGGATGGGATTTCCTTTAGAATGATAACATCTTGGGCAGCAATCTGAAATCTTTTGTTGTAAAAGGCTTGTATAATCTCATTCCGCAGGGACTTCTTTGTAAAATAAATCACCACATCTCTAGGCAAATTCTTCTGCTTAGCAATCCAGGAGTTAAGTCTATAAATTTTTTCCACTTCTCTATGTAATTCTCCTTTATCCATATCCAAGGCCACTGCCAGATCAGTAAGGACCACCTCCACCAAATCTTGATTCATATCTTCCTTGAGGCCTCTAATCCTCAGGGCATACTCCATCTGTCTGTACTGAAACATCAAAATATCTTCTTGTGAGGACTCCACCTTCCTTTCCACATCTTGAATTTTATCATCAAAGGAATCAACTTTGTTTTCCACTTCCTCAAGCCTTGCATCGAGCTTAACCACCACAGTAGCCAAGCCTGAAACTGCTGCAAGTATATCTTGTCGTAAATCATTATTATTTTCTTGCAATTTAGTCTTTATCCCCGTTATCTCTTCTTTAAGATCAGATTTAATTTCTGATTTAATCTGTGAGGCAAATTGCTTCATTTCCTCTCTCATTTGAACTACAATCTCTCCCATTATGCCTCTGACCTCTTGTGCTGAAAGTCCAGGCAGAGGGGGGGAGGGTGGTGGCTGAGCCGGTGGTACATGTTTAGATTGTTGTTGTAATTGTGCAGTGGAAGTTATAGGAGAAGAAACAACCTTAGGTATTGAAGCAGGCTGCTGTCTCTTTGAAGCCATTTTAAAAAGCGCAGTTCTCACTTCCCTTTCCCCTCCACACAAAAAGGGAGGAGGAAAGAAAAAGAAAAAGAATTTAAAAAGAGACAAACTATAGTCCTTGAAAATCCAGAGAAAATCCAAAGAATAAAAGATAAAAGAGCAAACAATTCAAAAGAAAAAATTCTAAGCCAAAAGCAAAAGCAAAAGCCAGTCCTTAAAAAGGGAAAGTAAAACAAAAGGGAAAGGAAAAAAAAACTCCGACACTTTCAAAACGCCATCTTAAATCCTTTCACTAATATAACAAAGAAAAGGAGGAAAAATAGTAAAAATCAAATAATAAAAAAAATAAACACCTAAAGTATATAACAAAAATCCTTTAAACTGCTCCGTCCGTTTAAAAATTACTCACCAAAATACTATAAACACGGAGATAGAAGCGGCGGTTTCTTTTGCTTCCTAGGAAGCAAAAACAGCTGGGAGGCGGAGATCAGCAGGAGCTCCGAGGGAACACTCCTTTCACCCCCTCTAGAAATAAATCCAGAGGGGGTTTAGGGGTTCTACCTCTATTCCTGCATTCTCTGTCCCTTCCCTTTGCCCGGGAAGGGAATTCCGAGCCGCGGGCCAGCTGATGCGCGCTGTGCTCCGCGGCTCTGACACTTCCCCAGCTGGACGGCTAAAAGATAGCCGCCATCGCCGTCGCCTCGTACCGGAAGCTCCAATAATAAAGTTTTATGATAAGGATTTTTCCAGGGCCCCCAAGTAACTAAAAATAAAAATAGTCAATAAGAAGTTTTTTTCCTTTGTTATGGAAAGCTCTTTTCCCCAGATAAACAAAGGCAGCTCTTTCAAAGCAGGGAAGTAATTCCAAAGGGCTTTTGACAGGAGAGTAGTCAGGCAGAAAGAGAGAGGGAAAAGTCTCATCGGGATCATCCATGATGGTTTCTTAACGCTTAGATGTTCTTTTGACTTTCAGCTGGAGCAGCTAAATAATTGGCCATGTTACTGGCCGATCTTTCTCTCCACTGCCTCGGACCGCGGAAGGAGCTGCCTCCCCCCCCCCCCGCAATCAACGAGAGTCCTCCTCATCGGTAGTCACCCCTCCAGGGTGACTTTTCAACCTGATTGAGGATCTACCGGCAGAGGAAAAGTAGGTAATGAAGAGAGAGAGCCTCTTCGTGTACCTGCACCCACTGCAACCCAAACAGGAAGTCTTCACAGTTACTGTTTTTAAGCAGGGTCTCACCCAGTCTGTAATTGTACCTTTGATTTTTCCTGCCTAAATGTAAAACTTTGCTTTTCTTCACATTGAAACTCATTTTGTTGGACAGGGCCCATTTTTCAAGTTTGTCAAGATCTTTTTGTATCCTGAGTTTGTCTTCTTGGGTGCTGGCTACTCAGTTTAGTGTCAGTTTATTGTCATCTGCAGATTTGATGAATTCCCCTTCAATTCCCTCATCTAAATCATTGATGAAGATATTGAAGAGTATGGGCCTAAGACGGAACCTTGTGGTACCCCACTGCTTACTTCTCTCCATGTGGATGTAGTATCATTGAGGATTACTCGTTG
The DNA here is from genome assembly GCF_016545835.1 of Crotalus tigris. Taxonomy (NCBI): domain Eukaryota; kingdom Metazoa; phylum Chordata; class Lepidosauria; order Squamata; family Viperidae; genus Crotalus; species Crotalus tigris. Next base: position 1,352,253 of record NW_024097006.1, read on the forward strand.
AGTACGGTTTGCTAGCCAGCTACAGATCCATCTGGTGGTGATGTTGTCTATTCCACATTTTTCTAGCTTACCAAGGAGTAGGTTCTGGTCTACTTTATCAAATGCGTTACTGAAGTCCACAGTATTTTGCTGGTCTATTAGTTTAGTTACTTTATTGAAGAATGAAATAAGATTGGTTTGGCATGATTTGTTTTTAACAAACCTGTGCAAGCTACTAGTTATAACTTTGTTTGCTTCTAGTTTTTCTCAGATCTGTTTTTTGATTATCTTTTCCAGGATCTTCCCAGGTATTAATGTTAGACTGATTGGTCTGTAGTTTCCTGGATGCATTTTTTTCCCCCTTTCTTGAAGATGGGAACCACATCAGCCCTTTTCCAATCCTCAGGTATTTCTCCAGTGCTCCAGGATTTTTGAAAGATATGGTGCAATGGTTCTGAGATAACATGTGCCAGCTCCTTTAAAACTCTGGGATGTAATCTGTCGGGTCCTGGTGATTTATATTTGTCAAGATCCGATAGGTGTTCTCTTATCATTTTCTTGCTTATTTTAATTTTTGTTTCTAGTTTGTCTTTTGCACTGTTTTTTTTTTTTTTTTTTTTGTATGTTGGGCTATAGACTGATGCAAAGTATGAGTTAAGCAATTCTGCTTTCTCCCTGTTGCTTGTTATTTCCTTGCCATCTTCTGTGGACCTACAGTTTCCTTGACTTTTTTCTTTTGTTAATATGTTGGAAGAATTTTTTTTTATTATCCTTGATTTCTGTTGCAAGTCTTTGTTCTGAGTTTTTGCATTCCTGACTTCATCTTTGCATGTTCTGGCTGTCTGCTGATAATTGGTCTTAGTTATGTGCCCCTCTTTCCCTCTATCACTTCTTCTCTATTAGTAAGAATAAGTCCAGTATGGATTTACGTCTAGTTCCCTCTATCTTTTGGATGACAAAGTTGTCAGTTAGGTTGATTAGGAATCTGTTTGATCTCCCTCTCACTGCAGAGTTTGTCTCTCAGTTGATATCTGGATAGTTGAAGTCTCCCATTACTATTGTGGTATGCTTCCTACATACATTTGTTAACTGGTTGGCAAAGAGTTCACCTATTTCTTCTGATTGGTTGGGTGGTCTGTAATATACACCTATGGTAATGTCACTTTTTTCTATTTTATATTGACCCATATGCATTCTGGGGAGATTTTGTCTTTGATCATGTGCATTTCTGTAGATATATGGTGTTCTCTTACATATAGTGCAACTCCCCCTCCTCTTTTTGTAGACCTGTTTCTTTTGAATAATTTGTATCCATCCATCAGTCCATTCCATTCATGGATTTCATCCCACCATGTTTCTGTTATGCCAACTATATCATACCCTCCCTTGTGTAGTATTGCTTCTAGTTCATCCTGTTTGTTCCCCAAGCTTTGAGCATTTGTATATAAGCATTTAAAGATTTTTATGCCTGTCTGTGGGTATGTTTCCTGCATCTCTTGAATGTTGTTTGAGTTTTTTCTTTTTTCTCATCTCTGCCCATCTCTTTGTTTGATTTGTTTTCTTGGGATTTATGATTGGTTTTGGGTTCTAGAGATTCTAAAGATTGGTCACCCCCCCTCAATTTTAGTTTAAAGCCCTCCTTTGATTCAGCTGAAGACCATGAGAACCTAAAACCTTGCCAAGGACACCAGAACAGGTGTGAATTTGAAGCAGATAGTTCCCATAACAAAATGAACTTGTTGATATGAATTAAGTAAGATGTTGGGGGTTTGGCTGGGAAAATTATTGTTTAAGTCTATGAATTGGTATTGGAATCTCAGTTAGTTTTGCTTTGACAAAACCATACAGTGTATTTAATAAAGAGTAAGATTTTTGGAAACGGAATGAACCTGGAGTTTTATTTGGATCCTCGAGCTGGATGTTGACAGCTCTTTTCCAGTCCAGTTTATTATTATTTTTTGTATGAAAAAGGTGTGTGGGTATGTGTGTTTGTTTTCCCCTTTTGGAATAAGCACCATTTATTGCAGAGCACTGGAAAAGAATAAGAAACATCAAGCCAAAGAAATTAAAAGCCCAAGAGAAGAAAACCAAAAGGGAAATTTGTTTTTAAAGAGAATTTTTCCAACAGTGAGAACAATTAACCAATGGAATAGCTGCCTTCAGAAGTGGGTCTCCATCACTGAAGGCTTTCAAAAAGAGACTGGACAATCGTTTGTCTGAAATGATACAGGGTCACCTGCTTGAGATGAGGATTGGACTAGAATACCTCTAAGGTCCCTTCCAACTCTATTACTCTATGTTTCATGTTCTATGAAACTCAGATAACTATAACATGGTAATGCTAAACTTTACCAAACCTTTCCGTTCATTAAGTTCATCTGTCACTGTGCTGATTTTTCTTCTTTAAAATATGACTTCTGTCTTTATCAGGATTTCACCAACTTATGCAATTACTACTTTCTCTGCCTTCCTTTCCACTCAGTCACTCTTCCTTCATATATTATTATGCAGCTCAACTCTCTCCATCAGGATCTGCCACATTATTTTTCAAAACCACAGAACTTCAGACCAGCTTCAAGTTGGGGTACTAATAACCATGGTTGTGCAGGATCATATCCTGTAGCTGAGACACTGTTAACAAGCCTTACAGAAGAACATGGCTCTAACAAGCCTGGACATGCCCCTGGACATGCTTGGACGCCCATGGACACCCACATCATAGCCCTCTCCCATTTTTTCTAATAGCCGACACAAGCATGCCTATCAATGGTCTGGCGTTTATTTTTATTTTTTAAACCCCTCATAAGCACCATTTAATTATTCATAATAAGTTCTTTGACTGCAGATTTTTACAGAGTTATTGTCAGTTTATGTAAGTTCCCTATTCCCTGTTTGTGTTAGTTCCTTCTAATTTCCTATTTATTTTTTGTGGCTTTGTTGGAGGGGTAGAATAGTTTTATTGGTAAAATAGGCTTTTTTTTTTTTTTACCTTTACAGAGGGGAATACTATTGCAGAAAGTGTTGTGTAAACTGGCTAGAAAATAAGTGAGTTAAATTCCTGGTTTTGGGGGGTTTTTTACATTAAAATGTGGATCTCTCCCTCCCTTCCTCCCTCCCTGTGTGTACATGCACACATGTGCAAATGTGAAAAATAGGCATACTATTCTGTTTTTTTCTTTCAAAAAAAAAAAAAGCCTAAGATTCTGTTAATGAAATGAATGGGGAATACAATCAGGGTTTTGCTTAGCTTGTAGTAAGAATACAATTCCTGGGGTCATTCAGATCGGGAGTTTTGCTACACATGCTGAGAGGGCATGTGTACTTGAGGAAAGAGAACTACAATAAGGATACAGGGATTATGAAAGGTGCTTCCGGGTTTGGGGCCTATGACATTATTTCTTTTCTTTTTTTTTACAAATTTTATTTATAATACAATTAAAAAAAAACAAACATTGGATTTAACGTGACATTCCAGTATATACATTCTTATAAGATTATTCCACTTTTTACAATCAATTCTTCATCTCTACATATACATCTAAGTTTTATATACAATACTTGTTCTAAAATAACATATATTTCTATCTTAACATTCATCTTTAATCCCGACTGTCCTCTTCAAATTCCTCCAGCAGGTAAAATTTATCCCAGGTTTCATAATAAACTGATCCACATTTATCTTTTAATATCATTGTGAGCCTGTCCATTTCCGCACATGCTAATATTTTATGTATTAACTCTTCCTCTGTGGGAATTTCCTTGCTCTTCCATTTTTGCACAAAAGCAAGCCTAGCTGCAGCCAGGTAGATTGTTCTCTTGTCATATTTTTTTGTCGTTATTCCCAACAAGAAGAGTTCAGGTTTTAACTCTAAGTCCAGTGTTAATATATCCCTCAACCAGTTTTGTGTCCTGTTCCGATACTCACCGATCTTTGGGCATTCCCATCACATATGGTAGTATGAACCTATTGCTGTTTTACATTTCCAGCATAGGGGTGAAATGTTTGAACCCATTTTGGCTAGCCTTATGGGTGGGAAATGCCATCTATAAAACATCTTGTAAAGATTTTCCTTATATGAGGTAGTTAAGGTGAGTTTCCTATTTCTTTCCCACAGTTCTTGCCAAATATGCAGGTCGATACTGAAAGCAAAATCCCTACTCCAAATTAACATGGTCTCCTTAACCTGTTTTTCATACATTGTCTGATCTAAAAGAAAATGATATATTTTTAAAATCATTTTATCCTCGGGACCTAATAAAATTTTATCTAGTTCTGCCTATGACATTATTTCTGACTTTGGGCCAATGTGCATTGCTTCTGGATTTTGGAACAATCAGAAGCACATCTGAGGAGGACCTATGATGTTATATTCAAGCTATGGACCAAAAAGAGGCACTTCCAAGGGAGGATCAGAAAGGACATCACTGATCAACGGGACTGATATGTCTCTGCCAAAAGACTGTTCACTTATACTATTGCTATATTGGGGGGCTTGGACAGAAGCCAGTAAACCTTCTGTGTTGAAAGTAAAGGTAATAGTTAAAGTTTCCCCTATCATGTCTGACTCTAGGGGGCAGTGCTGATCACGATTTCCCAGCCAAGGGAGCCAGTGTTATCTGAAGACACAGGACGCTGATATGTTCCCACCAAAGTGGTACCTATTAATCTACTCGCATTTGCATGCTTTCAAAGTAATAGGTGGGCAGGAGCTGGGGCAAGTAATGGGAGCTCACCCCCGTGGTGTGACTCTTGGGTCTCGAACATGGGCTGTCAGTTGTATTTAACAGCTGAGCTACCATGTTGAAAGTATATAGTTACAAATGGAAGAATTTTTTCAGTTGACTATGAGATGGAATAGAGATCCATATGATGGTAGTTTTTCCACGGGTTCTGGACTTTCGTTTTTCACTATGTCAGCTAGGTTGATTGGGCACATCTAAATTCATTTGCATGGATTTCTGCTCTATCTATCTATCTATCTATCTATCTATCTATCTATCTATCTATCTATCTATCCACCCATCTATACTAAAACAATAATAACAATTATTTATTTGTTAAATTTATTTGCTGCTTATCTCACCCTAGGTTCCAATTTACCCTTGCCATTGTGGGGAAGTGAAGCTGGGTTTGCTGTCCGCATTTGGAAAAAGCACCTGCAGCCAGGCAGAAGAGCTTCCCATCCCTCCCTTCTCCAGGCTCAGGCTCAGCTCATCCCTTCTCCAAAAGGACAGCAACATTTACCCCTCCCTTCCCTCCCTCCCTCCCAAGCATCCATGCTAACATTCCAGTTGCCTTGCCAATTGAGCTACACCCTGGCATTTCCAAGGATGTGCTGACCTCCAGAGGCAGCCTCGAGCTTCGCAGGTCCTTATCTTAGAAAAGCAAATGCTAAAGCAATGGGTGAGCATGTAGAAGAAAAGAAAACAAGAAGCTGGAGAAATGGGAGGTGATGCTGGAAATTTAAAACTATTTACTATTTGCTTCTGGGACCACAAGGTACGTAAGGAACATAACCTGGGGGGATTCCTGTCTGGAACTTGGTTTCGGAGTTGAGCTGGAGTGCTCAAAAGCGACACTGCTTAAGAGCTCAGCAGCAGCCAGAAAAGGAGCAACCACATTGAGGCAGCATCCCATCTCCGCCAGTGCAAGAACTTTTGGAGGGAGGCAAAAGTTGTTCACCTTTTTAGAGACTTTGAGACTCCCCCCCCCCCAAGGACTATTAAATACATGTTTATGTGGTTACATCAACTTTCAAGGAAGGACAGAGTTAACCTAAATCAATAGCCGGTTGTTGGGAAGGTATAGACCACAGTAAAGCATTGTGTACTGATTTGTTACTCAATGGCATGCCAGTCCTTAGAAAGCAAAGAACCCTTACAGCAATTAATTAAGCAGTTTCTCAAGACATCCTTACATACATTACTAGTATACTGAGTGCTTCTGTACCAAAGCCTAATTCCTTGTGTGGCTAACCGCACTTGACCAAATAAAGCTGTTCTGCTCTGTTCTGTGCAATCGTTTTCTGATACTACATTGGTCATTGCAGCTCCAGATTAACACAAAATCCCTCTTTGCTCCAGTCTGGGAGCCATCAACCAAAGTAATGGGATTACTAGTGGGATTCCTTAGTGAAGTTGTATTGGTAGAAGTCTACTGAGTTGCTACCACCATTCATGGTATTGAAGGAAAAGTCTTAATCAGGGTCCAGTCCAAGCCGGGAATAAACAACATGGCAACTGCTAGAAAGAAGATTGTGGTTTATTGAAGAGCCAGACAGAAAGATAGCTCTGGAAGAAAAGAAAGAGCACATGTAGTAGGGAATGAGTTTTTATACCTTCTTGGGCTTTTGTTTGGAGTTGCTCCTGTGTCATGAACTTTGACCTGAGTCTGAGTGTGCCTTTCTGGTATTCTAATGGTGGTGGGTTAATTCTATTATGTCCTGTCTTAGAGTTTGGGTGGGGTATGTAGATTTTAAGGGTCTTTGTCTTCCTGATCTCTTCAGCTTCTAGCTGGAGGGCTCCAACCTTCCTGAATGGATTATTACATCTGCATTTCTAAAAGCTGGTTTCTGCTGAGTTGTCTGGCTGGGGGTGGGGGTGGGAGGAGAAATTTCTGCCTTTTTAAAGATCTTCTCCATTATTCCTTTGGGGAAATATATTCTGCCTTTTTAATATTCCCCAAAATATTTCTTTTCTCTGGATTGTTCCCACAATGGTCACAGCTTTCCACATTTATTAAGCACTATTGGCTAAACCTTTGGACCATGACAATTTTGGACCATGACAATTCCTATCTATCTCCCTGCTTTCAGGTATGTCAGCTAGTTAGTCATCCATTTAAGTCAGCGGTTCTCAACCTATGGGTTGCGACCCCATTTGGGGTCGATCGACCATTTTACAGGGGTTGTGAAACAACGCGATCTGCCATTTTCCCCCCAGGGGTCGCTGCCCTGCATGCGCGCTGCGCATGGGGTCGCCGCCGTGCATGCGCGGTGCGTCCGTGTGACGGGGGTCACCGTCACACGAAGATTGAGAACCGCTGATTTAAGTGAATCACAGAGACCATGATAAAAAAAACCTGTTTATTTATCTGTATCTAGATAGCTTCTCTATATCTCTTATGGATATCTACCTTTCTTGGGTGATCATTACCTGTTTTCATGGATCTATGCTGCTATGTCCATCCAAGAACTGAAAGTAACAGTGCTAAGAACACACTATGAAGTTAATAGGATGTGAAATAAAAGAATGTATAATAAAATGGTTCAAAAAGTTTGGTTATAATATACCAATGGATCAGTGGAAAAATACATGGTCAAAAGCATTGAAATTTACATTATATCCTAACCTTAGAAAGAATTTTAATAAAATAATGTATCATTGGTATATATCACTAGTGAAGTTGTCCAGAATGTATAAATGTACAGTATTTCAAATCTTTGCTAGAAATGTGAACAATGTGAAATGACATTTTATCTTTTTTGGTAGATATGTAAAAATCCAAAACTTTTGGATACAAATACATACATTAATTCAGAAGATTTTAAAGATTAGTATATAACTGAAAGTAGAAGCTTTTCTTTTGGGCCTAATGGACAGGCACCTAAAAAAAAGTCACGGAACTTTGTTTTTATATATGATAATTGCTCAACAAGAATGATTGGTGAAGATGGTGGAACCTGTAGAGATGGCTAAATTAACTCCTTTGATTAGAGAAATCTATATTTATGATTGAATGAAAACCCCTAATAGACTTTTTGCATATAAAATGCACTTATGGTGTGGTTTCAATGATTTAAAAATTGATAATAGAAAAGAGTGAGCTTTTTTTATAATTATAGACTAAGAGATAATTTTATAATTGTATTTGCATTTACTGAAAAAGAAATCAGAACACCTTTCTTTCTTTCTTTCTTTCTTTCTTTCTTTCTTTCTTTCTTTCTTTCTTTCTTTCTTTTCCTTCCTTCCTTCCTTCCTTCCTTCCTTCCTTCCTTCCTTCCTTCCTTCCTTCCTTCCTTCCTTCTGCCTTTTGTGTTTTCTTTTTTCTTTCTTAGTTCTGTATTAGTTTACATTAGTTTTTATTGTTCAGTTCAAAACGTTTAATTATAAAATTTAGTGACCCTCTAACGAATCCTATTGGTTTATGCAAAGGGACTGTGGTTTTCTTCTAAAGTGATTCAGATCTTGTAGGCTAGGCAGGTTGCTCAGCTAAATTGAAGAGAGCACCTTATTCATTTTTCTTATGTGCTTTTGAAATGCTTTGTGCCAGAGCTTCAGAAGAAAATTCATTTCGACTTTCTCATCAGCATTATTATTTATTTTTTTCCCTCTGATCTCTCATTTATTATCCCTTTCCCCAAACTATGATTACGTACTTAATGTTCCTCTTAGAATTCTGACAGACTACTATGAAAAATTCTTCCATAGGAAGCCACATGGGGGCACTCTCAGCTCTTCCTTTTGTTATCTATAAATTTCATAATCTGCATTATATTTAAATGCTCTTTGATCTTCTGCAGACCAGGAGTGTACTTTCCATATAGTTCAAACAATATTTAATAAACTGATACACCCACCTCTTTTGGAGCTGAGGTTATATCTCTTTCCATCCCAAATTGTGGTAAAATACCCAAATGGTATCATGCAAAATGCAAAATAATTAATATGTAATTTGAGAAAATCCAGGATACAAGAAAATTATATCAGGTAAAACTAACAGAATGATTTTGTGCTCAACCACTGGCAAGCTAGCACAATCAAATATTTGAGAAAATATAAAGAAAATTATGGTTAGTTAATTTGGTTTGTTTTTATTAAATTCAGATGTCTCATTTAAATGTAAAGCTGGAAGCTGAAAAACACAGTTTCCACTCAAAATATCATTTCAGTTTAAAAATGATTTTTGCTGTTAAAAAAGGGCCAGTGAGAGAACAGAAAGAAAAACAGATTTACTTTACAATCAGTGACCACAAGGGGGCAGAGAAATAAGTATACCTTGTCACTGTATTATATAGTTTAACCTTGAACATCTGGTTCTGTCCAGTTCAATTTTGGTTTTCCTCCACTGTTGCCCTAAAACCAGTCATTTTGGTTGGTTCTTATAAAATTACCCATAAAATTCTTATGGATATTGTTTTGTGACCTAATATGCACTGATGGTTTTTAAAATGTTTTCTATTAGTCCCTGTGAGTGTGTTCAAAAAGACAACATGAATAAACTGTACAGCAGAAGTCCCCAATCTTTTGAGCACCAGGGACCGGTTCCATGGAGAGAGGTTTTCCCGCAGACCAGAGGGAGTGTGGTTTCATGTACTGCCTGCATCCCACGGATGAGGCTTCGCTCGTTTGCGCAGACCGGTTTCTGGCATGCTGCGGACCAGTGCCGGTTGGCGGATTGGGAGTTGAGGACCCCTGCTGTAGAGTACCATTCACATGCAGAAAAAGAATGTGGTCTCAAAGATGCCACATCCTCAAAAATTTCCAATTTCATTTGAGTCCTAATTCATACTTTTCTCTTACTCCCAACAATGTGTTGCTTGAAACCTAGGCAGAAGCAGGTTCCCCAGAAACTAAAATTCCATTCCCTGTTGCCTTTCAGTCATATGGCTGCATTCAGTTTCCATAGCCACCAATCTCTAGGAATTCCCATGATGATCCGTAAAGCCATCTCAACTGGTCTAAAGCTTGATTCCATCTTGGATCCTATATTTTCAACACAGATTGGTTTTAAGATAGACTTCAGTGAAGGCTAGGGTGTTGACAAGTCTATTTACGTAACTGGGGAAGACAGCTGATTAATCTATTTTACTGCAACAGATATTTTGCCTGAGATAACCCCCCCAAACACATACACACACTGCCCTAGGGAATCATTGGGTGTGAGTTGGACGACCATATAAATCTATGTAATAGATTGGTATTTGATATAAATAAATAAGTACATTTGTAAAACTTTGCCATGTGAAAGGAGGCAGATTATTGCTGGAAAAAAAATACAGCAATGGGACTCATTGATGGTCATTTTATCCACTCCTGCTATGACATTTGTGGTATTTTTATTAACTCTTGGGTGTTACAAGTGGCTGGGGGGCTTTTGGTATCACCGAGGCCATTTCCCCCGTCTAATAGCCATACAGACATGGTTTCTTAACTGTCTGACACTCAAGAATGACAGTCTTTTTTCTCTTCCCCTTCTCTCTTTTTCCCTCTCTTTCTTTTCTTGGAGAAGGACTTAAAGAAACTCCCAAAGAATTCATCATTGAATTCCCATTCCTGTGTACTGGATTTTACAATGGGAGTCATTTTGCTATACTAGATCGTATAAACAGAATTACTTTGATTACTTTTTCCAACAGTTACTGCACTGGCGAGAAGAGAGACAGAGGGAGCAATTGGAAAGAGTTAAAAGTGAATCAAATTAGGGTACCGCTTTTATAAGCAGTCCTTTACCTTTAAGTAATTGGTGTATTTACATTCCAAACAAGACAAATAAGGACCCAGATTGTTGGGGGCAATATGCTGGCTCTGTAAACCACTTAGAGAGGGCTCTAAAGGATTGTGAAGTGGTATATGTCTAAGTGCTATTGCTATTTGAGGGGCTGCTGATGTAGTTCCCATCTTCAAAAAAGGGGAAAAAAACGAATCCAAGAAACTACAGACCTATCAGCCTGATCTATTTGCATTTGCATGCTTTAAACTGCTAGGTGGGCAGGATCTTGGGCAAGTAATGGGAGATCACCCCATTGCATGGAGCTTGGGTCTTGAACTTTGGCTTTCAGCTCTCCAGCTAAAAAGATCAGTGTCTTTAACCACTAAGCCATCACACCCCCTTATGATGTAGCAGGAGAAGCCAAATAGGAAGGACTGGAATGAATGCTCCAGAACACTGGCTTTCTCAGATAATTTGGATTACCATAAAATATGAAACCCCCTCTTTCCCTCCCCCTCCCCCTCCCTCCTCCTCCTCCTCCTCCTCCTCCTCCTCCTCCTCCTCCTCCTCCTCCTCCTCCTCCTCCTCCTCCTCCTCCTCCTCCTCCTCTTCTTCTTCTTCTTCTTCTTCTTCTTCTTCTTCTTCTTCTTCTTCTTCTTCTTCTTCTTCTTCTTCTTCTTCTTCTTCTTCTTCTTCTTCTTCTTCTTCTTCTTCTTCTTGTTATTAAGAGGGGGTCAATTGATTCTCCAAAGCATCTGAAGATAGGACAAGAAATAATGGATGGAAACTAATCAAGGAGAGAACCAATTTAGAACTAATGAGAAATTTCTGACAGTGAGAACAATTAATCAATGGAATGGCTTGCCTTCAGAAGTTTTGGGTGCTCCATCACTGGAGGCTTTTAAGAAAAGATTGAACAGCCATTTGTCTGAAATGGAATATGGTCTCTTGCTTGAGCATGAGGTTGGACTAGAAGACTTCCAAGGTCCTTCCAGTTCTGTTATCCTGTTATATCAGCTACATTGCAGTTCCAAAAGTGCTTTTTCCAAAAGGTGACTGGAATTTCTTGAGTTTTTTTCTTTGAAAACGTTTCCCTTCTCATCCAAGAAGCTTCTTCAATTCTAACTTAGAATGTATTTATTTCTTTCTCATTTTTTTCCTTTGAAAACCTTTCATTTCTCATGCAAGACTTAGAACTGAAGAAACCTCTTAGATGAGAAGCGAAACATTTTCAAAGAAAAAAACCCCCAAGAAAGTCTAGTTGCCTTTTGGAAAAAGTACCTTTGGGACAGCCACAACCTGCATGATTGAAAATATCCATGAACATAAACCCATTGTAGCTTTCTTTCAATATCCCATTATAAAACATAGGAAGAGCCACCAGAGGGCACAAAACACCAATGTTAAATAGACACATTCCCAATTGAGAATCCTATACACAAGTAAAGATTTTGCAATGCATTGTTTGTTGGAAGTTGGTTAAAGAAAGAAGGCGGCACAGAGGATTGAGAATGCAGTAAGAAGTTGACAGCAGCAAGTATAAGAAGATACTATCCCATTCCACTCCACCAGTGGATTCTCTTTTGATTACAGTTTGGAATAAAAAGAAGATACTGCATACAAAAAGAGAAAGGGAAAAAAACAAGGGAGGAAGAAGGAGAGTGGGGCAAAGAAGAATCAGACTCACACATGCTCAATCAAATCTTCAATAAATCTTCAATGAACACACGGTCAGAACTGAACAACAACTTTAAACCTTTGCAACAAAAGATCATAAACAAGAGGGAAGGCATGAACATTGATTTTAAAACAGAAACTATAAGTGAAATATCCAGATCAATACCAACCCATCACAGAGTTAAAAGGAAAACAAGAAAATCCGATTCAAGGTATGAACATTTACAAGGAAAGGAAGCAAAAAATGGAAAGGGCTATGGCTATATAAGACTCTATATAAGTCAATTAAAGTAAGAATTCAGAGGGATCCCAGAAGACTTTGGGAAAAGGAGTTCTTGAAAGCCACTTTAAACAAACATGTTAGATACAGAGGGAGAATTCTATTGGTATTGGAAGTTTCTATGGATATGGAACACACTTCTGGTGAGCGGAGAGAACCAACACCCGCATTTTCACAAGAGCACAACGACAGTTGGAAGTGAGATCTGGGCTGCAACAACTCTCTCTGGAAGAAAGAGAGACCTGGAGATTGCCTAAATGTACTTCAGACAGCTCGTTTATGTGAGTAGATAGCAGAAACCGTTGTTTTTGTCATGGGTTCCTTCATGCTCCGAGTTGTAAATGCAGCCTTTCAGGTCTGAAGGTTTGACCCCCCACTTCATCTTTTTAAATCACTTTTTAGTTTTAACTTTTTTTAAATGGCTCCTTTAATATTGAAAAACTCTTGAAACTACAAATTACCAGTCACTGGGTGGAATTCTGTTTAATCTGTTTGAAAAGGAAGAACATCACGACTTTGTAAGACCTTTAATTTTTGTAATTTCTCTTAAATACAGGAAGGGTTAGAGTTAGGGATAGGGTTAGGGTTAGAGCTTACTGAACATTGTAAATTAATTCAGATTTAATTAAACTAATGTTGTTGGGACTTTTTAACTGCTTTGGTAGCAGTTTAATGCTGCAACTATGTTTAGTGTTCCTTCTTCATCATCTCCAGTTTTCAACATCTCCAGTATTTTATCCATTGGATCATGAGCAGTGCTCTGCTATATAAAAAGGACATTTTACTCCTCCTGAGCCTGGCTAGGCAGAGCCTCATCTGAAAAAGAAAACAAAACATTAATTTGATTAAATCTGAATGGATTTAATTTACTTAATAAAAGCAAAAGCTTTGCAAATGGGGCTTTTAGGAAAGCTGCAGCTTTGAGGTTGCTTTTTTTCCTTTCCTTTTTTCTGCAGCTGAAGCTCAGCCCAGCCTGGCTCAACCACCAGGCTGGACATACCTCATCAGCAGTGGAAGCAAGAAGTCACTGAAGATCAGATGGAGTGCAGGGTTCTTGGACTGCAGGGTGGTGAGGGTAACTGCAACTGGGATTAGGCTGGGGTGGCTGTGGCTTCCCAGGCTGGATGGTGGAGGGTAGCTAGAGATGGGGAGGGGGAGATAGGCAGATAGGGAACATTAGAGGCTTGGGACTGGGGGGGGGTGTCCAAGCCCAGAATGGCTTGGTTTGGAGCAGATACTTGCTTAATAACCCACAATACAAAAATAAGCTGGTTTTGAATGTTAATAAAACAAATGATTTTAGAAAGAGCTGGGTTAATCATACTCCACTTTGTATCAAGGCAGCAGCTGTGAAGGTGGAAAACAGTATTAAGTACCTGGGAGTGCAGATAACTAACAGTCTGACTTGTCTCTTCATACGTTATTTTTAGTGAAGTGTGCAAACCAGCGCTTGCATTTTTTGCATTGGATGAGGAGAGCACATCTTTCTCCTCCTGTCCTGGCCACTTTTTACAGAGGCACTATTGATTGAGAGCATTTTAGCAAACTGCATCACTGTTTGGTGGTATCAGTGCTTCAGACAGAAGGTCCATACAGAGAGTGGCAAGGACAGCCAAGAAGATTATAGGAAGTCCACTTCCTGTTCTTCAGGATACTGCTTATAAGCGCTATGTGCTTAGAGCTTGAAGCATTGTTAAAGATCCCACACACCCACTTCATGGTCTGTTTCTGTTGCTCTCCTTTAGGAGGAGGTTTCAAAGTATTTATAGCAGAATTACTAGAGTCTGTTTCTTATGCCATCTGTCTTGCAAATTTATAGGATTCTTTTTTTATGCCATATATATGTATACATTTGAACTACACTGTGATGTTTCTCTGTGTCATATATGTATCTGTATGTGTTTATACGCATAATGGTATTTTTGGAGAGTTGAATGCAGTGAAATTTCATTTTAATATATGCTGATTAGTGTACATTCACATTTCTTAACATAAGAAAGGAATTACCCTTTGGCTTTTGCACTCTATATAAAAATATAAATAACATTGCATAGGAAAATGTGGATATTAGAAAAAAACTATGTGCAAGTATGTGAGAAAAACTAGAGTGCAAAGATGCATCGTGTCAAAAAAATGCTTGCAGAAATGTGTATGTTCTTTGTATATATGCTTGTGAAAAGCAAATCTACGCTTCTTTTTTTTACAGAATATTATTGAAAATAATAGGCAGATAAGTCCATTTCTTTGCACTGTATTTTGAAGGATCTTCTTTTTGTGTTTGTTTTATTTTATTTACAAAGAATATAAAACAGCTTTAGCTATCTATGCTTTATTCCCTTTTTTCCCCAGTCATTATGCTCTTCCCCTTGATTTTTATACTCACCCAAATTATTAGCTGCCAATTCTGTTATAGGGTGTTTTACATAACGATTTTGTAGTATTATAAAGATTATTTTAAAACTTGTAGTCCACTGATAAAAGTTGTTTTTCCAATGTCCTGAATCAATAGAAAGAATGAAAAAAAAGTCATTTCTTTGGGATAGTTTTTCTTCATTTTCTTTTCAGTAAACACAATTCCCTCTATGCTATTTTCATCCTGCAGAGTGATAGATAGGAAAACCCATTGCTATTGCTTTTGAGATGAAGGTATCAGAGAATATAAAAACATAGAATCTATGCAGCCTCAAATCAACCAAACACAAGACATGTGGATTAGTGCTAAATCTGCCAGAATAGGTGATGCCAAAGGCTAACATGATAGGCAGGTCCAGTCATAATATCTGCACAGTTGGATGTTTATTATGTTAGCAAGGAGAGAGAGAGAGAGAGAGAGAGAGAGAGAGAAAAGAAGAAGAAGAAGGAGAAGAGGAGGAGGAGGAGGAGGAAGAGGGAGAAGAGGAAGAGGAAGAAGAAGGAGAAGGAGAAGGAGGAGAAGGAGAGGGAGAGGGAGAGGGAGAGGAAGAAGAAGAAGAAGAAGAAGAAGAAGAAGAAGAAGAAGAAGAAGAAGAAGAAGAAGAAGAAGAGGAGGAGGAGGAGGAGGAGGAGGAGGAGGAGGAGGAGGAGGGGGGGGAGAGAAAGAGGGGGCTTCATATTTTATGGTAATCCAGATTATCTGAGAAAGCCTGCTACATCATAAGGGGGCGTGATGGCTCAGTAGTTAAAGACACTGATCTTGTTAGCTGGAGAGCTGAAAGCCAGGGTTCAAGACCCAAACTCCATGCAATAGGGTGATCTCCCATTACTTGCCCAAGATCCTGCCCACCTAGCAGTTTGAAAGCATGCAAATGCAAGTAGATAAATAGGTACCACATCAGTGTTCTGTGCCCCTTTGACAAATAGTCATGCTGACTACATGACCACAAAAACTGTCTTCGGACAATGCTGGCTCTTCAGCTAAGAAACAGAGATGAGCACCGTGCCCGAGAGTCGGACATGACTGATAGGGAAACTGTTATCTTTTGCTAGATCATAGTAACCTACTCCACTGTTTGTATATTACAAATGTGGTTGGCTTCTGATCTCTGTCTTAATTGTGAGAGATGTTTCAAGGATCCCCGTCTGTCCAATAAATCTTGGAAAACACTTCTACGGTCTGTCTATGAGGCAAGGTGGCATGAATAAGTAGTCTGTAGCACACCATTGGTTCATTTTCAGTAAATCAGATTTTTAAAAAAATCATGTGTGAATATCCTCAAGGTCAGATTATACAGTAGTGGCCAAAATTGTGGAAACCTTTTGGGAAAAGTGTATAATAGAAATTCCACCTTTGGTTAAGTTTCCACCAATTTTTCTTCTAATTTCTTTATAACTTTAGCCTTGTTCACTTAATAATACTATTTTACATCGCTTTCTGGATGACCAGTCAACTCTTTGCACCATTACTTTAATTTTATTATGTTTTACAAGTTCACTAAATGAAAGAACACAAAAACCCCAACCAACTTGATAGCGATCACATAACACACTGACAAATGTCTTCCTCTCAGATTCAATACATGACATCAATAACTGAATCCTACTGTGATCTGATTGGCTCATTGCTAACACAAGATGACACCTGATTGGCTCTCTAAACACTCATGCTCATTGGCTATAATCAGATGAAGGAAAGCTACCTGATATCAACCTAAGTAAGCTGTGTTTCGTTTTTCTGGTTATTTTGCTATAATTTTTCATAGAATACAGTACAGATAATTGAACAAATTTTGTTGCATTATATTCTTGATTAACTTATCTTTCCATTGATATATAATTTTATGGTACTACTCCTCCCAAAAAAGTGGTGTTATTAGCTATCAAACTTCAAAAATATATTTTCCCCAAAAGGTTTCCACAATTTTGGCCACTACTGTATTCCTTATAGATAAAGGAATAAGGCAGAGGGAGAACAAGGCAAAGAGCCAGTGTGATATAATGGTTAAGGTGTTGGACTACGAGACCCACATTCTTGTCCAATTTCACCACAGAAGCTCAATGGATGACTCTGGGCCAGCCAGTCTCTTTCAGTCCAGTCAAAGGATTGTTGTTTGTAGGGAAGGAGTAGGACTTAAATTACAGTAACATATAAGTGCTTAGCAAATAAAAATATAACTACTTTGAAAATGGAATCTGAATAACAGTAAGGTCTTCTTATTGCTCAGAGCAATTGTACTAGCAGTAAATTTCTTTAGTAAATTTCTCTTATTTCTATAGTAAAGAATTATATAGTAAGAATACATCTGTGTATTCTTATATCAATGTACAGCATGTTCTTACTAGTGCACCCAATCTCTACATTTCCAACATTCGTTAGATTAAAGATTGGGGGGCATAGCAACATATTAAGAGCATCTTTTCCTGACTCATAGGGCTTCTGTACACATTTCATTAATTGTAACTAGACATTGCCTCAATAAATATTCTTTAAGGACCTGTCCTCATGATACAGCCCTCATCTCATCCTCACCTCACCCTGAAGTTGAGGCCATCTGCTTGATATTTACCTTTCCAATGTTAACATTGCATTTCCTACCTTATTAAGCTACATGTCTTTCTGCCTTTATGATTTGTGGTATTTCACTGGTGATTGTAATCACAAAGCAGCAAAGGAAGGGACCTACTCAGCTCCTGTTGATTGCTTTTGGCTAGTGCAAATATGTCCTCTCCCTTCTGATCATTGCCAACCTCTTTGGAACAAGATAGCAAGGGAAGGGCCATTTTGGCTTGGGCATCAGGAACGACAGGCACAAGGCATCTGATGTGGTACATCAATCAGGCATGATCCAGAGTCCTTAGCTATGTGCTAAATCTGGCAGGCAACTTGTGTGGTGGAGCGATGCCAGAGGAGGCTGGATAGAGGGGATTGATGTGACGAAGTGAATGACAGAGTGACAGAGGAAGAAAAACACATGGGGAGACAAGAGAGGGAGAATGAAAATCAAGCAAGAATGAGAATGATAAAGGCAAATGTGAGCCACAAGGGGATGGGATAGGCAAATGACTGGGCAACAGAGCAAGAGTCAGCAACAAATAGAGGAGAATATTTGTAGCTCAGGGTTGAATTGTGGAATCCTTGGTGCTCACCGAGCTTGGTTCTTTTCTTACAGATTTTTCATTACCCAAATGAGATAACACTATCAGTGCTAGTAGGGAGTGGGGTTTGCTCTCATTTTATGTCTTGTGGCTTGCTTTGTCAGTGTTGGTGTGGGTGGTTTTGGAAGTTCTTTGTTTGGGCTGTTTGTATTTAGCTTGTCTGGTAGTTCCTTGATTGGGGTAAATGTCTATGGAGACCCTCAGTCATCCAGTCATGTTTGTCCCAAAGGTGCATTTTCAAAAGACAACTGGACTTTCTTTGAAGATGTTTTACTTCTCGCCCAAGAAGCTTCTTCAGTTCTTCATCAGTGAACTGAAGAAGCTTCTTGGATGAGAAGCAAAATGTCTTCAAGCATAAACAAAGAAAGCCCAGTTGCCTTTTGAAAAAGCACTTTTGGGATTTGATTGGGGCATTGTTTACTTCTTGATTGTTGATCTGATGTGAATCTTGGTCTTAATCTCTGTTTATCTACCAAAGAACAAGGGTTTGGGATAGGAAAAATAGATGGTTTGAGAGAGGAGTGAAGGAATCTATACCAAAATGGAAAACCCTCCCATTAGTAGAGGTGGAGACCTCAGACACAATCTGTCCCCCATTTTTCATGTTGCTCTTTCATCAGTCTCCAGGAAGATTAAGACCACTTCACAGGTTTACCAGGGAGGCCACTGATAAAGGATTCAGGAGTTGAAACATTTACATCTCAACAATTCTCTACCTACTCACCTAACAAGCCTATGCAGATTAAGTGAGAAATGAAACCTTCCTGGAGGACATATATGGGATCCCCCTAACCAACTTCCTCAGACTGAAGAAGCTACTTGGATAGGCAGTGAAGATTTCAAACCAACAAGAAAAGTCCAGTTTCCATGACTCAACTTCCAGATCAATAAGAGATCTTGGAGTATTTAGAATAAAGATAAGAAATATTCAATGTTGATTTAATATTGAAGAGTAGCCCGTCCCCTTGGATTGCACTATGTCTATCTCTTGAAAGGTTCAAACCTGCACAGAGAAAAGCCTAACATAGTCACCAAGGGCAGTAGTGGTCAATGGATCAATAGTTGTTTCTAGTCTCAAGAATGAAAAGAAAATTGTTACTAGTATTAATACACCATTAAACAATGATTCCACCCTTCTAGTGCAATAATCCAAACCCTTCAATAATGTAAATCTTGACACAGATGACCATAAATCACTCACAATGATGGACAGCAACAGTGATGGTCAACTCAGCAGGAGTTATTCCAGTATTTAGAACAGCGGTTCTCAACGTTTGTGTGACGGTGACCCCCGTCACACAAACGTTATGCACATGCGCAGCGCCGCCCCCATGCACGGCGGCGCCCCCGGAGGGGAGAAAATGGCGGATCGCCGCCTTTGGAGACCCCCGAAAAGTGGTCGATCGACCCCAAATGGGGTCGCGACCCATAGGTTGAGAACCGCTGATTTAGAATAAAGAGAATAATTATTTACATATTGTTCTATTATTAAAGATTTGTCCCCAGAATGGATTGCAATAAGCCAGTCCTTTGAATGATTTAAATCTGGATGCAGAAAAGCTTAAATCACTCATCAGGTCCAGTGGCAGTCTTTGAATCCGTAGGGATCACTGGTATTTCTACAATGAAAGGGAAAGATATTGGTATACTATTAAAGAGGGGTCTGGTCCCATAGATTGTAATAAGCCAATCTCTTGAAATGCTTAAACCTGGATGCAGAAAATGCTAAAACATTCACCAATGATAGCAGTGGTCTCTGGATCACTGTTGGAATAACTAGAATAAAGAGAAGAATTATTTACATGGTGCTCTATTATAGAAGAATGGTCCCAAAAGTGAATTGCATTAAGCAAATCCCTTGAATGATTGAAATGTGGATGCAAAAAAGTTTAAATCACTTGCCAGTTTCAATGGCAGTCTTTGAATCAATAGGGGTCATTGGTATTTCTATAATGAAGGGGAAAGATATTGACAATGTTGACCCACCACTAAAGAGTGGTCCCATCCCATGGCTTGTAATAAACCAACCTCTTAAAACATTTAATAAATCCAATGAAAGGTTTAAATCTGATGCAGAAAAGCCTAAATCACTCACCAGGTACAGGGACAACATTTGATTTAATAGGAGTCTGTGTTATTTCTAGAATGAACAAAAAAAAAAAACATTGACAATGTTGATACACTATTAAAGAGTGATCCAAATCTCATGAATTATAATAAATCAGTCTCTTGAAACTTTTAACAAATCCATTGAAAGGTTTCAATCTGGATGCAGAAAAGCCTAAATCACTCACCAGGAAAAATGGTGGTCACTGGATCAACAGCTATAGGAACAAAAAGAGTAGAGTTGTTGAAATATTATGGGACAATGACTCCACCCTTTTAGCTTGCAGAAAGTCAATTATTGTGATGGTTCAAACTCTGCATGCAGAAAAATCTAACCATAACCAATCATGAAAAGGACTTTGTTCAGCTATTAGAATGAGATATTAAGAGTGTTGCTATTGGTATTGAACAATGGTTAGTTTCTTTTGCTTTGCTCAATAGCTTCAATGAGTAAAACTTGATTACATAAAAATCTAACTCCCTCACTAGGGGTTGTAATGATGTTTCCATAAGCAAGAATGTTGTAATAACTGCAATAAAGAGAAGGTATTTGCTGAATTTTATTTTAGTTGGATAATTTGACCAGTGTGGTGACCTAGTGGTGAAGATGATCTCTTCCCTCTTGGAAGGCTGAAAGTTCAATTCTAGGTAGCGGCAGATATTTCTCTCCTAGAGTGCAGAAAAAAAAAATCTGCTGTGAACTCCACATGGCATCAGGAAGGGCATCGGGCCAGTAAACACTCAGTTCCATCCAGTCACCCCGGCTCTAACCCAATTTAAAGGGATTAGAGAATCATAAAAAGGGAGTTTTATGTGGACCTTGCCATAATGCGGAAATAATGCTAGGAAGAAGAAGAATTTGTTCTAGTGTTGATTTTATATACATTAATTACTGGGGGCTAATATCAATTGTCTGATTCAAATTTGCTTTCACAAAATCTTAAATCACTTTTTAGATTGGGTGATCAGCAGTACTGTATCACCAGGAATTGTTGTAGCAACTAGAATAAGGAGATGATATAATACTGAACAATGGTTCCATTGTTGTTTTGCATGTCATTACTTAAACAATTCAAATCTATAAACTAAAAACCCAAGCCACTCACACTGTTTCCCTGAAAATAAAACATATCCCGAAAATAAGCCCTAGCCTGAATTTTAAGCCTGCACCTAATATAAGCCCTACTCCAAAAATAAGCCCCAGTTAAGAGCATCAGCCCTGGGGAGAGGAGGGTGGGCATGGCCAGCACATTTTGGGAAGGGAGAAAGTGCAGCTGCTATTGCCCATGCTCAGGTTTGCACAGCAGCAATGAAAAACAGCAGGGTTTATTTGAGAGAGAGAGAGAGAGAGAGAGAGAGAGAGAGAGAGAGAGAGAGAGGGAGGGAGAGAGATTCCCACAAATCTCCCTTGGGACCACTGCAGGTGGCAGCAGGCAGAGGCTACTCCATGTCCAGCAGCCACTGCAAGCACATTCTGGGAAAGAGCCAGGAAGCATTTCAATAGCAGGTCAAGCTGGGTGTTATTCAGATCATGTCCTGGCATGTTTGGGAAGGGAGAAGGTACAACTGCTACCAGTATTGCCTGTGCTCATGTTTGCACAGTGGTGGCAAAAGACTGCAGCACAGGAGGCAGTGAGTGTGCAGGGCCTGACAGTGTCCAGCAACAGCCACAGCTCATGCAGCACAAGTAAGTCCAAGTGCTGCAACCACCAGGCTATCCCTCCAAGCAGAGGTGCAGGAGGGAGGAGGCAGGCAATCCCGATATGTGGTGGCACCAGCTTGAGGCAGAGACACTGGGGAGGCAGGGGATCTGGACATGCTGTGGTGCTGCCTGGCTCACAGGACGCTTGTGAGAGGCTCATGCACTGGCAGCAGGTCAAAGCAGAGGCACGAGGGGGGGAGGTAGGCGATCCCAATGTCCCACCATCTCTCGGCTTGTCCATGGCTGCTCTGAGGCAGGTGGCCACGCAATGCATCGGGATCACCTCCCTCCCCCCGTGCCTCTGCCTGATGCAGGTGCCACCACACGAGCCTTCCACAAGCGTCTCATAAGCCAGGAGGCCGCATGGCCTCTCCCTGTGCATCTGCCTCCACCTGCTGCTTGGACAGGTAATCAACTCACCCGCACTGTACAGGCTGCATAGACCCAGAGTACGCTGACCAAGAGTCTGGCGTGTTATGGCTGCTGTCAGGCACCATTGGCTCCTGCACATTCACCATCTCTTCTGCACACATTGGAGGGTGGAGTGCCCGGCAGGGCTGATCACCCTAATATTGTGTTTCCCCAAAAAATAAACCCTAGTGCATCTTTTGGGACAAAAAAAAAATATAACACCGGGTTTAATATTTTTGGGAAAGCTCATTATTTAACTTATTCTTGACTGATTTCAACAAGCTCCCATATTCTCTTGTTTGGAATGTAAATACACCAATTACACTGCTCATAAAAGAGGTACCCTAGTTTGATTCACATTTAACTCTTTCCAATTGCTTCACTCCTGTTTTATAGGAATATAAATTCTTACCAATTTATTTTATTGAATAATTTTAATTTGAACAATAGTATTTGATTATATTTTGTGAACTCATCAAAGCAGGTCTTACAATGAAATAATTATTTTCCTTCAGTTCTTTTTTATGCCATAGTTCAAAATCCCATAATAGTAAATCAATATAGCAATAGCACTTAGTCTTGTTTACCACTTCATAGCGCTTTACAGTCCTCTCTAAGCGGTTTACAGAGTCAGCCTATTGCCCCCACAATCTGGGTTCTCATTTTACTGACCTTGGGAAAATGGAAGGTTGAATCAACTTGAACTGGTGAAATTCTAACTGCTCGCAATTGGCAATTATCAGAGGTAGCTTGCAATATTGTATTCTAACAATTGTGTCACCATGGCTTTTGTATATAAGAAGATATTAGATCACTCCAAAAATCCATTTAGATTTCCTTCCACTTCCTGCAACATAGTCAGCTAAACTCTCAGATCCCCATGATTAGATCAGGAGATTCCATCAAATTAACCCCAAGAATGAGAATGGATATGGAATTATGAGGAGATGCCTACATACCTCCTAACACCAACATACTGTATATGTAAGTATAGAAGTTCCAATTATCTTCATCATCAGGAATTAGTTGCAGATGCCTAGTAATTCAGAACAGACTGAAGAAATCAAGTATCCTATCCTATTGACAAATGACTCCGTAACACAAAGAATGACACAAGACTCACACTCACGAAAGCCACGCACGATGTCACCACCACACGTCCACGCAAAAAGCAAACCCAAACCCACACCAATGATGAGGCACGACCACAAACCAGAAGCCAGACCACAGCTGCATCATTAGCCACTTTAAACCCCTCCAATCCATACATGAAGCAAACTGACACCCACCATGAAGATGAGGCACAACCACGAACGCGAAGCCAAACAATAGCAAAACTCACCATCTCACATCCCTCTGCAACTCAGATTAACCTGAGCACAACAAAGCCCCCACCCAAACAGAACACTCCCCCAACCAATCAGAGCACAGCCAACCCCCCATCCAATCAGAACACAGCCAAGCTCCTAACCAATCAGAACACACCTCCATCCAATCAGAACACAGCCAAGCTCTCATCCAATCAGTTCATACCCCTGCTGGCAGTTAAAAAGAAGAAACAGCTACGATCGCACATTGCTCCTAGAAGCATTAAGCTGAAAACACCAGCCTGAAGATGACGAATGGGACTTCGTCAAAACGTCGCCAAGACACTTCCAATTTGACGTGGGAGAAAACCCAAATAACCAAAGACCTACATACAAACACCCACGAAAATATCAGAAAACAAATATTGTACCTCTACGGGGAGGATATCCACCATCTGACCAGGACCTATGAAAAACTCGAAGTCCAAAGAGCTTCCATTTTATGTGACATTGCATTCCTACACAACTGCCAAGATCAAAATTTAATCCCCACAGGTTTCCAATTGAAATTCCACTCTAACTCTGCAGCCACCAAATGCATCCTGAAAAGAACAGAATTGGCCCTAATCAGAAAAGAACTTCACACAAAAATATTCCTCCTAGACTGAATCAACAAAGATCTCCTCACGCTTCATCTCAAACTCAGCAACAAGATCCACCCTGCACTTTGGGACAAATCCCAAAAACTCGCTGTCTGGAGAGCCAAAACACAGACCACCCTCAAGACAGACACACAGACCAACAAACTCCGAAGACTACAAAAACGCCAGAAACAAACCCCTCCTCCCTCACAGCCACACATGAAACAAATAGTGCATAACATCTCAGATAGGATCCTCACCAAAGCCAAAACCAATGTCCTTTCCAAAGGATTCAACTTTGCAGTCGCTCCCAAATACATCCCCACTGAAACCATTATATGCGGAGTTGAAACCAGCCTGACCAAAATCAACCCCGACGACACGAACAGAATCAGACTTGAAATCACCAACATCCTCTGCACCAGCAAGCCACCCAAAAGCAACTTACCCAAAGAGGAACAGACAGCACAACTTAACCTGAAAGAAGACACCAGCATAATAATCTTACCAGCAGACAAGGGCAATGCCACGGTGGTTATGAACACATCTGACTACCAAACCAAATTAACCAACCTACTCCAAGATTCTACATACAAACCCCTAAACACAGATCCCACCACCTACCTGGAAAAAACCACCAGATCCAAAATAAAAGCCTCCCCCATTAGCGAAGAGATCCAGCAAAGAATCATTCCCAGAGAGAAATCATCCAGATGCCCTAAGCTCTATGGTCTCCCCAAGATACACAAAGAAGGAACCCCACTTAGACCCATAGTCAGCTCCATAGGCTCACCTCTACAAAACCTAGCCAAATTTCTCGCCAAACAACTACAGCCCTATGCAGAATCCATCACCTCACACATAAAAAACTCATTCCATTTCTTAGAGATCATAAAGAAACAGCCAGCGACCTACTCGTGAGCTTCGATGTCATATCCCTCTTCACCCAAGTGCCAATCAAAGAAGCCTTGACAGCTATCCAAAACAAATATAACCCCCCCCCAAACACATCCTAGATCTGACCAACCACTGCCTATCCAACACATACTTCATCTATAATGGACAAAAATACAAACAAATAGAAGGAGCACCCATGGGATCACCCCTCTCACCTGTCATTGCAAACCTCTACATGGAACACTTTGAAACCCAAGCTCTAGAAAAATCGGATCACAAACCCAGACTCTGGCTCAGATACGTAGACGACACCTTCATAATCTGGCCACATGGGAAAGAAAAATTGGACAACTTCCTCATACACCTCAACAGCCTACACCTCAAATTATAGTTCACTATGGAAACAGAAACTAACAACCAACTTCCCTTCCTGGATATCTTAGTCTACAAGAAATCCAATGGCTCCCTAGGACACACCATCTACCAGAAGAAAACACACACAAACCGCTATCTGCATGCTCTCTCACACCACCACCCAGTACAGATCAACTCCGTAGCCAAGACACTCATCTCTAGAACAAAACGCTTAGCTGATGAACAACACCTAAAAACCGAACTACACACTCTCACTAATGTACTTACATCCAATGGATTCCAAAGAAATAAGATTACCAAACTAATCCAAAAAGAAACCCCCACTAAAATCCAAGACAGAGAACAAGAAAACAGCAAAGCCCTCCTCCCTTACATAAAAGACACCACAGGCAAAATCAGCAAGATCCTCCACAAACACAACATTAAGACAGCATTCTGCCCAAACAGAAAAAATATCCACCATCCTAAGAAACCCCAAAGACAAAATAGAGTTAGAAAATCAAGGAGTATACGAAATCCCATGCACCACTTGTCCCACCACATACATCGGACAAACCAACAGAAGATAAGTGCATGCATTGAAGAACATAAGAACTCAGTAAAAAAAGAGGAACCAACTTCTTCCCTGGTCCAACACCTTAAAATCACAGGACATGAAATTGAATTTAAAAAGACCAAAACTATCGCCAAAACTGAACACTTTAATAACAGAATAATCAGAGAAGCCATCGAGATAGAAAAACGCCCACACAGCATGAACAAACGAGATGATACCTCCCACCTACCAGCCATTTGGAAACCTGCCCTTATTGACAAACGAGTCCCTAACACAAAGAATGACACCAGACTCACACTCACGAAAGCCACACAGGATGTCACCACCACACATCCACGCAAAAAGCAAACCCAAACCCACACCAATGATGAGGCACAACCACAAACCAGAAGCCAGACCACAGCTGCATCATTAGCCACTTTAAACCCCTCCAATCCGTACATGAAGCAAACTGACACCCACCATGAAGATGAGGCACGATCATGAGCATGAAGCCAAACAATAGCAAGGCTCACCATCTCACATCCCCCTGCAACTCAGATTAACCTGAGCACAACAAAGCCCCCACCCAAACTGAAACTCCCCCAACCAATCAGAGCACAGCCAAGCTCCTAACCAATCAGAACACACCTGTCAATGCTGCAAATACTGTATATTCTTGCTTTGACAATATGCAAAACTGTCTGGCATTTATTGGGTTAATACTTAGCTTAGACTGAGCAGGGAAAAAGCCCGGGAAAGAAAGAGGAAGTAAACGTTTGACCTTCTCACTAATTGGATAATGTGACCTGTGACTGCATGAGAAGGGAGGGGTTGAGCAAGGAAAGCTTGATGCCAGCGACAGGAAGTTCAGATTCTGGCATAACCAGTCCAACATGGTGACCGGCAAAATTGTAGCTCTGCAAATAAAGACTTTAGGAAACATGCCTGAAAGTTCTTTGAAGTGCTTCATTAGTCGGAACATGTGACATCATGCCAGAATCCGCACTTTTTTCAAACGATCTACGTCCCGATCTATCAACAGCTGCCTTTATGCCTGAAAGGAGCTGGCAAAGTTTCGGGGGAGATCTCATCATGGAGAAAGAAAGATTGCCTGAAACCAGCCCCGTAGCTGCAACAGTTTCCCCGGGGAGGAAAGCAACAGCCAGCAAGCTGGGGGAGAGAGAAATTTGGCAGATTTCCCAGCTGAGAGCGAAGACTTCAAAAGCAGCATGGACAGATAACACAATTATGGGTGAGTCATTGGAAAGATTTCAACACTTAGAAATGAGAAACAGAAAACAGTCCCTACAAAGTGAAACCTTGATCCCTAAGAGAGAGAATCCTAGCTTGAATCCTCTGCAGCAAAGGGGAAATTGGGTTCCCCAGCAAGTGGCTGATCCATGTCCTCTGAACTTACCACAGCCAATAGAGGCCTTGCAATGTCTTGGGGTGGTACAGAAGCCAGGAAATCAGCAGCTGGGGGGAGAACAGCCACAGCAAGGAGGTTGGCCACAGCCCCCAAACGTGCAACCCCTGGGCATAAATCTGCAGCCAGGTTGGGGCCTACAGCAACTGGGGTGGCCACAAGAGCGATGGGGAGCCCAGCAGGAAGCCTGTCAGACCCTGCCTTTGCCAGCCAGAGACCCCAACCCTGAAGAGAGGGTGGGTTCCAGTCTGAGGCATCTGCAGCAATGGGTAGATGGGTTTCCCCAGCAGATGGATGATCAGCAGCAGCAGAGGGCACCACCACCCCCTGCAGTCCAACAACAGAGAAGACCACTACAACCCCCACTTGCGCAGCCACCATTGGGAGGCCTACAGCAGCAGGGGGTACCATCCAACCCCGCTGGCCAGCAGCCATGGAACCAGCCCCAGTGGGGGCCACAGCAGCCTGTGTTTGCACCACCCTTCAATGCAACGTTTGATGGGGACCCAGAGAAGCTGATTTTTTTCCTCAACCAAGTGCGTTCTCATCTAAATCGCTGGGCCTATCTCTATCCGGAACCAGGGGCCATGGTTGACGTCATTGGGGCCAACCTGGAGGGAGAAGCATCTGAATGGCTGAACAATCTATATAGCGAGCAAGCCCTCGAATTGGAGGATCCCCATCTCTTTCTCTTAGGACTGAGAGAACGATTTGAAGACCCATCCATCGGCCTCAAAGCAGCAGGACAAATTCACAAAATAAAACAAGCAGGGAGGCCTGCCCTGGAGTACGTGCGAGAGTTCCGCAAGATGGCAGGTCGAATAGAGGGGTGGCCTGAGCAGTCCCTCATCCATCACTTCATCGAGGGATTAGATGATCACCTCTCCCAGGCTTGCATCTATCGAGAAGTACCTGATCGGCTGCAGGAGTGGTACCAGACGGCCGTGAAGCTGGATGTTAAGCTCTCTCGCTATAAAAAGCCTCCCCCACAGGAACCCGAACAGCAACCAGAGCTACCTGAACAGCAATCACCCCCACGAAAGCCTTCAACCACTGCAAGGGCTGAGAGACCCAGGCCACCTGCACGCCCTTCCTTCGAGTGTTTCCGGTGTGGACAAGGAGGACACCGAGCGGCCACCTGTCCAGTCCCCTACCCTCGACTGCAGAGCAAGCCAGGACCGGCGATACAAAAGAAACCTGCTCAGCGGCTACCAAGAGAAAAATCTAATCGACTCACGCAAGAACCAGTCGCCCAGGTTACACCCCACACACAGGAGGATGCCAAGACTCCAGGTGGACCTGCCCCTGCTCTTCCCTTCTTTGATAGCGACGATGAAGGAGAAAATGACCCAATGGTGAGTCAACAAATCCTGCCTTTTTCACTGCCCGCCAAACTTGTAATCCCTACGTCTGGGGCACAAATAGACTTAAACGTACTAATTGATTCGGGATGTACCCGCTGCATTATTAGTCTGGCGTTTGCCATGAAAATGGGCATAAGGGCAAAACAGCTTTCCAAACCGATGAGATTTGAGCAAGCCGATGGCTCCCTGATGGGAGGGACTCTTATTACACAATTAACTGAGCCTTTACGCCTAGAAATAGGTGCACACTGGGAGTTTATTCGTTTCCTGGTGGCTCCAAAGATGACCGAGGCAGTGATCCTGGGACTAGCCTGGTTGGACAAATGGAAGCCATTTATCTGGTGGGAGAAAGGAATGAGAATTGTGAGACTACCTATAGGGCCTGATCCCCCCATTGATTCAACAGATGTTACCGGGCGTCTTAAGCCACCCAATGAGCGAGTGCACATGGCCGCCTCACTGACTCCAGGTGAACCAGTCATCCCCAAAGAATACTTGGACCTGGCGGAGGTGTTCAGTGAAAAAGAATGTGATGCCCTACCCCCTCACAGACCCAATGACTGCTCCATCGAACTGGTGCCCGGAGCCAAACTCCCACGTCCGAGGATGTATGCTATGTCCCCCCTCGAAATGGAGGAGATGCAGCGATATGTGAACAAGAACCTAGCGAGGGGGTTTATTGAACGGGCCAAATCTTCCGTGGGAGCCCCTGTGTTGTTCAAAGAGAAAAAAGATGGGTCTCTTCGTCTCTGCGTAGACTACAAGGGACTCAATGCTGTAAGTGTGGAAAATAAATACCCCCTCCCCCTCCTAAAGGATTTATTGACCCACCTGGCTAAGGGGAGTGTCTTCACTAAGTTAGACCTAAGAGAGGCATACTACCGGGTGAGAATAAAAGAGGGAGACGAGTGGAAAACTGCCTTCAACTGCCCTATGGGGAGCTATCAGTTCAAAGTCATGCCATTTGGACTACAGGGGGCCCCAGCTGTATTTATGCAGTTGATTAATGAGGTTCTACATGATCACTTGTACAAAGGGGTTTGGGTGTATCTTGATGATATCCTGATATACAGCACAAACATGAATGATCACATAAAGCTAGTGAGAGAAGTGTTAAAGAAACTATTGAATGCCAAGCTTTATGTCAAATTGTCAAAATGTGAATTTCACCGAACCCAATTAGACTATCTTGGCTATCGAACTTCCAATGAGGGTATTGAAATGGATCCGGCCAAGGTAAAAACTATAATCGAATGGCAACCCCCTAGGACTCGCAAACAGCTCCAAAGCTTTCTGGGTTTTGCCAACTTTTATCGTCAATTCATCCCTTCTTTTGCCGAGATTGCCCTTCCTCTTACAGAACTACTCAAAACAGGCAAAGGAGGAGGGAAGCCACGACCGGGCCAACCACTAGCATGGACAATGAGCTGTCAAACAGCTTTTGAGAATTTAAAGAGACTATTTGCCGCTGAACCGGTTCTAAAGCACCCCTGCCCAGGGGAACCCTTTGTGATTCAAGCCGACGCCAGCGATGTGGCGGTTGGAGCAGTGTTACTTCAAAAGAACAAAAATGGGATCCTGCAACCCTGTGCCTACACCTCTAAGAAATTCACTGAGAGCGAGCGAAGATGGGCAATCTGGGAAAAAGAGGCCTTCGCAATTAGGTGGGCGCTATTGAACTGGCGACACTATCTAGAAGGGAGCAAGGTGCCATTTGAGGTATGGACTGATCACAAGAACCTAGAGGCACTGAAAACTCCTCGCAAATTGTCACCAAAGCAAGTACGGTGGGCACAGTACTTTAACCGCTTCAACTTCACTCTAAAGTACATACCAGGAGGAAAGAACTTTCTAGCTGATGCGCTATCCCGGTTACCCCAGTACAAAAGTGAACGAGAGCAGGTTAACGAGGCAATTATTCCCAATCCACAAACTGTCACTCAACTTACACCTCGCAGGGTCCCCAATCCGGATGACCCTGGAGTGAAGAAAATAAAACGAGAGCTCCTCACTGACCAATGGTTCAAAGATAATCAAGCGTCCCTAACATGCAGGGATGGCTTGGCTTACAAAGGGGGAAGTTATATTTGCCAGAAGCACTCCGTCTTAACGCTCTCAAACACAGCCACAATGTAAAGCAAGCTGGACACTTTGGATATTTGAAAACTCTACACCTCACCTGCCAGCAATTTTGGTGGCCGGGGCTGAAAAAGGATGTGGAAAACTTTGTAAAAAGTTGTACTGTATGTGCCACAATGAAAAGAATCCTGGGAAAAACTCCTGGGCTACTGCAACCCGTGGCAGACCCTTCTCAACCCTGGGAAGAAATAGCTATGGACCTTATAGTGGACCTACCTGAAAGTAGGGGAAATTACAGTACTTGGTACAATGGAAGGGATACCCATTGTCTGAAGCCACCTGGGTGAAATCTAGTGAAGTGAACGCTGACAGATTGATCGAAAAGTTTCATGTGAAACACCCCAGCAAACCGAAAGATAACCCTTAACATATGCTTTTGTTTACTTTACAGGTTCTGTCCTTCTTGTAAGGGGGGCCGGATGTCAATGCTGCAAATACTGTATATTCTTGCTTTGACAATATGCAAAACTGTCTGGCATTTATTGGGTTAATACTTAGCTTAGACTGAGCGGGGAAAAAGCCCGGGAAAGAAAGAGGAAGTAAACGTTTGACCTTCTCACTAATTGGATAATGTGACCTGTGACTGCATGAGAAGGGAGGGGTTGAGCAAGGAAAGCTTGATGCCAGCGACAGGAAGTTCAGATTCTGGCATTAACCAGTCCAACCTGTTGACCGGCAAAATTTGTAGCTCTGCAAATAAAGACTTTAGGAAACATGCCTGAAAGTTCTTTGAAGTGCTTCATTAGTCGGAACATGTGACAACACCTCCATCCAATCAGAACACAGCCAAGCTCTCATCCAATCAGTTCATACCCCCGCTGGCAGTTAAAAGGAAGAAACAGCTATGATCATACATTGCTCCTAGAAGCATGAAGCCAAAAACAGCAGCCTGAAGATGACGAATGGGACTTCGTCGAAACATCGCCAAGACAGTTCCAATTTGACATGGGAGAAAATCTGAATAACCAAAGTAAAAATGTGACTCTTGGGTATATCCATGTTAAAAATCAATAAATAGTCAATCACCAAGAGAATAAAAATAGAAAATTTATTTACTGAACCTAGCTTTCTCCGGTAGCTCCCGGCATCGTCAGGGAGCTACCGGCGATGCCGGGAGCTTCCGGTGAAAGCTAGGTTCAGTAAATAAATTTT
Source organism: Crotalus tigris (assembly GCF_016545835.1). Lineage (NCBI taxonomy): Eukaryota > Metazoa > Chordata > Lepidosauria > Squamata > Viperidae > Crotalus > Crotalus tigris. The sequence goes on from NW_024097006.1 coordinate 1,384,250, forward strand.
CTATTTTTATTCTCTTGGTGATCGACTATTTATTGATTTTTAATATGTGTGTGTGTGTGTGTGTGTGTGTGTGTGTGTAAAAGATTACATTTAAAATTGAACATTTTTTTCATATATTGAACAAAGAAAAGTCAGTCCATCCTGGTTCCAGTTGTCTCATTAAGTTTAAATCACTCCTTCCTGCTTATCTTCATAGAGTAAAATCTTTTTCTTATCTAGAAATTTTACCTGGGAGTTTCTTTTTATCATGGAATCCTCAGCCTTGTTAACGTCCTTAAAGACAAAGTCCCAAATTTGTCTTTTTTCTCGGTGCTCTTCTTTCAGTTGTGTTGTGAATTTTATATTAACACCATAATAGTAAAAGTTAGTATCAGGTTCTTCCAAAACTGTAATGCATTGCTCTGCATTTTCTGCCTTTTCAACTACTTGTGAAGTTACAACTATTTGTGAAATTGCCTTGATAATATCATAGCATTCTCCACATGTTTGCATCTCAGTAATTTGAGAGCATTTTTTAATCGTCCTTAGCGCACAGCTGGTCAACAAATTGGTCAACAAATTGGAGAATTTTGTTAAAATACCTTTCAAGAATATTTCTAATACTCTATTTATCCATCTTGGCTTCCGTTTTTAGTCAGGATCAGAAAGGTTTGCCACCCACAGCAGAGAAAACAATGCTACAAGTTAGTACAATATTAGACTAAAATCACAGCTTTATATATTTCCGCCAGCTTTTTTTTTCTTTCTTCACAACACTTCCTTATTTGGCTTGCCTTAACAGCCTTAACAGCCCCTTGTTATTTAAGACAAAGAGAAATCCTTAAAATGGTGTGAGTCTTCAAAAAGGCACAGCAGCAAGTTTTTTTTTTATTGAAAATTTTTAAAAGTTTTTACAAATAACAAAAAAAGAACAACAACAAAAAAAAAACAAAAACAAAACAACCCTCACCCAACCCCTCCCAAACCACCCCTTCCACCCCCCCCGAGCTTCCAAGAGCTGAATATAGGCTTAATTAAAATTTTAAAAAACCTAAACAAATTTTAACAACTTATAAAATAGTTAATAATAAAATATATATGACATAAGCATTAAAAAGAAAAAACACTTAAAAAGAAAAAAAGAAGAAAGATAAGAGAAAGAAGAAAAGAGATAGAAAAAAAGAAAAAAAGGAAAAAAGAGAAAAAGTACAATCTATAAAATATTAAAAATTATATACAAGTTATAAAAAAGCTAGATGATATTTTTTTATATCCAATTTATGTTGTATAAAATTTATCCATTTTTCCCATACGGCAAAAAATTTCTCTTGCGATTGCTCCTTTAAAAAAGCCGAAATCTTTGCCATTTCCGCCAGATAAGAAACTTTAAAAAACCACTCTTGCAAGGTAGGCAAAGATTCCTTCTTCCAATATTGCCCTACTAGCAGCCTTGCGGCTATAATCAAATTTAACATCAATATAATCTCCTTAGCATCACAATCAATAACAATACCTAACAAAAATAATTGCGGAGTAAATTTTACCCTCTTTCTAAAAATTCTTTGAATATTCCACCATATCTTAATCCAAAAAGCTTTTATGTTTTTACACAACCATCAAATATGATAATAAGTGGCGTCCAAACAACCACATCTCCAACATTTAGGCTGTAAGTCAGGGTACATAAGAGACATTTTTTGTGGATCAAGGTGCCATCTATAAAACATTTTATAAAAATTCTCCCTTAAGTTCTGGGCTTGCGTAAATTTAACATTCCTCACCCAGATAATTTCCCAGGTATCCAGTGGGATTGGTTCACCAAAATTTTGTGCCCATTTAATCATACAATCTTTAATTAATTCAGATTCTGAATCCAATTCCACTAGAACCCCGTAAACCCTCTTAATGTGAGTTTGTCTTTGATCCTTTACTTGTTTAAAAAGATTTTCATCTTCTCTAAGCCAGCCCATATTACAATCCATCTTCCATCTATCCACTATTTGTCTATATTGAAACCATGAATAGATAATATTTTCATGTACTAAATCTTCCAATGATTTTAACTGCCAATTTTGACCATCCCATCTAAGTAGTTGTGTATAAGAGACCCTATCCATTTTAACTCCTCTCCTTATCCCCTCTATCGCATGCCAAGGTATGGCCCATAAAGGTATTTTAAAATCACTCTTATAATATTTCCTCCAAACCCGAAGTAAAGAGATCCTTATAATATGTGATTTAAAAACTCGATCCACTTTTTTATTAAAAATTAAGTAGGCATGCCATCCAAAAAGTAAATCCCAACCCTCCAGATGGAGTATTTCTACATTTGTTAAATTTACCCAATCACTAATCAATGTTAAGACCACAGCATCATAATATAATTTCAGATTCGGTACCTTGAGTCCACCTCTCTCACGGAAGTCTTGCATGATTTTAAGCTTTACCCTTGGTTTTTTCCCTGCCCAAATAAATTTATTAATGCCTTTCTGCCATTCATTTAAATTAACCTCATTCTTTAAAATAGGTAGCATTTGAAACAAAAAGAGAAATTTTGGTAGGACATTCATTTTAATCACTGCAATTCTACCCATAAGAGATAACTGTAACTTATTCCAATTCTTCAAGTCTTTCTGTACCCTGATCCACAACCTTTCATAATTATTCTTATACAATTTTACATTAGAAACAGATAAAATAACCCCCAAGTATTTTACTTTATCAACAACTTCAAAATCAGTTAGATTAACCAAAATCTGCTTGTCCCGATTAGTCATGTTTTTAGGTAATATTTTAGTCTTATTATTATTAATTTTAAAACCCGAAACACGTCCATATTGATGAATCAGCTGTAGTAACTTTACTACAGAATAGGTAGGTTGAGACAGAGTAACCACCAAATCATCTGCAAAAGCTCTTAACTTGTATTCTTTTTTGTTAACTTCTATTCCTTTTATTTCCTGCGACTCTCGAATTTTAATCAACAAAATTTCCAATGTTAGAACAAACAGTAACGGTGACAATGGACATCCCTGTCTTGTACCTTTTTCTATTGTAAAAACCTCTGACAAACCCCCATTAACAATAAGTTGTGCCGTTTGTTTTTGATATATAGCACCTAGAGCTTGTGATATTTTTTCTCCAAAATTCATCTCCTCAATTAATCTTAACATAAACTGCCAATTCAATTGGTCAAAAGCTTTTTCAGCATCTAAAAATATCAGCCCTGCAGAAATTTGGTTGTTCTTATCTAAATATTCTAATAAGTTAATAATTTGTCTAGCATTATTTTTCATATACCTTCCGGTTATAAAACCCGATTGATCCTTATGTATAAGCTGATGCAAAACCCTCATAAACCTATTAGCTAAATTTTTTGCAAAAATCTTATAATCTACATTTAAGAGAGATATAGGCCTATAATTCTTTGGTAAGGTAAGATCTTGGTCCTCTTTTGGAATCAAGGATATAAAAGCACTGCGCCATGACGGAGGAATCTCTAAACCCTGTAATATATTATTAAAAAGCTCACATAAAGGTTGAGTCATCTCTTCTACTAAGGTTTTATAATAAATAGATGTCAGACCATCCGTACCCGGCGCTTTACCTAATTTTAATTGCTTAATAGCTGTCACAATTTCCTCATTGGTAATTAAACCTTTAATTTCTTGTTTCTGATCTTCTGTTAGTTTAGGAAAGTTAGCCTCACTTAAATAATTATTTATATCTAAAGTTTGTACATTAGTACTCTTATATAATTTCTGATAGTAATCTAGAAAAGATTTCTTGATCAGCTCCTTCTGATACACTAATTTACCATTATAATTTATTTTATCTATAATTCTCTGTCTCTGTTTCTTTCTTAATTGATAGGCCAACCATCTCCCTGGTTTGTTAGCATTACAAAATGTATTTTGTTTCATAAACATTAAATTAGTTGCAGCTTGATCAGCCATCAACATATTAAATTGTGTTTTTAGCAACTTTATAGCTTCTTTAACCTTTTCATCTGAAGGATTTAAAATCAAAGACTTCTCTTTTAGTTTAATCTCATCTTACAATTCCTTACGTTTCTGAATCTGCTTTTGTCTATGAACATTATTCATTTTTATCAAAATCCCACGCATGAAGGCTTTACCTGCATCCCATACCATTGATATTGATGTTCCCTTATACATATTTAAGGCAAAATAATCCTTTAAGCACTCCTTTAGTTTTTGAACATTCTTTTCTTGTTTAAATAAGTTCTCATTCACCCTCCAGGATCTCCTCTCCTCTTTTTCAACAGCCAATTCCATCCAAACTGGACTATGATCTGTCAGTGACCTAGGAAAAAATTTTACATTCTTTACCCTATTATATAAGTCAGTTGTAATCAGGAAAAAGTCAATTCTTGAGAAAGATTGATGTCTATCTGAGAAGAAGGTAAAATCTCTCTCCTCTTGATTACGTTCACGCCAATAATCCCTCAGCTCCCAGTCCTCTTTCAGATCAAAAAAGGCTTTAGGTAATTTAGCCTGTTTGAAGAAAATAGAAGAACCTTTTTTGTCCTTTTGTGCATCTAAAACACCATTCCAATCTCCCATTAATATCACAGACCTATAGTCCAACGAAGTTATTTTCTGATGTAACAATCTATAAAATTGTTCCTGTTGCTGGTTTGGTGCGTACAATCCCACTATAAGTATTTTCTTACCATATAGACCAAGTTCAATCATAACATATCTTCCTTGAGGATCTGATTCTACCAGACAAGCTGGTAGACTTTGCTTAACATAAATAACCACACCCCCTTTTTTCCCAGGGGCAGGAGATACAAAATGAGATCCCAAGTGAGCATTAGCTAAATATTTTTGATCTTTAACTAAGATATGAGTTTCCTGCAAGCAGATAATATCATTATTATGTTGCTTTAGATAGTAAAAAATTTTCTTTCTTTTCTGCGGGGAATTAAGGCCGTTAGCATTCCAGGTCAGGAACTTTGCCATCTCCCTTGACCAGGAGCCTGGAGAAAACTGCCTGAAGATCTGCCACTGAGGTATGTGTTGCAGAACTCTTGGGTCTTGCTCCTCCCACCGGCATTGAAACACTTTCATGAGAAGATTCTTTAACTTCTTTCTTCTGTTGTTCCTTTTCCTTACGTCTGTGTGCTGCACGAGTCATTCTCTGCTCTTTAACCTCTGTTTGGCACAGCCATTCCACCTGTGATTTTCCAACAGCCATCAAACCTAATCCTTCAGACTGCTGTTCCGCCTCTTTGCCGCCCAGAGCTTTCTGAATCATAGATGGAGATGAGCCTGCTCCCAGGACCGTGTTATAAAACTCTTTAGCTTTGACAACCGTATTAAGTCTGTAACGTGTCCCCGCATGGCTCAAAACAATACCCGTCGGAATCTCCCATCTGAATGGCATCAATCTTGTTTTAAGTTCATTAGTTAAAAAAGCAAAGTCTTTTCTATTTCTTAAAATTTTAGATGGGATTTCCTTTAAAATGATGACATCTTGGGCAGCAATCTGGAATCTCTTATTGTAAAAAGCTTGTATGATCTCGTTACGCAGAGATCTCTTTGCGAAGCAAATCACCACATCTCTTGGAAAATTCTTTTGTTTCGCAATCCAAGAGTTAACTCTGTAGATTTTTTCCACTTCTCTATGTAATCCATCTTTATCCCTATTCAAAACAACAGCTAGATCATTAATCACCTCTCCATCAGGTCTTGATTCATATCTTCTTTGAGACCCCTAATTCTCAAAGCATATTCCATTTGCCTATACTGAGACATAAGAATATCCTCTTGTGAAGTTTCCATCTTTTTTTCCATATCTTGGAATTTGTCCTCAAGGAGATCTACTTTCTCTGCAACTTCTTCCAGTCTGGAATCCAACTTCACAACCACAGAAGCCAATCCTGATAAAGCTGTAACTATATCTTGCCTCAAAATAATATTATTCTCCACTAAAAGCTTCTTCATTTCCTCTTTAGTTTCAGATTTGTTCTGTTCAAGAAGATCTTTATTCTGTTTAAAAAGGTCCTTCATTTCCTCTTTACTTTCAGACTTACTCTGTTCAAGAAGTTGCTTCATTTCCTCCCTGATTTGAGATACAGCATTTCCCATTATATCTTTAATGTCTTGTGCAGACAAACCTGGCAAGGGAGGAGAAGATGGAGGTGTAACCTTAGGTTGCAGCGCTGGTGGTATAACTTTAAGTTGTTGTTGTACAGTTGCAATTGCAGGAGAGGAAACCACCTTAGAAACTATAGAAGCTGGTTGTCTCTTTGAAGCCATTTTTTAAAAATCTTATTCTCTCTTTCTTTCTTCTTTAAAAAAAAAAGGAAAAATACTAAAATCCTTAAAATTAAAAAAAAAAGACCAGGGAGAGTGCAAAAAAAAAAACTTCAAAACCTCCAAAACACTTTAAAAGAGAAAAAAAAAACTTAAAAGAAAAAAGAACTGTGCTATCCATATGTTTCATTTAAATCCGTTCTTTCTTTCCGGAAAGGAAAAAAAAGCACTTTCAAAACGCCATCTTACTTTCACTCTCACTCTCCTCCACAGAAAAAAACAAAAGAAAAAAAAATCAGCATAAACTAAAAGAGAAATAAAAAGAAATAAAACTCTAACTCTAAGTAAAATCCTTTAAACAGTTCTGTCCGCTTTAAAAATCACTCACCAGGAAGCTTTAAGCGCGGCGATGGTAGCGGCGTTTCACTTTGTTTCCGAAGAAACAAAGACAGCTGGGAGGCGAAGAAAGCACGAGCTCCGAGGGAACACTCTTTCTACCCCCCCAAAAAAGAGATCCAGGGGGGGTTAAGAGGTTCTACCTCTATTCGTGTGGTCTCTACCCCTTCCCTTCGTCCGGGAAGGGGATTTCGAGCCGCGGGCCAGCTGATGCGCGCTGTGCTCCGCAGATCTAACGCTGTCCCAGGAGGACGGCTACAAAGTAGCCGCCATCATCGTCGCTGACCACCGGAAGCGCACAGCAGCAAGTTTTAACTTGGCTTGAAAAGAATAATAGTCTTCGAAGGTGATTAAGAATGGAAAGGCACAATTTATTGTCCGTTTGAAAAGTGGATTTCAAACGTCAGCTTCTTCAAACTTGAAGAGATTATAACCACTCCCCCCAGCTTTGGCATGCAGATTGCTTCAGACAGACTTCTGGGAAGATGGCCAACTGGGTGGCATGCCTGGGAAGAGATCTCTGAAGGATTTCTTCCTGGGATGCAGCTTTTCAAACTTTTAACTGAAGGGACTGGTATTCCTTCCATTTTTAAGATCCATCCAGTCAGTATCAGTCAAAACACTTTCCCTTGGAACCCTCCAAAACAGTTGCAAGCTGGCAGACAGTTTCTGGAGCTCAATTAGTTTTTGTAACCATTCCTCTGTTGTAGGAATCAATGTAGTCTTCCATTTCTGAGCATAGAATAATCTTGCTGCTGTCAACATATATAACATCAAAGTTCCATATATTTTTTTCTAGGCCTTTGTCCATTGGCCCCAAGAGAAAAGTCTCTGGTTTTCTTTCTATATTTAATTTAAGAATTTTCTGTATTAACATATGAATCCTATTCCAATATTTTGTTGTTTTATCACACGTCTACCATAACTGGTAAAACGTCCCCTTCTTTGCCTTTACGTTTCCAACATTCATTTGAAATACCTTTATACATTTTTAATAACTTGTCTGGTGATAAGTACCAATGATACATCATCTTGTAAAAGTTTTCTTTTAGATTGTAATTTAATGTAAATTTTAATCCTTTATTCCACATATTTTCCCATTGCTCAAGCATTATATTACATCCAAAATTCCTTGCCCACTGAATCATATAATGTTTTACTTGTTCATTTTCCAGATTTAAATTCAATAACATTTTGTAAACTTTAGCAATAATATGTTCATCACTACCACACAGTAGGCTTTCCAATTCATTTTTAACAAAATTAAACCCATGATTCTTTTTATCTAACTTGAATTTTCTTTCAATTGCATATATGTAAACCAATGGCAGACATGACCTTTTGATTCTAGCTCCTCCTTGGATTTGAGGGTAGGCTCACCCAAGTTGAAAGATGTTTTAGCATTAAGTCCACCAAATTGGCCTCATCATCATCTCTTTTCTAAAAAAGTCTTCTTGCAGGGAAACCCAAAGTGGCAGCTTCATAGAGAACCTTGTTTTATATTTAATCCAAACTCTCAAAATGGTGTGCCTGGTAAAATGAGTATTAAAATCAACATTTACTTTGTCATACCACAGATAGCCATGCCAACCAAACCTTAATTCATGGCCTTCTAGGTCCAGTAACCTCTTATTCTGAAGGTTCACCCATTCTTTTAGCCAAACCAAACAACAAGCATCAAAATACAGTTTCAAATCAGGTAAATCCAAACAGTGGCTCTTATTGCTAAACTTTCAGTTTCTATTGCCGTCCATTAAGCTTTTGAGAGTCACAGTTAAAGTTCTCTTATGAAGGTAAACTCTCCCCAATCCCCTCCTAGCATTTACTTAAGAAACAACAATGGGCAACTGAGTATAGGCAGCTCAAGTACAGAGACAAAAGTTCCTTTCAGTGAGTGGAGACACTGGTGCCTCTTTTATGTAGCCATTTATAGATATATGGCAGTCTTCCTGAGATAGCTAACTTTTTTTTAATGTGGAATGTGTGTCATATGGGTTTTAATGGCCTGGTATGAAACTATGGATTATTTGAACAGAAGACACATAGCTATCCTTTAATCTTCCACTGTAAGAACCTCCCCCCCCAAAAAAACACTGAGAATTTTTATATGGAAATTAGAACCTATATTGATATTCTCAGCTTTCTCACCTTATCTGGTACCTTAAATGTGTTGCTGAGTGGGGAGGTGTGTTTTCCTATGCACAAATCCACAAACTAAAAAAAATACTGTCCTGTGATACTCTTTGTGTCTCTGTAGTTATGAATGTGGAGTCAAGCAATGGAATATCCTTTGTCTTCAGTGGAAGGAACGCCTCCCTTCCCTCCATTCAGAAAAACTCCAGAGAAGAAAATGCTCCTTTGCTCTCTCTGTGTACAGGAAAATTCTGGCAGAGAACAGTGAAAAATGTTGGGATTCTATAATAAACATATTTTGAGGGATTTAGCATTGGAATAAATACTGTTGTTTGCTTTATTTTCCAGTCTACCACAAGAAGATGATGGAGGACATGGTGGTCATAAATATGGAGATGATAGTGAGTTATTTGTCCCATGAATTATTATGGCTTCCCCTAATGAAAGGCGAGGAGGGGTGTGTTGCTTCAAAGCATCCCCAACACATCATCCACTCCCTTTATACACTAATTCCATTTTAGATGGCGTGTCCTATGTTTCAGGTGCCAGTCCTCAATGGGTCCTTGGTCCCTGGGTGCCCCACCACAGCACCTGTAGCAGAGATAGGCACAGCAGAAGCTTCTCAAAGGCAACCCCATAGTTTCTGCCAATATGGTCACTGGGAGATGATGGGAGCTGGTGATCAACAGCATTTATGGGTTTTCTCTCCTGACTGTCATTACACACATACACACACAATTAAAAAAACTTGACAAACACAAATATACTAAAAAGAAAAAAAAGAAAAAGGAAAAGATAAAAATGAACAAACAACACTTTTTACAAATCAGATAAAAATTATCTGAGCAGAGATTTATATGACTGTAGTATTAAACATAGTATTAGACTCTCCATTAATTTTTTCTCTTCCTGTACAGTGACTCGGTTGGTGAACCATAGCCATTTCTGGACTCCAAGGCCCACGTTGATGGTCCCTGAAGAGTCAAAAGTTGCATTATTGAAATGGGGATTTTAATTTTGAATGACAATCGAGAAATGAAAAAGGTTTTGTATGCTTGCAACACTGCAATATTCATAAACCTAAAAAACTGCTACCTTCCAAAAATCCTCAAAGGGAAATCTGATCTTTTCTATGATTCCATCATTTCACCACCATCTAAACTTCCTTCTGCATTATTGCAAAGAATATAAATATCTTGTTCAAAATACTGCCAGTTTCTCTGTTAGCCCCTCAAGTTCATTGAGAAGGAATGGGCTCCATTTGGGCATCACTTCACCCATAAATATTAAATGCATTTCTGCTCATTCACTAATCCCGTGTTCATGGGCTGTATGATAGGTGTAGAGATGAAATGTTGGATAGTTGTATGTCAGCTGTCATCCACTGAAGAGTTTCTGACATTCCTCTGCATTTTAAAAATAATATTACTGATTCATTGGGTTTTGTAATATAGTTCTAAATAGTCCTGGGTAAGGGAGACAAGCATCATCTCTTGAACAAACAGGACTAGATGTATGTCAGAGTACAATGTATTACTTACCAGCATGATACTCTGCGAGGTGAGGGTGAGAGGGTATATTTCTGATACTGCTTTAAAGGTTTGCTCCCTGTTATGTTTCTATTTTGTTATCTGAATTAATCAAAGGGATCTTCTAGAGCAGACATGTCAAACTCGCGACGTCATGTGACGTTGCGCAACGAATTGGAACAATTTTGCCATTGCCGGCAATGGGGTGGGCACGGCTTCCATGTAACGCTTCTGGCCCATGGGCCGGCAGTTTGACACCCCTGTTCTAGAGTATCTCCTCACCTAGTCACTTCGTGTAAGATCAGCTCATACGTTCCTCTCCTCCCTCACATGTTCCATGACTCTAGAAGGGTGTCTTTAATTGTCTTTTATCCACAGAGGGGGCTCCAAATTGAAGGATTAGATGTGAGTTGTAACACTTTGAAGCATCAAATATAATGGAAACATAATACAATTGTGCATTATGCAAAATGATATTTATTTTCCTTTATCAGAAAAATAGATCAAAGAGCTTCTGGATGAAAATGATAGCCATACTCTCTGACTCTTCTCTTTTTTGTCTTTGAATCAGGATTGCCTACAATTTTGGAAATCATAAGTACCTTATTCTATCAGGTATTATAATCAGCACAATTTTAAATTTCTTTTGGATGAAAAAGGCAGAGGGAGCAGGTTTGTACATTTGCCAATTTCATATATGTAACACAAATTAGTTTAAAATTTCATATTAAAAATGCAGCAGTGTAAGTTTTATTTACAGAAATTCAATATTCTAATAAAACTAGAGGGGCAGCCTGAAATTTCAATGCTGACTTCAAATAAGCACATTTTTTTCTCCAGTTTTCATTAATCTTTTTTTAAAATTTGGTATTGTTTCTCAGATTTTTTTTTTAAAAAATATGCCGGTATAAACAGGACTGCAATCCTAAACATGGAAAATCTTGGAAAAGAAAAGGAAATTTGCCTGCTCTTTCATCAGGCATTAGGCCACAACAATCCACTTAGCATGCTTACTCACCTTGCTTATCTAAATTGTGTTTTTTTCAGCAATGATTTTGACCACTATAAGTTTCATCAAACTGTAATTAATCACCAGGGAAAAATAGGGATCTCTGGTATCCAAGAGAATTTATGAAGCTGTAGCCCGATGGTGAACATTCTCAGGTGATAATTTTATATGTATGTGTGCATGGATGTCTTCTGTGTATACACATCTATAAATATACAAGTCCAAATATGATAGATAGATAGATAGATAGATAGATAGATAGATAGATAGATAGATAGATAGATAGATAGATAGATAGATAGATAGATAGATAGATAGATAGATAGATAGAATTGCAGAAGACAAGGGATGACTTTGGGAGAAATTTTTGCATAATTCCCGGTTAATTGAGAACCTGGAGAATTGTTCTTTTAGGGGGTCGCTAGATGCAGAGTTTGTTTCCCAGTTGATGTCAGTGTAGTTAAGTTGCCCATTACTATTGTGGTGTGCTTCCTGCACACCATAATTAATTGTGCCCTTTGGGTCATCATTTCAAAGACATTTCCTTACCAAAACAGACAAACAGAATGATTGTCAGGCAAAAAAGTAGTGAGAGCAGGAGTGATTTCTTACTGGCTTTCCTGTTGTTCCCTTGTGGGAATCTGGCAGGGGGCACCAGAAATTGCCTGCCTGCCTGTCTGCCTGCCTGCCTGCCTCCCTCCCTTCCTGCCTGCCTACCTGGTTGCAGAAGTGTTGTCCAATTGGTCCAGAGTTCAAGGGCATCATGAAAGGTGTCAGCCAATCCTAAGGTCTAAGGTTCAAGAATGAAATTCATACACTGGATCACACATGAGAAAATCTTGTTTCTAGGATACCCAAGTCCTTTATACAAGTCGCAGCCAATTGTCGCTAACTGGAATATTTACTGTGTTGCTGAACAAGTAACCAAACAGATCTTCTCTGTTCCTCTCTCCTTTCTACTGGTCTTGTTTGGGGACTTGGAGACCTCATGTCATCGTCCTCTAACAGCTCCAGCTGCTCAGGCGCTGTTTGTCATTGATCTGCCTCAAGTGATACCTTCCTTCCCCAGGCTGATATTCTTCAGGTTCCATCTCAGATTCTGACCATGGGCCATGACAAGTCAAAACAGAAATGTGAAAGGAGCCAGAGCTGACTATTTCAAGGGCAACCCTGAATGATGCGGTAGAAGGATAATCCTGATAAAGTCGTGTCCTCCAGGTGATAGCATCCAGGTTACTAAGGGAAAAAAAAGAAAAGCTGCATATTTGGTCCTAAAATCAAACAGACGTATTTGCTTTGGGGATTATTTCTATTATTCCCACCTGAATAAATGTAATTGTTCCTATCATATTTTTTTTTTTTAAATTAAGCTTTCCTTATGAAACGAGCAAGGATGAGTTCATGTTTAATGGCTCCAGGGGTCAGAAAAATGAATTAATGAGATGAAGAGGAATAACACAACCACTCTGGGATACCACTGACACTTTTCTTGCCAAGGCTGCTTTCCTCTGCCAAAGCCTTGCAAGCCCTTTGCGCTTTCACCTCCAGCAGAGAATCTGGGGAGAGTCTTCCAATGGTTAGAGATAATGTCTCTTTTGAAAGGAAGGAAATAGTTGAAAGGTTAAAGTGCAATTAAGCAATGCTTCTGTCAGAGATGCTGCAGGGTTTCCTGTGCTGCACAGGAGCTTGGACTAAATGACCTTGAAGCATGAGAAGACTGTGATAATTCTCTTATTATATGATTCTACACCTCAGCTATCCAAAATTAAACAATCAGTTGCTGGGGGTACATCTTGCAAAGTGACCTGGGAAAAGTTCAGTCCCATGGAACCTGAGGAAGTGTACAAGGCCTTCTCAGCTGCTAGTTTGGCCACTTTTGTGTTAGATCATGCCCTTCCTGGTTTATTAAAGCTGCATGGGAGGGGATGTGGGTTTGGGTCTGGGCAGTAGTTAAGCCTTCCTTGAAATTGAGAGTGGTCCCACCAGCTCCTGAAGAGGTGTTGTTGTCCCCTGCTCTGACTATGTACCAGCTTGGTCTTAATCCCAAACTGTGAGTCGTAAGGAAGTGGCTGGCCCTATGTACTTTCACAGAATGTTCTGTTCTCAGCAAGATGAAGAGGGCTCAGAGCCCAACTTGAAATGATCTTTGAAGAACAGGGAAGACATTGAAAGTAAAGATTAATCCAAATTGGCCTCAAGCACAAGAAGGATATGCTCAGGATATGAACATCCAGGATAAAAGAGGTACTCATTGTTCTTTATGACATCATGCAGGCTAAACATTACAAGGGCTAAAAGAAACAAAAACTTTAGCAGAATCAATACATTCAAACTGAGCTATCTCAATGAACCCTAGAAAATGAACTTAAGCTAAAGCATGCTAAATAAACAAACATATAACTTCTATAGATTAAATGTTGCAATTTCAATCATTGCAAAGGGATCATGTGATACTAATTGTAGGAATTTGAGAATGAGGTGAGACTTGGTAGGGGAGATAATTGGGGGACTTCCAATGATTTAAGAATCATAAATTATCTCTCAAGGTTGAAATAGCAAACTGTCCCTAGAGCAAAATACAATGTTTGGGTATATAGATACACTGATGTCAGCAGATGATGATGAAAGCTAGGTTTTTAAATAAATTTTTAGTCTCAGTGATCTATGTTTTAGTTTTTGAATACACTGAAGTAGAGTGAAGATTGCAATGCAATAGGTAGTTGAGAAGCAGTACTTAGTCCTATTTCATCCAAAATGTACTGATAGAAAGGGGGAAAATAAGATACATAAGAAGTGACTTTTAATCTTTATAGGTGTTATAACACCCTTGATACCATTTCATCTTCAAAATTGCACAACCCATAGCATGTACAGCAATCTATCCCTGAAGTAAAATATAATCAATTCATATATATTGAAAGATAAGGAAAAAAGTGTTGAAAACAATAGTAGCAAAGAACAAAAACAACAAAAGAAATGTAAAGAAGCATTTATTGTGTGTTTCCAATTTCTAGTTCTCCTCTTCAGACTGCAGGATGCCCTGCTGTATTCATGCAGCTGATAAACTAAGTACTACATGAGCACCTAGAAAGGAGTTTTGCTGTATTTGGAGCACATTCTAATCATACTGAAACTATGGCGGAGCATATAAAATTGGTCAGGGCTATGTTCAAAAAGCTTAGAGCAGCCCAGTTGTACATCAAACTGTCCAAATGCATGTAGCAGAGTTGGGATGAGAATGGGGCCAGCTGAGAGGCTTTGTGGGAGCCTTGCCGATTTGGCAGGAAGATGAGGAGCTGCCATGGGTGGTGGCAGGGCATGGCTTGGAGAGGGAAGAAAAAGGAGGAGGAAGCCAATAGCATGGAGGAAGAGACTGGAAGGTGGCGTTTTTTCAGTAGACTTCGAACGGAGCAGGCGAGAAGGCTTGGTAGAACTTGCCATTCTGAGCCAGCTAATTGAAGAGAAAGTAAGAAGCTGGGGTTTCATGTTTGCCTTTTGTTTTGTTGCAGGCAAGCTGGATGAAAGGGGGAGGGGTAGAGAATGAGAGTAGCTTGCTGGAGCTGTTTTCTTGAAGCAGGTTAGGCAGAGAGAGAGTGAGAGGCAGGGAAGGTGAAGTTTTATTGTTTCTTTCTCTTTCATTGAGGGCAGGCTAGAAGAAGAAAGGGAGAGAGGGAAGGTTGGGAAGTTTTAATTCCTTTCTCTCATTGGAATAAGCTAGGGAGAAGTAGAGTTAGGAAAGAGTTTGACAGGGTTGGGGGGTATGTCTTTTATTCGGAGATAGTTTTTTTTATAGGATTAGCCGGGGGAAGTAGAAAGGGATTACATGGAGTGAGGTCAGAGTGCGACGAGGTGAGTGGATAAGGAAGGCCTCTGCCAGCACCAGAGGTTGACTGCAATCATTCTAGGCAAGTTGTTGTCATCAAAAACTGATGAATATCAGGCCGACGCGACCACCATGGATGCTTGGAAGACAAGCTCCGTCTTCTTCGTCCAGTTTCGCTTTGCTGGGAGACCCTGAGAAGGGTTGAAAGTTGCCCTATAGGGTGACCAGCAAGGAGGGGCCTCTGCTGGATTGCGGGAGAGTGGTAGCTCTTCCACTAGATCCAGCGCAACCCTCCAAACCGGCAGATGAAAGACCGGCCATAGCAATATGGCTTGTCACTAGGTTGCAGACAGCCAAAGTCACACTTACTACCAGGCACCTACAAAGTAGCACGGATGAGACTGGGTGAGATCTACCTCTCTTAAATCCAACTATCTTTTTGACCTGCATAAGCTGCCTAAAGTACTTTCCCCCCTGTGTAGAGAGGGAAAGGAAATCTTATCCCACCCTCTAATAACAGTGGCAACTGACTATCCAGGGGAGCTTAAAACATTGAAAGAATTACTTGATTTTAACTGGACTTTTATTTTCCTAAAGTTTGAAGACTAAAAGATTCCTCATTTCTTATTTTTTACTCTATTTTTATTGAAGATTTGGGTTTTTATCTACAAAAAGAAGTAAAATTCTTAAGTGGTATGGGTGACACCTTGTAGCTAAACTTGGTATTACAATTTGTTATTGCCTAACAAGACTTGGCTCATAGCCCAGACCAGGGGTAGGCAACCTTGGCTCTTTTATGATTTGTGGAGTTCAATTCCCAGAATTCCTGAGCCATCATGGCTGGATCAGGAATTCTGGGAGTTGAAGTCCACAAGTCATAAAAGAGCCAACGTTACCTACCGCTGGCCCAGACTATAGATAAGACCTCTGTAAACTTGGAAGATATTAACTCTGAGAAGCCCAGCTGTGCTCTACACTTAGTGATAAAACTACTTTTACTTTCTGACTGTAAAGCTTTTAATTCTGCACACTATTAAAAAATGGATGAAGATCTGGAACAGACTCTTTTTTTTATGAGAACACTTATTAAAACTATTATCACAGCTACTGATGAATTAAGAGGCTACAGAAAAGAACAAGATGTCAGCCCAAATATACAAACTCAAATTCTGACTACAATTAAAGAATCAACTACACAGCATATAATAGAAGAAGAAGTGAAACAATTAAACAATACTACTAATTGATCAACAAATAGACCTAATAGAAAACCCAGAAAAGAGACTGACAATATGGAAAATGGAAAGGAGTCTCTCTACAAACCAGAAGAAGCTTGAGGAACAAGAAGAAGAACAGATGGAAGGGAAGATAAATATTCCAGGACAACTACATCAAGACAGAAAGAGAAAGAGACGTTTTGTTAGCATTCCCACAAAATTGATGATTGGATGCCCTCTTTTGTTTCAAATAATATGTATAATAACAGAGGGAGATCTATTTGATGATTTGACAGCATGGAGATGGAAGATGAGCTGGCAAAGAAAGAAAGCTAGAATAAGATTGAAAAAATTGGGGTTTTGACTTATTAGTTAAGATTAAAAGAGAATATACTTAAATAGATAAGATGTAATAAAGATAATTTTGAGCATCTAAAACTTGAAAGTATAAATATTAAAAGCTAAAGTTGAATATTAATTTGCCTACAAAGATTGAATGTAAAAGTAATTAAGACATATATAAGCTAAAACTCTATTGAAAATGTTCAATGTTTTATTTAGCGGATCTATTAAGAATTATATTAACTTAATACGAGATAGTCAACATTAAGAGAAAAAGGAAGTATCTGATGCTGAAAAAAGAGAAATTTTGATTACTAAGGTTAAGATATTTGGAAATTAATAGAAAATAAGAATGTTATATAGTATTATTAATAAGATGGTGTAAGATGGTGTGAAATAGTATAAGTTTGAACAGATAAGATTTGTATTGTGAATATTAGACTGTGTAATGAATTTGATAATGGGAACTTTGGTTACTCAAAATTTGGAAATTATAATCTACAAATGTTAAATTTAAATATTAACGGGAAATTAAAAATTGAGAAAATTGATTAGGACATTGATTGTCTATAAAGATTGAATGTTAAAATAACTATGGTAGGTATAAGTTAAAACATTATTGATAACTGTAAAAATGTTTTTATTCAATTGAAATAATAACAATTGTATTAGTTTAAATAAGAGACAGTAAATGCTAAAGGAGAAAAGAGGATATATGTAAGATGGTACTTTGAGATATGTATTAAACATACTTGTAAGTTATTGAATTATCAGTTAACCCAACCGCCATGTTGCTCTTGAAATTCTTAAATGTAAAATCAGAAAATTAATAAAACTTTCTTTTTTAAAAAAGCCTACTTAACATCATCCTGGGCAAGTTGTTTCCACTAGAGACTGACTACCATTGTTTTAGGCAAGTTGCTGTCACCAGAGTCTGACTGTCATCATTCTAGGCAAGTTGTCACCAGAGGCTGATTAACATCATCCTGGGTAAGTTGTTGTCATCAGAGACTGACTACCATTGTGTTAGGCAAAGTTGCTGTCACCAAAGATTGACTGCCATCGTTCTGAGCAGGTTGCTGCTACCAGAGATGGACTACCATTGCCTTACGCCAGCTGCTGTTATCAGGATTTGGCTACCATCTTTTCCTGTAAGTTCTTACTGCCTAAGATCAACCACCATCATCCCACATGAGTCACCGTCGAGACAGAGTAACCATGACCGCCCCATGTGCGTGGCTGCTGATCGTGAGTGAATACCACCGTGTTACATGCTATGTTAGGCAGAGGTGCCAACATGAAAGACCTCCTTGGGCTGGTGGTCATCTGGAAGGGAGGTCAGGAGGGCCAGAACTTAAGCGGACTCTACCAAAACTGAACATAGGTGGGCAGTATGGGAAAAGGATGCATATGCAATGCATTAGGCACTCTTAACCTGGAGGCATTTCTTGGAACAGGGAAAACACATTTTGAGATATGGATTGACCACAAGAACTTAGAAGTCCTAAAAACTCCATAGAGGTTGTTGACCAAACGAGTCCGCTAGGCTCAATACTTTAACTGATTCAATTTCATACTGCAATATCTCTCAGGAGGAAGAACTTCCTAGCAGATACCCTATCCAATCTACCACAATATAACAGTTCAAACCTGGAGGTGGTTAGACTGGTTATTCCAACCCAGCAACTAGCAGCTCCAGTCACCACCAGAGCACAAGCTAAACTAAAACACCAGGTAGCCAAGGGGAGCCCTGAAAGCAACACTGGAGAAGGACAAGTGGTTCTAAGCCTACAAGGGGGAATGCTTGATGCAAGATGATTTATCCAAATTGTACATCTCTGAAAGTCAATGGATGATGATCTTATAGAAAAGCCATGACTCCAAAGTTGTGGGACATTCTGGTTTAGTCAAAACCTTACATTTGGTTAAGCGCCAATTTTGTAGCCATCACTAAAGAAAGACATACAGAGTTATATAATAGTTACCCTACCTATGCCTCTGCAGAAAAGCATAAAGGGAAGACACCAGGGCTCCTCCAGCAGGTGGCCAAGCCCAAAGCCCCAGGGAAAGAGATTTCAATGGACATTATAATAAAGGTACCGGAGAGTTCAGGAAATGCCGTGATTTGGGTGATAATAGATTTATTTTCTAGACAAGTACATTTTGTGCCCTGCCAAAAAATCTCATCCACTTGCACCTTAGCCAAACGGTTTGTATAGCACATCTGTAGACTGCACGCAGCCCCAGAAAGAATAATTTTGGACCATAGCATCCAGTTCACATCATGGTTTTGGCAAGAGTTCTTAAAATTTTTGGGGACCACACATAGGCTTAGCTCCTCATGTCATCTGGAAATGAAGAGAGGTTGTGAGTGTGCTTCTTGTATCATCTGGAAATGAATGGATGTTGTGAGCAATATATCAGGTGTTACATTAATTATCAACAGGACAATTGAGCGACCTCCTTCCTTTCACTGAGGTTGCTTACAATAAATCAGTACACAGTAGCACTGGATTCACCCCCTTTAAAATGGCCATCGGGCAGGACTTTGTGTCTATCCCTAGGTTGCCCCAGGCCACCAAAAGACTTTAAAGTTGGGGACAGGGTTTATTTATCCGCCGAGTACTTACAGTATATCCAACCTTCCCCCAAAACTGGGCCTGAAATATGTTGACCCTTCCCCCATTAATTTAAGAACCTGATCACCACTGAGCTCGAGCTTCCAAAAAAACGTAGATGGGCCCCCTCGGTGTTCCACTGCAGCCTAGTGAAACCAGACACAGAGAGGCTGGAAATACTTGGGACGCTCCAAACATTGAATACTCCCAAAGCACTTAGACCTTCATCCATTGGCTGGAAATGGACTGGTCAAGGGGAGGGGGAAAGGGTTGGATTGAAGGGAAAAGCCTGTATGTTTTCTCATGGGAAATGTAGTTCTAGCCTAATAAGCACCCTTTAGAAAAAGAGCCTATCACTTCAAACCAAATAGAGTAGAGAGTCTTTCTTTCCTAATAGGACAATCCAGTTTGGGTAGGCCAGAAACCTTTTTGGATTGATGCTTCATTCTTTATATATATATAAAAAGGGTCAGTGGACAAATTATCTGTGATATTTGTGATTTCCCTCAACTTGCTCTGAGGATTTAATCATGTGTAGATTTGTCACAACTTCACGAACCATAAAGGACTATTTCTTCTTCATCCTAGAAGTTATTTCCATTTCCTTGCCATCCACTGGTTCTGCCCATTCTTTTCATTGGAGCTTAATCCTTTAAAAAAGGGAGCTCATTATACAGTTACTCCATAACGCTTTGTGATTTTATTCCGCTAAGAAGTTAATGTTGTGTAGATCTGCCACAATTCCACAGAGCATGAAAGTCTGGATTCTCTTTGTGCTGGCAGCAATTGCCTTTGCCTTGCCAGCCACAGGTAAGACACTCCCATTGCTATTCCCTTTGCTTCTGATGGGAGGGTGAGGAAGGTCCTTGGAGTAAATTGGGAATCAGGGCTTTCTTCTCTGAATGCTTCTAGTGTGGAATGTGTTCATATGGGTTTTAATGGCCAGATGTGAAATGATGGTTTATTTGCACAGAAGATAGATAAATATATTTTAAGCTTCCATTGTGAGTTCATGAAAATTCTCAGTCATCCAGATAGTTTTGTCTGGAAGTTGAGTTGCAGCAACTGGATTTCTTTCCTTCTTTTGCTTTGTAATGTTTGCTGTCTATTCAAGTATCTTCTTCTTTTTTGCATTCTAAGAAGTCCAAATAGAAAAGTGATATTTTTTAAATTAAAACTAGAACTTATATTTCTATTCACAGCTTTCTCACCTGTTCTTTAACTGGTGCCTTACATATCTTGCTGAGAGCAGAGGTCAGTTTTCTAATGCAGAAATCCACAAACTCAAAAAAAAAAAAAATACTCTGAAGGCAGATATCATATTCTGTGTGTCTCTATGTTTGTAGAATGTGGAGATGAGAAATGGAATATCCTTTGTTTTCAGTGGAAGGAATCTCTGCCTTCCTTTCATTCAGAAAAACCTTAGAGAAGAAAATACTCCTTTGGCCACTTCCATGTACAGGAAAATTCTGGCAGAAAACTATGAAATATAGTGGGCTTCTATAATAAAACTATTTTAAGCCATATACCATTGAAATAAACACCGTTGCTTTCTTTATTTTCCTGTCTAGCACAAGAAGATGCTGAAAACAGTGGTGAGTATTTTATCCCATAAATTATTCTGGATTCTCTTCATGAAAGGCCAGCAGGGGTATAGGAAGTGAGCCTTCAAAGCAACCCCAATCTATCACCCATTCCCTTTAAACACTCATTCCATTTTAGATGGGGTGTCCTATATTTCAGCTCCCAATGGGGCCTTGATCCCTGAGTGCCCCAACACTGCATCTACAGCAAAATAGACACTGCAAAGGCTTCCCAACAGCAACCCCAGCACTCTCTGCCAATATCCTCAATGGACTTCTAGATGATGGTAACTGTAGTTCAATAGCACATCCATTCCTGAATATCATTACACAGACACACATACAAACACAAAGTCAAATAGAAATGACAAATACAAATATACCCAAAAAAACCCACAAAAGAGACAAAAATGAACAGACACAACTGAGCAAAATGAAACAAACACTGCTAGTATATTAAAATTATTAATAATTGCTGTGTTACTAATGAATGCCATATACTATTATGATGTGAATCTCTCTTGATTCCATCATTCTACCACCATCTAAACTTCCTTCTGCATTATTGCAATGAATATTAATACATTTTTCAAAACACTGTCAGTTTCTCTTTCAGCCCATCAGATTCATCAAAAAGGAATGGGCTCAGTTTGGGCATCACTTCACCCATCAATATTAGACGTATTTCTGCTCATTCATTCATCCTGTGTTCTTGGGACCTAGGAAGGGTGTAGAGATGAAATGTTGGACAGTTGTTTTTCAGCTGTGATACACTGAAGAATGACATCCCCTTTTTTCTTCAAAATAATGTTATTGATTCATTGAATGTGGTGATATAGTCTGAAATCGTCCTGGATATGAGTGACAAGCATCATCTCTATTTTTTTGCCCCTTTGAATAGGTCTGATTGAAAAAATCTTTATTATGGGTAAGTATGTCAGAGTACAATGTGTTATTTTCCTGCAGAATCTCCTGGGAGGCGAGAGGCGGACAATGTTTCTGATACTGTTTTAGAGTTTTATCCCTTTTGTGCTTCTCTTTTTTTGCCTGAATTAATCAAAGCAATCCTCTCTAGAGCATTGCCTCTCCTACAGTCATTCCCCCCACAATCAGCTCAGACCTTCCTTTCTTTCCTTACATCTCATGGCTGTAGGTAGGTCCTTTTAAATTCATATAATCTGCACAGGAGGGCTCTAAACTGAACCGTTATATTTGGGGTGAATAGTGATATTTTAAAGGGTAAAATATAATGGAAACTTGTTTTGGTTTATTTTATTAATTTTTTATAATACCAATCTTAATAATTAGAAAGCAACACATTGTTGAGGTTTATATGTTTGACATTAATAATAGTACAATTTCCATTCCTACCCTTTATTCCATTTTTCTAACCATTTATAATGATATTTTAAAGTTAACAGTATAATGGAAACCTAATACAACTTTCTTTATGTAGAAATAATTATACTGATTTGCCTCGATTTGAAAAATAGGTCAAAATGCTCTCTGATGAAAATGGCAGTAATACTCTTTGACTTTTCCCTTTTTCTTCTTTAACCAGTACGGCCTCCACCAGTCACTGTTACGAGTAAGTATTTTAATATGTCAGATATTATAACCA
Source organism: Crotalus tigris (assembly GCF_016545835.1). Lineage (NCBI taxonomy): Eukaryota > Metazoa > Chordata > Lepidosauria > Squamata > Viperidae > Crotalus > Crotalus tigris. The sequence continues at coordinate 1,406,784 of NW_024097006.1, forward strand.
GCACAATTTCTATTTTCTCTTGGGTGAGAAATGCAAAGGGAGGGACGTTATTCACTTGCCAACTCCACATTTGTAGCAGAAATTAATTTAAAGTGTCATGTAAGAAATTCAGCTGTGCATGTTTCATTTACAGTGATTCAATAGTCTAATAAATATTTAATGCACTAATAAATTCAGTATTCTTTTTTAAGAACTGGTATTTGTTTCACACTATTTGGAACAGACAGATTAAAAAACATCATACTCCATGTCCATATGCCAGTATAAGCAGGATTGCAATCCTAAACCTGGAAAATCTTGGAAAAGAAAAGCAAACCACTCTTCCTCCAGACATTAGCCCACAACAATCCATTTAGCCTGCTTACTCACCTTGCTTATCTAAACTGTTTTCTCCAGCAATGATTTTGAACACTGCAAGTTTCATCAAACTGTAATTAATCACTGGGGAAAAAATAGGGCTCTCTGCTACCCAGAAGAACTTATGAAGTTGGTAGTCCAGATGGTGAACACACTCAGGTGATTGCCCTCCTCAGTTAGGGCAACTCAGGTAGATGGGAGAAAAGCAGCAGGAGGATTACAGATACCTCTACTACAGCAAAAGGATTCCTTTTGAGTCTGCCCCCTGAGGGTATCAGGAGAACATAAAGAACGGTTGTGAGAAAGGATCCAGCAAGCAGTCAATCTGTCAGCTTCATCCTATAGGCATCACTGAAATTAATTGTTCAAACTCATAAAAACCACAAATGCTTCTGATAAGTTTTCTTTTGGTTTTGCCAGAACATTAGAAAAGAATTTCAGGACTTCCGGTTCTGGTTTGCGACGACCCCGGTCGTATTTGGAGACTCGTCTCCTCACCGGCTGTGTTTTCATCGCCGGTAGACCTCCCAATGGGTCGAAAATCGCCCTGGAGGGGCAACTACTGAGAAGGAGGCTTGCTGGTGACTGCGGGAGGGCAGCAGCTTCTCCCGTAGCTCCAGCTATCTCCTTAGGGCCAATGGAGCAAAGATCGTCCTGCAAGATGGCCGATTACCCTGCTGCACCAGCTGAAAGTCACAGGTAAATCTAAGTGTCAAAGACCCACTGCAGATGATCCGGGTGAGACCCCCCCTGCTCCTCTCTTCACCCTATTTTGTCTTTTTTTGCCTGTAAAACTTCGTCGGAATTATTTCACTATCTTGAAAAAGCACCTTTTGTTTGTGTGGGAAGAAAGGCGTTGAATAAAAGAATAATTTTAACATTTCATCTTTATCTACTTTTGGGTACAGAATTTTTTTTTCTAGAGCTATACTATTATTTTATACTGGAAGATTATTTCTTTTTCCACCTTTTCCTTTAAAAGACAGAAAAAAGAAAAAGAAAAAAATGGTGTCTGGAAAGATTTTTTAATCTCCTGAGGACATCTGGTGGTGAAAAGGTAACATTACAACTGCTGGTTATTGTTTGGAGATGAGGTGGATTTGACCTTCAAACTATTATTGAAGAGAAAAGATAAGCTGATGCAGCTGTGGGAATTGTGGGGGTGGATATTGCTTAACTTTTATTAAATACAGCCTCCATGAAAAGAAAAAAGGGACTCTCTTCAATTACTATTGAAATGGAGACACCTCATTCAAAATTAAACTGTAAACTTATATTGGAAAAGATTTATGAGGCTACTGAAGAAATATGCGCTAAAATAAAAGAGATTTCTACAGAATTAAGAGCCAGAAGCCTTGCTCCAAACTCTCAAACTGACTTTCAGACTGCACCAGACCATTCTATAAATCAAAATACACCAGAAGAGGAATCAATTGAGATTAAAGAGGAATTTATTTTACCTTACAAGCACTTCATCTATATCTTTGAGGATCGGAAGAATTAAAGACTGAGACTTGAACCTTTAAAGCAATGAGGCTTCAAGGACAAGAGAAATAGATGCCCAATGCAGAGGATGGGATGCTGTTCACTGACTCAAATGACATTACAAACAACAGAAGGAGATCTATCGGCTGAAAGGGAAGCTTTGTTATGGAAACTTGTCTGGCACAAAAAGAAGGCTAGAATAAGACTGAAAAGAGAAACTTAAAATTATATGTAATGGATTAAAAGGCACTGTAGAACTATGGACTGATTTAAGGATTAAGATTTAAAATTAGAAATAAGAGAAAAATGGATGATTATTAGAATATATATTTTAAATAGACTTAAGAATGTACTTTTTAGAATATTAGGTTTATTTGCATGGAAACTACTATGTAATGGAATAAAGAAAATCCTTTAGATCTGGATTGACTCAATAATTAATTGAGCATGTTAAATTAGTAAGATGATGTTTTTGTGTGATAATATGGGTGTTTTTAGGCAAAATACTTATTTGGATGAAATTTGAATTTTGCCTAACAGACTGAAATGATTTAGGGTTTGATATTATTTTGCTAGGTTAAAGAGATTGATTGATGGATGGACTATATATGTATAGGATAGACTAATATTTATTTTAATCAGGATATATAGTGTGTAGTGGAAGAAGAAATAAACAAGACTTGTGATAAAATTAAGGACTTAAGAGATCAGAATTAGATTATATCTGGAAAGGATACCTGAAGTGATAATGTGTTTATTTAAGGTTAAATTTGACTATGGTAACTGTAAATTTATAAGGTTCAAAAACAGGTTTAGAATTTATAGAAATTTATTCTAGAAATGGATTATTATAAATATATTATGTTATTTGAGGGAAATAGAGAGGGAATATTTAATGTATTGATTTGAGTTATTCATATAAGGTTCTATTTTTGGATGTTTGATTACCCCAGCATCATGCTGTGTCTCGAGCACTTTGTTCTAAAAAACAAAAAAAAACCAATAAAATTTGTTTTTTTTTAAAAAAAAAAAAAAAGAAAAGAAAAGAATTTCAGCAGCTTCTCTAACTTGGAAAAAAATCAAAATGTAAAAGATATGTTGAAACTCTTTTGTATTTCTTGGGAGACTATTGTACCCCCTTTCCCCCTGTATTTCTTCTTACATGTAACTAAACTGGGTGTGGCAAGAATGGGCTTTCATTCTGAGCCCCCCAAAGCTCTGTTTCCACTCTGTGGGAACCCTGCCTTCCATTAAAAAAAAAACATATACTCCTTCACCGTCAGCTTTGGGACTGGGGTTGCTGCAGTTCCAGATGCAAATCTGGAATATTGTCATTTAACAAGATGTTGTTCCTTCCCTCCAGTTTATAATAGGCTCCGGGGAAGAAACCGTGGCAGAAGATGACTGCTAGGATATTTCCAGAAGAGTTCATCCAACTTCATGGTGGAATTTCATGTGAAAAAAGTTCAATTATAATTTTCATGGCTGATGCCAATAAAAGTGAATTTTAGCTGCAGGAACAATGTTGTGCAAAGTGCTATTTTTCATCTTCCTTGTATGGTGGAAGTGGGATCTCACCTGGAACCATGAGCTCTCTTTGGCAGAAAGATGCTCTTAGCAATTATGCTCCTGAATCTATTGTTCTGTTATCATCAACAATTTGTTACTCTTTGATAAGGATGGAAAAGAATTGTTGGAGGGTATTATTTCAGAAAAAATGCCGTAACCTCAAGAATTCCAAAGTATGTAAATATATGGCCTTAAACATGGTAAAGGAAATTTGTAAACAGGGCAAAGGCAATAGCATTTTATGTTACATTGCAGAATAGGAAGAATGTGTACCCTACTTCAGGGCCGAGGAGGACACCTCCAGGCTGGGAACTGTATGGATCTAATTGGGGACTTGATTCCAGAGGACAAGTGCTGCTGCTTAGAAGCTGTGCTTCCTGGTCTATAAATGACACTGTTAATGTCATGGGTCTTACTTATGAAACCAAACAAATCAGAACTCCAAGGCTAGAGATTTCCTCAAAGAACATGTTTATTGGCTACATAGTATCGGCATAGTCAAAAGTGAAACCAAGTCTGAAATTCCCTCCAAAGTGATCCACTATTAGTTAAACTTCCTACCCCAGTACTATGCAATCAGCTACATTCCCCAATAGAATAGTTTGGCAGGCTTTCTAACCAAATGCTCACACACCCCACCTAACTGACAGAAATGACATTGGTTCCCATGGAACAGTAAAATGTTTAGACTAGCAGAAATCTTCTGCACCACCTCGCATTCTTGTGACAAACTAGAACATGCAGAATGGCTGCAGTCAGGTTCGTTGGAGAGTTGACAGTCGGACCCCCCCCAGGAAGAAAGTTTTAGCTTATCTCGTAATGAGTTTCTCCCTCTATTAGAATGGGGCCAGGTGCCTTTTTTGGAATCGGCCACAAGGACGATTCTGTGATTGGTTTTAACAAGCTACAATGGAAAATGAGATGAACTTTCTCTAATAACTATGGGAGTTTCAATTGAAGTGTGACAGGATTTATAATTTTGATTATGGGAAAAGGACCAAGGGACTTAGGTCCCAATTTTTTACTAGGTAATTTCAATCTTAGATACTTAATAGACAAGTAAACCTTCTCCCCCACATGGAACTGCCTCTTGGGAGACCATTTCTTATCAGCTTGTTCTTTGTACGTTTTAGCTCCTTGGGCTAAAGCTTTTTTTAAGTTTGCCCAAACAATTTGCAAAGACGTCAGTCACTGATCTAGAGTCTATGAGGTGGGAGGTTCGTGGGGTATTCAGGCTTAGGGACAAATTCCCGACCAGTGGCTATTTCGAATTGAGTAAGTCCAGTGCTGTTGTACATGGTAATATTGTATTCCACTTTGGGGAAAGGCAGGAGGTCTACCCAATTAGTCTGTTGGTAGTTCACATAACATCTGAGGTATTGTTCCACCATTGCATTCATATGTTCAGCTGATACTCAGATGAAAAACAGATGAAAGTCCCTAGATCAGAGGTCGGCTACCTTAAACACTCAAAGAGCCATTTGGACCCATTTGCCATAGAAAAAAAAACACCGGGAGTCATAAAACCCTGCTATTTCCCCCCACCCAGCACTCCACCACTCCACCACTGCTGCTGATTAACCCCTTGTGCAGAGCACGCTACTGATATTGCTTTCTCCCCCTCCCTCCCCCACCCTGCCACTGCTTTTCCCACCTACCTCCCCCACCCTGCTTCTGCTTTTCCTCCTACCTCTCCTGCATGGACCTCCCTGCCGCTGCCACTTTCTCATGCTACCTCCCCCATGTGGAGCGCCCTGCCACCACTTTTTCCTCCTACCTCCCCTGTGTGGTGTGCCCTGCTGCTGCTGCTGCTTTCTTGGCCTACCTGCCCCACGCGGAGCACCCTGCTGCAACTTTTCCCTCCTACCTCCCTTGTGCGAAGTGCCCTGTCACTGTTTTTTCCTCCTACCTCCCTTGCATGGAGCGCCCTGCCACCGCTTTTCCCTCCTACCTCCCCCACATGCAGTGGTCTGCCACCACTTTTTCTTCCTACCTCCCCAATGCAAAGTGCCCTGCCGCTGCTTTTCCCTCCTATCTCCCCTGCGCCAAGTGCCCTATCACTGCTTTTTTCTCTACCTCTCCTGCACTGAGCCCCCCGCCGTTGCAGCTTTCCCCAACAGCGAAGGTGGAGTTTGGGAGGCAGCAGCAGGGCATAGCCCAGGCATGGCCCAGCAGCACAGTTTTTCCTTCCCACTCAAGATGCAGCAGCAGGAGTGCTCTCAATAGGTGGGCGGACACGAGCGAGCAGCGCACCCAGCTCTTATTGTTTGAGAGCAATCCCGCTGCTGTTTCTCCACTTTCTTCAACCATGATCCCCCTCCCCAGCCAGCCAGCTCTTCATAAATTTAACATGGACATAAAAATGTTTCACCACCTTTATCAATATTACAAAGAAAAGTTTAAGAACTTTAATTGTGCTTGATCAGCTTCACTCATTTTCCTCCAGTCACTCTCTTTGCATCTCTTACCCACTTCATCACCCTCTGAAAGCCAGATGACTCACAATGATCCACATTCATAGAGAGCATCCTGCAATCTAATCTGAGCTGTCATAACCTTTCATTCCAGCGTGATTATAGCAGGTTATTATCTATCTCTCTTTGTCTCCGTCTCTCGTCTCTGTCTCTCATTACAATGTTCTCTGTTTTTCAAATATTTTTATTAAGGATTATAAATGAAAAGAGTAAAAACCAGTGCAAACTATAAAAACTACAAATAGAAAAATAGAAAACAAAAAAATTGTGGGGGGAAAAAAGTAAAGGACAGGAAAAAGAAGGGAAAAAAAACCTTTCTCTTTCATCCCAACAGGTAAAAACAATTTTAGTAGCTTATCTACCATCTTTAAATACAGCACAATTATTCTCATACCTCATCTCTTAATTTGAAAAATCATCAAAATATTTCATTAAACGTTCTTTCCTAAAAGTCCAGTAAGGACAACCACATATATTCTCATTCTCTCTCTCTCTCTCTCTCTCTCTCTCCCTCCCTCCCTGCCTCCCTCCCTGCCTCTCTCTCTTTCTCTCTCTCTCCAATATATCATTTAGCTCAGATAAAATAAGCTACATTTATAAGTCTTCCCTGAATTTTAAAAGATAGTGATTAATTGCTTCAAAAAACCCTAGCTTGCTGTTCATCTGTTTCAAAATAAAAATATTTCAAAATTTAAAACAAAATATTTTGTAAATCCAATAATCCTTCATTTATCACTTCTCATGCAGTTTTTTTGCTCTCAATAAGGCAAGCAATCCCGCTGCTGCGCCTCCGCTTTCTTCAACCATGATCATCCCAGCCAAGCCAGCCAGCCAGCCACCATAGCCAATCTTGTCCTCATGATCCCCCCTCCCCCTCTCCCCTCCCCAGCCAGCCAGCTACCATCTCTGACCTACTCTTCACCTGGCCAGCCAGCCTCATGCTCTCCTCCTCCTCGTCCTCCACACTCAATCGGCTGTTAGCGGCTTGGGTGGCTCTGCTCCATCTGAGCTGAAGAAAGTGGAGACATAGCAGAAACAAGCTTTCCTCAACTTGGACAGAGCACAGTCATCCAAGCTGCTAGCAGTCAATTGAGTGCGGAGGACGAGGAGGAGGAGGAGAAGAGCATGAGGCCAGCTGGCCAGGTGAGGAGTAGGTCAGCGATGGTGGCTGGCTGGCTGGGGAGGAGGGATCATGGCCGCTCGGGGGGCTCTGCAAAGCCTCATGGCAGTGGCATTGGCAGCTCCCCCCACCCAGCCTGTTTCCTCAGCTCTGTATAAGATGCTTGGCAGAACCCCCCCCCTCCACATCCCCGATCAGACCCACACGGCATCTTCTTTCTGGGTCCACCACAGTCCTCCGTCTCTACCTCCACTGCCACATCCAGTCCCCAAAAGAAAAGATGTTTGTGGGCAGTCCCACAAACAAAAGAAATGGGACTAAAAAAATTCAATCAATCAATTCCAACTTTGTGAGTTTTTTTTTCCGCAAGAATTTGGAATTGATTGATTGAACATTTTTAGTCCCACTTCTTTGCAAATGGCAGAGGAGGACTGGGAGCCACAGTAGATGGATGAAAGAGCCACATGCAGCTCCAGAGCCGCAGGTTGCCAACCCCTGTTCTAACCTAACAAGCACCCTTTAGAAAAAGAGGTTATCACTTCAAACCAAGTAGAGTAGAGAATATTTCTTTCCTAATGGGGCAATCCAGCTGGGGTAGGCCGGAAACATTTTTGGATTGGTGCTTCATTCTTTATATATATACAAAAGGATGAGTGGACAAATTATCTGTGACATTTGTGATTTCCCTCAACTTGCTCTGAGGATTTAATCGTGTGTAGATTTGCCACAACTTCACGAACCATATAGGATTGTTTCTTCTTCATCCAGGATGTTATCTCCTTCGCCTTGCCATCCACAGTTAAGAAAGTCCCATTGCCAGTTTTTTAAATTAAAAACTGTGTTGTTTTAATGTTTTAATATTTTAATTATTTTTTACTTATTTTATAACTTGCAAGCTGCCTGGAGTCACATTAATAAGGGTGATGGCAGCATTAAAAAAATAATAAATAAAAATAACTTCTGTCCGAAACAAGATGTTCTTTCTGTTCACCTGAGGTATTCTCAGAAGGATTGGTATGTGGCTTGCTAGTACTTTTTGACTCAGCCATCACACTGGTTCTGCCCATTCTTTTCATTGGTGCTTAATCCTTTAAAAAAGGGAGCTCATTGTACAATTACTACATGACACTTTGTGATTTCCTTCTGCTGAGAAGTTAATGGTGTGTAGATCTGCCACAATTCCACAGATCATGAATGTCTGGATTCTCTTTGAGCTGGCAGCGATTGCCTTTGCCCTGCCAGCTAAAGGTAAGATTCTCCCATTGCTATTCTCTCTGCTTCTGATGGGAGGGTGAGGAAGGTCCTTGGAGTGAATTGACAATCAGTCGTACCCAATCATAAATATGTAACAATTCTCTTTTAAGTCTTCCTGAGATGGGCTTTCTTCTCTGAATGCTTCTAGTGTGGAATGTGTTCATATGGGTTTTAATGGCTGGATGTGAAATGATGGTTTATTTGCACAGAAGATAGATAAATATCTTTTAAACTTCCATTGTGAGTTCATGAAAATTCCCAGTCATCCAGATAGTCTTGTCTGGAAGTTGAGTCATAGCAACTGGATTTCTTTCCCATTTTTTGGTTTGTAATGTTTGCTGTTTATTCAAGTAGGTTCTTCTTTTTTCCAGTCTAAAAAGTCCAAAAGGAAAAGTGATATGTTTTTTTTTTTATTAAAACTAGAACTTATATTTCTATTCTAGCTTTCTCACCTGTTCTTTAACTGGTGCCTTACATATCTTGCTGAGAGCAGAGGTCAGTTTTCTAATGCAGAAATCCACAAACTCAAAAAAAAAAAAAAAAAAAAGCTTGAAGTCAGATAACTGGTCCTATCATATTCTGTGTGTCTCTATGTTTGTGAATGTGGAGATAAGAAATGGAATATCCTTTTTTTTTAAAGTGGAAGGAATCCCTGCCTTCCCTTCATTCAGAAAAACTCCAGAGAAGAAAATGCTCCTTTGGCCACTTCCATGTACAGGAAAATTCTGGCAGAAAACTATGAAATATAGTGGGCTTCTATAATAAAACTATTTTAAGCCATATACCATTGAAATAAACACTGTTGCTTATTTTATTTTCCTGTCTAGCACATGAAGGTGGTGAAAACCATGGTGAGTATTTTATCCCATAAATTATTCTGGATTCTCTTCATGAAAGACCAGCAGGGGTGTAGGAAGTGAGCCTTCAAAGCAACCCAATCTATTACCCATTCCCTTTGTACACTCATTCCATTTTAGATGGGGTGTCCTATATTTCAGCTCCCAATGGGGCCTTGATCCCTGAGTGCCCCAACACTGCATCCACAGCAAAATAGGCACTGCAAAGGCTTCCCAACGGCAACCCCAGCACTCTCTGCCAGTATCCCCAATGTGACTTCAAAATGATGGTAACTGTAGTTCAATAGCACATCCATTCCTGAATATCATTACATACACACGCACATTTGTGTTTGTCAAAAGAAATGACAAACACAAATATACCAAAAAGGACAAAAGAGATAAAAATGAACATATTCAATTAAACAAAATGAAACAAACACTGCTAGTATACTAAAATTATTAATAATTACCATTTTACTAATGAATGCCATATACTATTAGGATGTGAATCTCTTTTGATTCCATTATTTTACCACCATCTAAACATCCTTCTGCATTATTGCAATGAATATTAATACATTCTTCAAAACATTGTCAGTTTCCCTTTCAGCCCATCAGATTCACCAGGAAGGAATGGGCTCAGTTTGGGCATCACTTCACCCATCAATATTAGATGCATTTGTGCTCATTCTTTCATCCTGTGTTCTTGGGATGTAGGAAGGGTGTACAAATGAAATGTTGGACAGTTGTTTTTCAGCTGTGATACACTGAAGAATGGCATGTTGGACAGATGATGTTTCTGATACTGTTTTGGAGTTTTATCCCTTTTGTGTTTCTCTTTTTTTGACTGAATTAATCAAAGTCATTCCCTCCACAATCAGCTCATACCTTCCTTTCTTTCGTTACATGTTTCATAACTGTAGGTGGGTCCTTTTAAATTCATATAATCTGCAGAGGGGGGCTCTAAACTGAACCATTAGATTTGGGGTGAATAGTGATACTTTAAAGGGTAAAATATAATGGAAATGTAATACAACTTTTTAATGTATATTTTATTAATTTTTTACAATAACAATCTTTAGTATTTAGTAAGCAACACGTTGGGTTTTATATGTTTGACATTAATAATAGTACAATTTCCATTCCTACCCTTTATTCCATTTTTCTAACCATTTATAATGATATTTTAAAGTTAACAATATAATGGAAACCTAATACAACTTTCTTTATTAGAAATAATTATATTGATTTGCTTTGATTTGAAAAATAGGTCAAAATGCTCTCTGATGAAAATGGCAGTCATACTCTTTGACTTTTCCCCTTTTTCTTCTTCTTTTTCTTCTTCTTCAGTACAGCCACCGCTATACATTATTACGAGTAAGTATTTTAATATATCAGATATTATAACCAGCACAATTTCTATTTTCTCTTGTGTGAGAAAGGCAAAGGGAGGGACATTATTCACTTGCCCACTCCACATGTGTAGCACAAATTAATTTAAAGTTTCATGTAAGAAATTCAGCTGTGCATGTTTCATTTACAGAGATTCAATAATCTAATAAATATTTAATGCACTAATAAATTCAGTATTCTTTTTTAAGAACTGGTATTTGTTTCACACTATTTTGAACAGACAGATTAAAAAACACCATACTGTATGTCCATATGCCAGTATAAGCAGGACTGCAATCCAAAACCTGGAAAATCTTGGAAAAGAAAAGCAAACCACTTTTCCCCCAGACATTAGCCCACAACAATCCATTTAGCCTGCTTACTCACCTTGCTTATCTAAACTGTTTTCTCCAGCAATGATTTTGAACACTGCAAGTTTCATCAAACTGTAATTAATCACTGGGGAAAAAAATAGGGCTCTCTGCAGCAGGAGGATCACAGATACCTCTACTACAGCAAAAGGATTCCTTTTGGGTCTGCCCCCTGAGGATATCAGAAGCACATAAAGAACGGTTGTGAGAAAGGATCCAGCAAGCAGTCAATCTATCAGCTTCAGCTACAGGCATCACTGAAATTAATTGTTCAAACTCATAAAAACCAAAATGCTTCTGATAAGTTTTCTTTTGGTTTTGCCAGAACATTAGAAAAGAATTTCAGCAGCTTCTCTTATTTGAAAAAAAAATGAAAATGTAAAAGATATGTTGAAACTCTTTTGTATTTCTTGGGAAACTATTGTACCCCACCATTTTAAGGAGAAGTAGCCTGCTTCCTTTCCCCCTGTATTTCTTCTTACATGTAACTAAACTGGGTGTGGTGAGAATGGGCTTTCATTCTGAGCCCCCCAAAGCTCAGTTTCCACTCTGTGGAGAACCCTGCCTTCCATTAAAAAAAAACCATATACTCCTTCACCATCAGCTATGGGGCCAGGGCTGCTGCAGTTCCAGATGCAAATCTGGAATATTGTCATTTAACAAGATGTTGTTCCTTCCCTCCAGTTTATGGTAGCATCCTGGGAGGAAACCGTGACAGCAGATGACTCCACCTGCTAGGGTATTTCCAGAAGAGTTTGTCCAACTTCATGGTGGAATTTCATGTGAAAAGATTTCAATTATAATTCTCATGGCTGATGCCAATAAAAGTGAATATTAGCTGCAGATTTCCTCAAAGGACATGTTTATTGGCTACATAATATCGGCATAGTCAAAAGTGAAACCAAGTTTGAAATTCCCTCCAAGAGATCCACTATTACTAAGTTAAACTTCCTACCCCATTACTATGTCATTTAAGATGTTCCTTTCCTCCAGTTTACAGTCAAACCTTGGACACCAAATAACTCCACCTGCTAGGATATTTGGAGAAGAGTTCATCCAATTTCATGGTGGAATTTGATATGAAAAAATTCAACAATAATTCTCAGTGCCAATGCCAATAACAGTGAATATTAGCTGCAGCAACAATGTTGTGCAAAGTGCTTTTTTTTCATCTTCCTTGTATGGTGGAAGTGGGAACTCACCTGGAATCTTTCTTTGGCAGAAAGATTCTCTTAGCAATTATGCTCCTAAATCTGTTGCTCTGTTATCTTCAACATGTCAGCAATCCTTACCACACCCCTGGCTCCAGCAAGACACGAGTTGGTGAGTTCACATGTGGCTGGTTTTAATCATGGCACTTCTGGCATGTGTTTAGCCATATAAACAACAAATAAAGTCAGTGCTGGGAGCAATCGCCTCCCAGCACCATACATATGCGTTTCCCAACCAGGCCCCAACCTTAAGTTTAAATATTGGAATCCAAGGTGTGGAAATTTAAAGTCAGTAAAATAAATGATGAGCTCCGGGATGTAAGAAAAAAAGCTTCTTTATTGCTAAGCTTTCGTCAGAGCAAAGGGCTAAATGACAAGGGAGCATGTGCATACACTTCCATAACAGTTAAAAACGGTTACAGTACGGCATGTGCATATAGCGTGCTCATAAAAAGCTTGTTCGCAAAAAGTCACATTGGTAACAGCAAATACAAGGAAGTCAGTCTCCAGACGAAATTCAAAAGTCGCGCCTATCAGCTGTTTAGCATGTAAGCTCCATCGCACCTATCAGCTGTTCGGCGTGAGGCTCTCAGGGCGCCACATGCAGTCATGTGCTGGCTGGATTCTTTGCACAAAGTGCAGCTGGGATGTTTGTCTCACTCCATCATGTGCAGGTGCTGTGGGATCTGATCTGCTGGGAGAGAAAGCAGATGCCCTCATGGGGCATGTAAGTGGTTTGCCCGCCCTCACTCCCCCTTTTTTGGATGCTGCAAAATCATCCCACTGTAGGAATCAGTCTTTTGGATTGTATAGTTCTTTTAGTGCAGGATTGCTATATGTGTATGTCTTGTTGGGTATGGTCATTTCGCATGTTTGTCTGTGGTTGTTTATCATGCTTGTCAGTTGTGGGTGATTCTGTGGGGTTTGAGAATTGGGCTGTGACATCTTGCTCCATTGAATGTGATAAGTTATGTTTCATTAATTTTACTGACTATATATATATGATTTTTAAAAAAAAACATAAATCACTCCATAATTGGTGAACAGTGTGTTGTCTGTGTTATATTTGTAAAACAATCATTAACAATTAATTTCTATAATCCATATTCCACATATTAATTTTAGTTGATTTCCTCTTTCCCCAAAATAACCTATTTGCAAGCATTAAGTTAATACAATTCTTATTGTTTTGATAAAAACAATTGAATATATATATTTTTTTCAATATTCCTAAAATAATTATATTCATGTCATATTTCTTTTCTATTCAATCATTCTGGTTGCCTTATCATAAATCCTGTTACAATCCTTATTTTAGTTTATTTCTCCCACCAAATTCTAAATATTCTTACTGGTGAAGATTTTCTCAAAAATTAATTACATTTACAAATTTAACTCTATGTTTTCCATATAAACCATCTCACACTTTTACATTTCTTAAGAAATAGATAAAACAATGAAAAGAAAAAAAGAAACAAGAAACAAGAAAAAGAAAGGAAAACAAGAGTAAAGAAACATAAGAAATAACATGCTACTTAAAATATATATCCCTCCTTGGCTAATATATATTTATTTCCTTAACTTCTTATTCTTTTTAACCATAATTAAGCATATATTTAATCTTCAAACATTCCATTCAATAATCTAGTCATCTAATCCTTTAACTCTTATTCAAAACATTTTTTTATAATTTTCTTAAATTCAGTCACATTTAAGTATCTAAAACATTTCCTTTATTTAAATCATTTCAACTTTTTTATATTACTCATATCAAGAAAAGGAACGCAAAAGAGAAAAAAGTATACTATATTGTTTAGAGAATTCATCTCTCTTAGAATAGTATATTCCAAATTTTTTCTATTTCTTTAACCATATTCAAACAAATGTTTCTTTTTTAAGTATTCTTTCTGATAAGTCCCATCATCAATTTTCTTGGTTTTCACCTTAATCTTTTTCCTTTGCCCAGTATCTTCCTTAATCAATATATTTTGCTGAATCAAATGGTTTTTCCATATGTTCATAAATGTTACTGTAGATATAAAAAGTAAATCAGTATCTTTGTTATTGGCATTTGCCCACTCCCTTTTATTGGGAATATTTTTCCTTCTTTTTCTCTCTGCTTCTCTTGTCACTTTTTGTTTCTCCAGTTCTGGTGTTTTTCCTGATATCTCTGTAGAACGTTTATCCAGTCTTTTTTCTTGTCCTCAAATTTATTTTGTAGTGTTGAAATATAAGTTGTCTTTTCCAAATCTAGTATTTCTTGTACATTTTTTCCACTTGGATTAGATCATACTCTTTTGTTTTGTAGAATTCCATCTTCAAGTCTCTATCCTTGAATTTATGTTCAGTCATCTGTTTTTTCTGTTCCTTCTCTGCTGTATTTTCCTGAGGGGTTTTTTTTTGGTATAAAATTGAATTGAGTTGATTTATATTTTCAGTTATTCTAAATTTCTTTGTGATTTGAGATCACTGTTCTTTGAATTAGTTGCAGCTTAACACATATCTCTTCTTGAAAAATATTCATTTTTTCTTGATAACTATTTCCTATAAATCTCTAATTTTCTATGATGACCAAAAGTCCAGATTCCCCCCCCCTTTGGAAATAGCTTTGGAGTCAGAACTGAATAAATACATATAGTCCAGAGAATTAAAAAAAGAGTTCTTTTTTGTTTTGTTTTTGTTCCCTCAGGTTTGTAAGTCTCACTTTATCTACACAGCTGTTCTTTATTTGTTAAAGCTTTGAAGGTCACAGGCAAAGATTATTTTTTTCCCAGATTTTACCATGACTGTCATAATCCTCCTCCACCAGTAGGTGTCAGGACTGATTCATTTTTCAGATTTTATTCCTCCATGAAAGGTTAAATTCACAGCTTCCAGTAGCAAAAGGGTGGGGACCCCCCCCCTTCCTTCACTCTCGGAGGTTTTTTTTTCTTGGGAGTTTCTCCCCTTCAGGAAAGTAGGTAGGATAGAGAAAATCAATGTTCTTACCCAGATTCAAGCACACTGTTTACGATCAGCTTAAAATAGTGCTTTTGACTTCTGTTGCTTATAGCTTGGGCTAGACTCTAGCTAGCCTTTCTCCTGTTGGTTTCTGGAAGGCTTCTCCTGGACCGATTGGGTAGACCACTGTCTCTCCTAGGTCCCTGGGACTTCTTTCCTTCATTTCCACCTCTCCATGGTGGCTTCTGGCCCATTTGGGGTTCTCTAACTGGAAGAAACTCAGTTGGAGGGCTCGGAGTCCCAAATCCCTCAGCTGCTTCGCTGTGTGCAGGAACCGGAAGTCCCCTCAGTGTGACTTCTAGATGATGGGAACTGTAGTTCAATAGTATATCCATGAATATCATTACACACACACACACACACGTAAAATGAAATGACAAACACAAATAAAACAAAAAAGGACAAGAGATTAAAAATGAACAGACTCAAATAAACAAAATAAAACAAACACTACCACTATATTAAAATTATTAATAATTACCATGTTATTAATGAATGTCATATACTACTATGATATGAATCGCTTGATTCTATCCTTTTACCACCATCTAAACTTCCTTCTGCATTATTGCAATGAATATTAATATATTCTTCAAAACACTGCCAGTTTCCCTTTCAGCCCCCTGATTCATCAGAAAGGAATGGGCTCAGTTTCGGCATCACTTCACTCATCAATATTAGATGTACTTCTGCTCATTCATTCATCCTGTGTTCTTGGGATGTAGGAAGGGTGTACAGGTGAAATATTGGACTGTTGTTTTTCAGCTGTGATACAGTGAAGAATGACATCCTAAGTTGCATTAACAGATGGATTCAATCAAGATCACGTGAGGTACTAATGCCACTGTATAAAGCTTTAGTAAGACCATACCTAGAGTACTGCAACCAATTTTGGTCTCCACACTATAAAAAAGATGTTGAGCCTCTAGAAAAAGTGCAGAGAAGAGCAACAAAGATGACTAGGGAATAGAGGCTATTGTTGTGATTCCGTGCCAGCCTGTGCTCACAACAGCTGAGTCTGAGGAATCTGAGGAGGAGGTGGAGGAGGCATTTCAAGGGCCATCAGGGGCAGAGGGAGGCTCTGATGAATTACAGGACTCAGTTTGATGCAGAGCCTGGGCCCTCCAATCGTGTTTCTGATGAAGCTCAGCTGTGTGAGGAGAATGAGTCAGACTCAGAAGAATCACATCTGATGGACTTGCTAATTGATGCACGCTCCCGTCGTCAATTAGCAAGAGTAAATCAGCAGCAGTCAATGCGACTACTCCAGGGAAAAAGGAGAAGGCACTGAGAGGCAACGCCTTGGGACTGCTGTATAAAGAGAGGAGATGTGGGCGGTGCTGGTTGCTGAAGGCAACCGTTTGCAAAGTGCTTCTTGGAATCCTGGTCTGTTCATCTTGCTTGTGACTTCTCTGTTTGTCTTGCTTGTGACTTCTCGTCTGTTTGCATCATGTTTCCTTTGGACTTGAGTTTTGCTGTTTGTGTTTTGGACTATTTGACAGGTTTGTCAACCATATTAAAAGAGTTTTATTTTATTGCAAAGTCTCCAGCCTATTGCATCAGCAGGGGTTTGGTCCTTGTGCCTTTAACAAGGACGGCAATAGGCTGGGATAGAACAGTTTGCTTTCAGCCTTACCCCCTACTATCATGGAGCAGCTCCATGCTGAGAATGCCCAGCTCGCCCAGCAGCTGGCTTTGTTATCTGCTCAAGTTGCTCAGCTATCTGCCCAGGTTACTGCTGTTCCATCACCACCCAGGAGAAAATGCCAAGTGGCAAGGCCGGACAAATTTGATGGCAACCCGGACATGTTTCCTGTGTTCATGGGACAATGCCACTTGTACATTAGTGTCAAAGCAGAGGATTTCCCCACTGACCGGGATAAAGTGGGGTTTATGATAAGCCTGCTTTCTGGTTCTGCAGCTCGTTGGGGCACACCCTTGTTAGCCCAACGTAGCCCATTGCTGGACAACTTTGTGGGGTTTTGTGAGCACATGCGGTTGATGTATGAGGACCCCATCAAGACTCAGAAACTACCCAGCATTTGAAAGCCCTGAGGCAAGGTCGACACCCCCTGCAGGGCTATATCAGTGAATTTTGGCTGCTTAGCCAGGATTCAGCCTGGAATGAGGATGCACTCATGGGCGCTTTCCAGAATGGCTTGTTGGATGAGATGTTGGATGAGTTGGCCCGTGTTGAGCTTCCCCTGGACCTTAATGGGCTCATTCATCTCTGCCTGTGGATCGACGCCAGGCTGCAGCAGCGAAGAAGTCGCCGTGCTACCCCAGACATCCATAAGCCCCCCATTGTGAGTGTGACCCCGGTCCAGAGGGAGGAGCCAATGGAGTTAGGTGCTGCCAGACCTCGTCTATCGGTGACAAAGATGAACAGGTGACATTCGGGGGGGTTGTGTTTTTATTGTGGGGACCCTGGACATTTGGCTGCATTCTACCCCAAGAAGTGACGAGGGGCATCTGTGACAGAGCCGGTCCTGAGACTGCCCTTGGCTTCCCTGTCGTGAAACGGGCCATGCCCGACCTAAAAGGCCTTTTGGGTTGGGCATCCCACAACTCTGAATCACGTCCTTCTGATGCTGCCCACGGACCCCCAAAACATCTGATCTTGGAGGCACACCTGCTTCTTCCTACATTGCCCAAGGGGATTCCTGTCCATGCATTGATTGATTCTGGGGCCACTACGAACTTTATGGATGCAGCATTTGTGGCTTAATGGACGATTGCCCAATGCCCAGTGGATCCGCCGATGTTAGTGGAGACCATTGATGGTCGAGTGCTTCTATCTGGGTCAGTGAAGGCCGCCACGCAACCGCTATGTATGGCCATCAGTAATCATGAGGAGGCCATTCAGTTTTATATCACCTCAGACCTGCATTTCCCCATGGTCTTGGGAATGGCGTGGCTCCGGGCGCATGACCTCCAGATCTATTGGTCTCAGAACTTGGTCACCTTTCCAAGCCTGCAGTATGTGGACCACACCTGCTACATCTGTGCCAGTCAGCTAGAGGGGCCCACGGGGGTCTCCTTACCCTCTGAATTGGCAGAGTATGCTGATGTGTTCAGCGAGACTGAGGCGGATTGATTACCCCCGCACAGGCCTTATGACTACCCCATTGACTTAGTCCCTAACGCGCCTCTCCCAGTGGGGCATTTGTATTCCATGTCAGACCCCGAGTTGGCTGCATTGAGGGACTTTTGGGACAAGAATTTGGCTCAGGGGTTTATTCAGCCAGTATCTGCACTCATACTCTTCATCAAAAAGAAGTCCGGTGAATTGCGGCTTTGCTGCGATTATCAGAAATTAAATGCCATCACAGTGCGCAACCAATACCCGCTGCCCCTCATCCCCGAACTCTTGGATCGGCTCCATGAGGCCAAAATCTTCACAAAACTGGACTTGCGCAGAGCTTACAACCTTGTCAGAGTTCGGTCAGGTGATGAGTGGAAGACGGCATTTGGTACTCGGTACAGGCACTTTGAATACACGGTGATGCCCTTTGGCCTGACCAACACCCCTGCTGTTTTCCAACACTTTATGAATGACATTTTCCTGGACTTGTTAGATCAGTTTGTGGTGATTTACCTGGACGACATCCTGATCTATTCCCCATCGCAAGAGAAGCACCATCGGCATCTCCGTCAGGTCTTGCAGCGGCTTCGAGAACATCAGCTATATGCTAAATTAGAGAAATGCCAGTTTTACCAGACGACTATTTAGCTCCTGGATCACTGCATTTCTCCTGAGGGCATCGCCATGGACCCGAGTAAGGTGGAGTCTTTGCAGAGTTGGCAACCACCACGTCGTATGAAGGATGTCCAGTGATTTCTTGGGTTCGCCAACTATTATCGGACTTTCATCCCCGGATTTGCTATCATGACAGCTCCCCTTACTCGGCTCCTGCAGAAAAAGACTCGGTTTCAGTGGGACGCTCCAGAACAATGGGCTTTCCAGGCTTTGAAGGAAGCCTTCATGAAGGAGCCCATCCTGAAGCATCCTGACCCACAATGGCCATTTGTCATGGAGATGGATGCCTCCGACATTGCCATTGGGGCGGTGTTACTCCAGGTGACAATGCCCGGCAGTGCCCTCTTCCCTTGCGCGTACTATTCACGGAAATTGAATCCGGCGGAGCGCAACTATACCATCTGGGAGAAGGAGCTATTGGCCATTAAAGTGGCGTTCGAGACCTGGAGGCATCATCTGGAAGGGGTGCGGCATCAAATCGAGGTCCGGATGGACCATAAGAATTTAGAAAGCCTGCAGACCACTCAGAAATTGAACCAACGCCAGATCCGATGGTCTCTCTTCTTTGCAAGGTTCAATTTCCGGGTGACGTACATACCGAGCCGTCACAATCAAAGAGGGATGCTCTGTCCAGGAAGCCCGAATATTCCCAAGCAGAAGACAAGCTTCTGCCCAGGACAGTGCTCCCTATTGAGTCTTTTGCTACGGTGAGGGAGCCAATAGATGTTTGGGCTCGGATTCGGGAGGCCCAGCAGCAGGATGGGTGAGTGGCTCAGCGAAAGGAGGAGGTGGGGCCCAATTCACCATGGACAGTTGTGGATGGACTCCTCCACTATCGTGATCGGCTCTATGTGCTTGGAGGCCAGCTCAGAGGACTCATCCTCAGCCAGTGTCAGGATAATCCAGCAGCGGGGCATTTTGGCCTGTTCAAGATCCTGAATTTGGTATCCCATACCTTCTGGTGGCCCCGAATCTGACACGACTTTCAGACCAACGTCTCATTGTGTATTTCCTGTAGGCAAGCCAAGTCAGCAACAGGGGCCCCACCCGGACTACTGCAACCCTTGCCGACACCCAAAAGACCCTGGGAGTGGTGTCCATGGATTTTTTGACAGACTTACCCCCGTCTTCTGGATTAACAATGGTATTTGTGGTGGTTGACATGTTGACCAAGATGGCGCATTTCATTCCATGCCGTGGCTTACCGTCTGCCCGCACCACTGCTCGCATGTTCATCCAGCAGGTGTTCCATCTGCATGGTCTTCCTGATAAGGTTGTGTCTGATAGAGGGGCCCAGCCCGTTTCTGGCAGGAGTTGATGCAGGCGTTGGATGTCAAGATCTGCCTCTCGTCCGTGCATCATCCCCAAACTGACGGAGGGACCGAGAAGGTCATTGGAATCCTGCGCTACTACATCAATCAGCAGCAGAACAATTGGGTAGACTATCTGGCGGTGGCTGAGTTTGCGTTCAATAACTCCCAGCACACCTCCACGCAGATGACACCGTTCTTAGCCAATGTGGGCTATCACCCTTGGTTTTTCCCTAGTTCCCCAATAGATGCACCAGAACCACCAGCAAATGACTACCTGGCAGAGTTACAGGCGATCCATCGATTGGTGCAACAACAATTGGAAAAAGCCAAGGCTGACTACAAACGGTTTGCTGATCAGTCATGGCGGGATACACCTCCACTATCAGTGGGAGATCAGGTATGGCTGTCCACCAGGAATCTACCATCAACCCGGCCAACCAAGAAATTAGACCACCGATATGTCGGACTGTTCCCAATCGAGGCTGTCATCAATCCAGTCACATATCGCTTAACTCTGCCACGTTCCATGCGGGTACATCCGGTCTTTCACCGTTCTCTGTTGGTCCCTGAGCAACCAGTGTGTCCACTCCGCCAAGCCAAACCACCCCCACTGGAACAACATGACAGAGACAGTGCCCCCGAGTATGAGGTTGCCAGCATTCGGGACTCCCGTTGGGTGAAAGGACGCTTCCAGTACTTGATTGAATGGAAAGGCTACAGACCGGAGGAATTCATGTGGGAGGATGCATCTACCATTCATGCTCCTGCCTTGGTGACCGCCTTTCATGAACAATTCCCATCCCAACCGCATCCGGATTGGCAGACCCGGGGGAAGGGCCCTGCGGTGCAGGATAGTGTTGTGATTCTGTGCCAGCCTGTGCTCACAACAGCTGAGTCTGAGGAATCTGAGGAGGAGGTGGAGGAGGCATTTCAAGGGCCATCAGGGGCAGAGGGAGGCTCTGATGAATTACAGGACTCACAGTTTGATGCAGAGCCTGGGCCCTCCAGTCGTGTTTCTGATGAAGCTCAGCTGTGTGAGGAGAATGAGTCAGACTCAGAAGAATCACATCTGATGGACTTGCTAATTGATGCATGCTCCCGTCGTCAATTAGCAAGAGTAAATCAGCAGCAGTCAATGCGACTACTCCAGGGAAAAAGGAGAAGGCACTGAGAGGCAACGCCTTGGGACTGCTGTATAAAGAAAGGAGGTGTGGGTGGTGCTGGTTGCTGAAGGCAACCGTTTGCAAAGTGCTTTTTGGAATCCCGGTCTGTTCGTCTTGCTTGTGACTTCTCTGTTTGTCTTGCTTGTGACTTCTCGTCTGTTTGCATCATGTTTCCTTTGGACTTGAGTTTTGCTGTTTGTGTTTTGGACTATTTGACAGGTTTGTCGACCATATTAAAAGAGTTTTGTTTTGTTGCAAAGTCTCCAGCCTATTGCATCAGCAAGGGTTTGGTCCTTGTGCCTTTAACAAGGACGGCAATAGGCTGGGATAGAACAGCTAAAACACATGAAGAACAGTTATAGAAACTGGGCGTGGCTAGTTGTCAACGCTGCTAATATTGAATATTCTTACTTTGACAAAATATGTAGAACTGTCTGGTACTTTTAGAGTTAATTCAGATGAGAATGGGAGAAGGGAGAAAAGCCTGTGGAAGGGAACGGAAGGGAATCTTTGCCTTCCAGGTTAATTGGAAGATGTGAATCATGACCCCAAAATAGGGGAGGGGAAATGCCTGGAATGTTATGTGCAAAGGAAGGGAAATTCAGATCTTGGCATTCCTCCATGCTGTGCTGACACTCCCTTACATTAATAAAGGCTTTTTAGGTTAAACAATGCCTGAAAGTTCTTTAGAGTGTTTCATTAATCAGACACATGACATTAGTCTATTGAAGAGAAGGACCCGAGGAGACATGATATTTGAGAGACTGTCGCAGAGAGGAGGGGGTCAACCTATTTCCCAAAGCATCTGAAGGCCAGGCAAGGAATAACAGATGGAAACTGATCAAAGAGAGATTCAACCTGGAAATAAGGAGAAATTTATTGGCATGAGAACAATCAACCAATGGAACAGACTGCCTTCAGATGTTGTTGATGCTTCATCACTGGAGGCTTTCAAGATATATTGAAGAATGACATCCCTTTTTTCTTCAAAATAATGTTACTGATTCATTGAATGTAGTGATAAAGTCTGAAATAGTCCTAGGTAGGGGTGACAAGCACCATCTCAATTTTTTCCCCTTTGAACAGGTCTGCTTCAAAAACTCATGGTTATGGGTAAGTATGTCAGAGTACAATGTGTATATTTACCTGCACAATCTTCTGGGAGGTGAGAGGCAGAGGGTGTGTTTCTGATACTGTTTTAGAGCTTTATCCCTTTTGTGTTTCTCTTTTCTTGGCTGAATTAATCAAAGTGATCCTCTCTAGAGCATTGCCTCTCCTACAGTCATTCCCTCCACAATCAGTTCATACCTTCCTTTCTTTTCTTACATGTTTCATGACTATAGGTGGGTCCTTTTAAATTCATATAATCTGCAGAGGGGAGCTCTACACTAAACCGTTAAATTTCAGGTGAATAGTGATATTAATAGTCTTCTGGAAAGCCAGCAGGGTGGGAACAGTTCTCACCTCTGGAGGTAAGAGTGTTCCACAAAGATGGGGCCACAGTGGAAAATGCTCTTCTCTTTGACCCCACCTGCCAGAATTCCTTAGCAATCAGGATCCAGACCTCCTCCACTTGTATAAGTGGCAGAGGCTATTCCCATTGGGTAGAGATGGCTCCTGGGATCCTCTGGACCCATTCCATATAAGGTTTTATATGTAAAAAATAACACCTTCAATTGGAAACAAAGTGTAACTAATGCAGCTTATGTTGGTTTTATGTGCAATCCCAGGGCCTCCCAAAATTATATATGTGACTGCATTCTGCACCAGCTGTAACTTCTGAATACTCTTCAAGGATAGCCCTATGTTGGTTGCATTGCAGTAACCCAGCCAAGAGATAACTACGGTATTAGTGACCATGCTCAAGGCCTCAAGATCCAGGTAAGGGTGCAACTGGTGCACAACACAAAGTTGCGCAAAGGCCCTTCTAGCCACAACTGCTACCTGCTCTTTGAGCAGTAATTACGAGTACAGGAACACCCCTAAGTTGCTCACTGGATCTGTTTGGGGTAGTGCAACCCCATCCAGAACTCATGATGATAAACAACCATACCCTGAGGTTTCCTACACCCACAGCCACTCCATTTTGCCTGGGTTCAGCTGAAGCATGTTGTCCCCCAACCAGACCCCTACAGCCTCCAGTTACTTAGAACAGGCAGCCACATCATCAGGATGGAGATGTAAAGCTGGGTATCATCAATATATTAATGATATCTCAACCTACAGAGTCGGTTAATCTCATCCAATGGTTTATGTGGAGAGAAAAAAGTACTGAGCCCTGTGGCATCCCACAAAGAAGAGGCCATGGACTGGACGTATTGCTTCCTATTAACATTGATTGGGATGGGCCTTGGAGAAAGGAGCTGACCCAGTGCAACCCTCTGCCATCCAGCCTCAAACCCCATAGCCAGCCCACATGGATACCACAGTTGATGGCATTGAAAGTCAGAGAGAGGACAAGGAGAGCAAGGATGAGTGCATTACTCCTAGGCCTCTCTCACCAGAGATTATCCACAAGTGCAAGCAATGCCGTTTCTTGTGCCATAACTCAGCCTGAAACCTGACTGAAAGGGCTCCAGTTAATCCCTTTCATAAAGCAATTACTTTAAGGGATAAAAAAAGATTTAAAAAAGTTTTGAAAACTATAGAAAGTGAAAGAAAAGAAAAATAAGAAAGAAACTTAAAGAAATGACTTCTGATCTTTTTATAGCAGCTATAGACATACTTGATACTATTTCCATTTCAAAATGATATAATGTGGTTCCCTTCTCCCCATATATAATCCCTTTTAATCAGTAAACCAGAAATCACCAGTTATTTTTATTCGTTTTCAGCAAAATATCCATAAAGGGATTCCAATCTTTTATATGACAAACATGTCAGCTCAGCCATTTCTGCAAGGTCCACCTTCTTCATAGTCTACTCTTCCATTGTGTCTCTCAACCTTATATTTTGTCAAAAAGATTACTATGTGCTTGTTAATCCTTTCATAGCTTAGTTATCTCACCTATTCTGTCCATTCTTTAGACTGGTGATTCATCCTTTAGATAAAAATTAGGTCTCTGAACAAATCTTTTATAACACTTTGTAATTAGGTTTTGGTGAATTGTCATACTGGGCTCCAGGCTTTGGATTGTCACAGAGAAAAGGGGGTCAATCTATTCTCCAAAGCACCTGAAGGTAGGACAAGGAGCAATGGATGGAATCTAATCAAGGAGAGAAGCAACCTAGAACTAAGGAGAAACTTCCTGACAGTTAGAACAATTAACCAGTGGAACAACTTGCCTCTAGAGTTGTGGGTGCTCCATCACTGGAAGTTTTCAAGAAAAGATTGGATATCTATTTGTCCAGAATGGGATAGGGTCTGCTGCTTGAGCAAGGGGTTGGACTTGAAGACCTCCAAAGTCCTTTGCAGCCCTATGATTCTATGAATTATAATTCAGTTTCCTTCTAAGGGCAAACTCTCTTCAGTCCATTCCTAGGTTTTCCCAAGAAACATAAAGAATTTTCCCAAGAAAGACATAGTAACTGAGGTACAGGTTATAGCTAATTGAAAGCAGCAATTAAACATATTCAGCTTTTCAGCTGTGCACCAGTTGCACACTTCCCTGGATCTTGAGGCTCTGCACATGGTCACTCATGATCTAATTATCTCTCAGCTGGATTACTGCAATGTGCTCTGTATGGGGTTACCCTTGAAGAATATTCAGAAGCTGCAACTGGTGCAGAATGCAGCAGCACGCACAGGGAGCCCCTAGAACTGCACATACAACATCACTACCATACAATTTCCATTGGTTACCAGTTTGCTTCTGGATTCACTTAAGGAGATGGTTGTTACTTTTAAATCCCTACATGGCAGGGGTCCAGGGTATATGAGGAGATGTTTCTCCCCAATAGGACTAGTTAATACCAGTCATGCCAGCGGAAGAGGCCTGCCACTGATTCCATCTACTAAGGAATTCCAGCAGGCAGGTTCAAGGGAAAGAACTTTTTTTGCTTTGCCCCATCCTTGTGAAACATTATACCACTGGAGGTGAGAACTGCCCCCTCCCTTTTGACCTCATTAGAGGGTATCAAAACTTGGTTTTGCAAAACTTGCAAGCCACCCAGGGTCACTTTAATAGGGGAAATGGGCAGCAATAATAAATAACAAAATAAAAATAACTTCTGTCCAAAACAAAATGTTCTTTCTGTTCACCTGAAGTATTTTCAGAATGATTGGCATGTGCTTGCTAATCTTTTTTGGCTTCATCCTTTAAAAACAAGGGAGCTCACTGTGCAATTATTCCATGACACTTTGTGATTTCATTCTGCTGAGAAGTTAATGGTGTGTAGATTTGTCACAATTCCACAGATCATGAAGTTCTGGATTCTCTTTGTGCTGGCAGCGATTGCCTTTGCCCTGCCATCCACAGGTAAGAAACTCCCATTGCTATTCCCTCTGCTTCTGATGGGAGGATGAGGAAGGTCTTTGGAGTGAGTGGGCAGCAGTGGCCAGCTTATTATTGCCATTCTTCTACATTAACTAAGCTTTTGGGAATTACAGTTTAAGTTCCTTTGTCAATGTAAACTCTCCCCAGTCCCCTCCTAACATATAGTTAAGAAACCACAATGGAAAACCACAAGTGCAGAGGCAACAATTCCTTCAGTGAGTGGAAATAATGGTGCCACTATCTAATAATGAATCCCAAGAATGGGTTTGTTTCTCCAGATCTAATATCGGGCAGAGATTTAGATCAGGTGAAATTCATTCCACATGATTGCCACAGTTTCTCAAGTATTATTTATTCCTATGGCTTATATATATGTTTTTTCCCCGTATGATGGAACTATAGATCACAAAACTAAGCAGAACATCATACGCAATAAATCATAAATAAATGACCATTCTCTTTCAAATCTTCCCAAGATGGGCTAATTTATCTAACTGTGGAATGTGTCATATGGTCTGAAGCTATGGATTATTTGGACAGAAGACAGATATAGATTTCCTATGCAGAAATCCACAACTCAGAAAAACACCCTAGGGCTAAATAACTGGTCCTGTCTCAACCAGTATGGTCAGTGGTGACTTCTAGATGATGGGAAGTGGAGTTCAGTGGTATTTCTGTGTTAGTCTTTCCTGATTGTCATTATACACAAAGACATACAATTTAAAAAAAAGATAAACACAAACATACTAAGGAGAAGGAAAAAGGAAAAAAAAATAAAAATGAAGACGCTCAGTTCCAATGTCAATAAAATAAAGATTAACTGCAGCAACAATGATGTGAGCAATGCTATTTTTCATCTTCCTTGTATGGTGGCATAACAAATTGTAGTGCTGTAGTTTACCACTAGATGTCAGTAGCACCATTTTCCATCTTTTTAAACGAGTGGTTCTCAACTTGAGGGTTGGGACCCCATTTGGGGTCGAACGACCATTTCACGGGGGTCGCCAAACAATGCAGTCTGCCATTTTTTTCCCCTTTTCCTTAGCTGTGCTACTCCCTTTTATTCTATTGGCTTTTGAAAGCCAATAGAATACACTCTCTTGAATAGAGTCTAATTCTATTGGCTTTCAAAAGCCAATAGGAATTGTCCAGGCTGTCTCTGCCCTGCTGAGCCCGCCAAAAGTCCCATTCTGCAAACAGTGCTGCACCAGTTGAGTAGTCCTCGACTTAAACAACCGGTTGGGGGTCGCGGCATTAAAAAGGTTGAGAACCACTGTTTTAAACCCAAACTTATATTACAAGCTTTTCAAATCTCTCTTTTTTTAAAAAAAAAAAGTCTCAAAAGCACTTTTACTCCCCAAATTTCAAAGCCATATATGTGTATTAATTCCAAGTTAATCTTGTAATTTTCTCTGTATTCTCTCAAGCAATTAATTCACCACTTTTCTTTTACTGAGGGAATGGGGCAGAAATTCCCCTTTCCTCTCTTTTTCGGGAAGGTGTTTTGGGCAATTATTTCCAGGAAAAAGTCTAAGAGTCATAAAGAGAGGATCGGGTTTCATCCAGTTTCATCCATGTTGCAGAAAAGTTGCTCAGTGCTTATTTTCTTTAGTTGTCAGCAGCTTCTGACTGGCTCCACTAATGTAGCCAGTCTTTCCCCCGCTGGTTTGGAGGGCTTCCTCAGATCAAACGGAAGGGCCGCCACCCTCCCATATATTTTTGCATCTTTATCATATCTCGATTGCATTTGCAATTGAGGCCACCACGATAATTCAATGGCCTGGTCTAAAAGCTCTTGTTTAGATTTTAGTTTCCCTTCAGTATCCAAAATATCCTTATATGTCAAAATGTTTTCATATTGGACCAAATTCAGGTGAACAAACACTTCCATCGTTGACAGCCATCCTGGGATTATTAACTAGATTTTAGCTTTTATCTTTTCCCACACAAAAAGTAGTGAATTTCTTACATAGTGGTTTTCAAAGTATATATGAGTTTTATTCTTCTCATATGATAGAAGTAAATGCCATGCCAGTTGCAGACCATGTCCTTCTAGATATAACAGTCTTTTATGTCTAAGAATTATCCATTCTTTTAGCCATGTTAAGACACATGCTTGATAGTATAAGATCCAGTACGGTACTTCAAATCCTCCATTTTCTTTGGATTCTTGTAGCATTTTCAGTTTAATTCTAGCTTTGTTTCCTTGCCAAATAAATTTTGTAATCAATGTATTCAAATCATCAAAAAAATTCTTCTCTATTTTTATAGGTACTGTTTGGAACAAGAAAAGCAGTTTTGGTAATATATTAATTTCACAGTAGCTATTCTTCCTAACACCGATAGTTGTAAGTTTTTCCATTTTTCCAGATCCAATTTTATCTGGTCAAGTAATTTTATGTAGTTATCTTCTTTTATCATTGCAATCTTACTGGTAAGTATATTCCCAAATATTTAACTTTCCTAACTATTTGAAATCCATTTTTTCTAACAATTGATATTTTTTTTGTTTAGATGTAAGGTTTTTAACTATAACTTTTGTTATAGTTTGCATTCATTGGTTGATGCTGTCCTTGCAAGGACACTATAAAAGGCCTGCGTGCCATTTTGGTTTTGTTCTGTTGGTGTATTGAATAAAGAAGACTTGCTTTTTCTGTTACTCGCTTTGTCTCAATGCCTTTGACTCGCGAACAGAACAAGAGGATATCCATAATATATCAATTCTAGACCATGATTTGAGTCTATTTGAATAAAATATATACTGAGTTCTTTTGGGGTTCATTTCTCTCCAGACATCCTATATGCAGATTTATTCTACCATTTTAAAAAAATGCCTTAGGTAATCTCTTCCTTCTCCCCCCCCATTTTACTACTGTTGTAATCTAATTTTTCATCCATGATTGCATTAAAATCTCCTACTAAACAAATATTTTGATATTCCATTTCCAATAATTTCCTGTGTAGTTTTTGATAAAAAATTTCTTATTTGTTGTTTGGTGCATATATTGCTATTATCAATATTTTTTTATTTATCATTATTTCCACCATTAGAATTCTTCCTTCTTCATCTGTACAACCTAAAACCCACTTATTTATTGCAAAGTGTCAGGGCCGCATCAGCATTGTGCTGCCCTCAAGGGGGAGGGGGGCAGGGAGGTGCCTCTGAGTGCCACTTCTGGCACACAAAAACCAGGGGTGCAAAAATGGGCCACCGTTCTGCAAGGTGCAAAACAGCCGCTGCTGCACCGTAGGGTGCAGATACAAGGCACCACACAAGAATAGGTCAGGGCTAGTATCATGCAGGCACTAGCCCCGCCCCATTTGCAGCATGTGCATGCTCATGGCCCCATGCATGCATGCATGTATGTAAAATGCTTCCCCCTCCCTCTTTTTTAATTTTTTTTAAAAAATTTATTTTTTAAACCAACAAGACAAAACAAAACATAACACACATACACACACAGTGTGTGCTCCTCCTTTTTTTATTTTAACAGAAATTTTGTAACAATAATCTATTATTTACATTTTTCCCCTTACTCTTCTTTATATATATTTGTCCTTGTTGTCCCGTTGTTTCTTTTTTGCATTTTTCTTCCTTCATACTATACTTCATACTAAAAATAATACATATTATTATTAC
Organism: Crotalus tigris; assembly: GCF_016545835.1. NCBI lineage: Eukaryota > Metazoa > Chordata > Lepidosauria > Squamata > Viperidae > Crotalus > Crotalus tigris. Next base: position 1,436,168 of record NW_024097006.1, read on the forward strand.
TATACATTATTATACACACATTTTCCACTTTTGACCTTTCCACATTTATTCTTCTCTATTATTTCTAGTCTCCAACCAATTGTACCACTTATTCCATATTAAATAGTACTCTGTGTCTTCCTTTTCTTTTATCTCTTTTGTTAATTTATCCATCTCAGCACAGTCCAGGATTTTCCTTATTACTTCTTCCTCTGATGATATATTCTCATTTTTCCAGAACTGTGCATATGTTATTCTTGCTGCCGTTATTATATGTAGAATTAAATACCGTATTTCTTTACTATATTTTCTGTTTAAAATACCCAGCAAAAAGATCTCTAGTTTCCAGTCTATGGGTTGGTCTATTATTTCTTCGATCCATCTTCTTATTTTAGTCCAGTATTTTTTCGCAAATGGGCATGTCCACCATAAATGATAATATGTTCCATGTACTTTTTTACATTTACAACATGTTGGTGAATTGTTCTGGAACATCTTGGCAAGCTTTGCTGGTGGAAGATGCCATCTGTAAAACATTTTCAATTGGTTTTCCTTGAATGCCGCTGACATAGTCAATTTTATGTTTATTTTCCATATTTTTCCCATTTCTCCAATTCTATATTATATCCAAAATTTTTTGCCCATCTAATCATTGTGTCTCTGACAACCTCATCTTCCATTTTATATCTCAATAGGTATTTGTATAAATTGCTAATTAATTTTATTTCTGTTCCATGTATAATTTTATCCAATTCTTGTAGCTCTTTTTTGTATTTCATATAATTTTTTGTCCTCTGTATATTTAGATTGAATTTGTGAAAATGTCCACCAGTCAATCTTTCTGCCTATATCTTGTTCCAATTCTTGTTTTGTTTTCAGATTTCCCTGTTCATTTACTAATTCTTTGTATCTAATTATCTTATTTATATCCAGTAGGTTTGGGTGTTTCAGAGCTTCTGTTGGGGATAACCACATTGGAATTCTTATGTAATGTTTTTGTTTTATTTTTTCCCAAATCTGTAGCAATGCATTCCTAACTATGTGTCTTTGAAAGTATCTGTGTATTTTGTATTTTTTGTCCCATAGGAATGCATGCCACCCCGCTTGCAAGTCATGTTCTTCTATTGTTAAAAGTCTGGTATTTTTCAATTCCATCCATTCTTTTAGCCAAGTTAGGCTCAATACTTAGTAGTATGTTTCCCACTCTGGTAATGCCAACCCCCCTTTATTTTTCATATCTTGCAAGAGTTTTAATTTAATCCTGGGTTTTTTCCTTTGCCATATAAATTTAGTGACCAATTTATTTAATTCTTGAAAGAATGTTTTCTCTAATTTTATTGGAATAACTTGGAACAGAAATAATATTTTTGGCAATATATTCATTTTGACTGTTGCGGTCCTCCATAAAAATGAAATTTGTAGATTTTACCAATTTTCTAAATCTTTTTTTATCTGGTGTAATATTTTATCATAATTATCCTCCTTAATCGAGGAACACTTCGCTGTAAGCCAGATCCCTAAATATTTTATTTTCTTAGTTATACTTATCTTTATTTTATCTTCCAGTTCACTTTCCTGTGCCTTTGTAAGATTTTTGGTTATTAATTTGGATTTATTCTTATTAATCTTACGTCCAGCTACCTCACCAAATTCTTCTATTTTCTGAATCAATTTAAGGCTGGTTTCTAATGAATCTTCCAAAATAAATACCAAATCATCAGCGAAGGCTTGGACCTTATATTCTTCCTTCTTAATTTTAAAACCCTTTATTTCTTGGTGCTCTCTGATTTTTGTCAGGAGTATTTCTAATGATAAAATAAATAGAAGAGGGGAGAGAGGGCATCCTTGTCTTACTCTTTTGGTTATATCAATTTTTTCTGCCATTTCATCATTTATAATTATTCTAGCTGTTTGTTTAGTATATATTTTCTCAACCATCTTTCCAAATTTTGTCCCAAAATCCATATAGTACAATTGTGTTATAATAAACTTCCAATTCAGATTATCAAATGCCTTCTGGGCATCAAGAAAAAACAGTGTAGCTTGTCTTTCAGGATGGACTTCATAAAATTCTAAAGTATTCATTATTATCCTCATATTATTTTTTATCTGTCATCCTGGTAGAAATCCATTTTGATCTGGATGGATGTAATTATTCAAAAATTGTTTAATCCTTTCTGCTATTATTGTTGCAAACATCTTATAGTCTGTATTCAGTAGAGAAATTGGCTTATAATTTTGAATTTGTTGCAGGTCTGAGTCTTCCTTAGGGATAAGGGAGATGATTGCTTCAGTCCAAGTGGTTGGTATCTTCGCCTCCTCCAGCACTTCATTGTATATCTCCAACATTATCCATTGTAGTGACTCTTGTGTATTTTTATAAAACTCATAAAACTCATAAAACTTTATAAAATTCCATCTGGGCCTGGTGATTTATTTATTTATTTGTTTTGTTTTTTGAATGCTGTTTCTAGCTCTATTGCGGCTATTGGGCTATTCAACATTTTTGCTCATTTTTGCTGCTTCTATATATTGTTTGACTTTATCATCTGCTATATCTTCCTGATGGTATAGCTTTGAAAAGAAATTTTGTATTATAGTCTTTTTTTCTTCCCATCTATATTGTACTGTTCCACTTTCATCTTGTAGCTGATGTAGTGTTCTTTTGCCTTTTTCTTTTTTTAATTTATAGGCCAATCATCAACCAGTTTTATTTGCATTTTCGAAATAATTTTGTTTTGCCATCCTAATTTTCTGTGCCATTTCTTTTTGTGTTGTCAGGTTAATCTTGTGTTTTATAATATTCCATTTTTCTTTTATCTTTTTGTTTTGTGGATCCATCTGTAGGTCACCTTCTATTTTTTTAAGTTCTTCCTGTAATTTTCCTTGTTGAAGTCTCCTATCTTTATTTATCTTAGAATTGTATGCAATTGTCAATCCCCGAATGTAAGCTTTTGTAGTATCCCACAAATTTTGTGTTGATGTCTCTTCCTTTATATTTACCTGAAAAAATAATGTCAACTCCTTTTCTAGCATCTGTATATATTGTTTATCCTTACACAGTCTTTGATTTATTGACCATCTTTTTCTCGATTTCTGGCCTTTCCATTTTATTATTATTGGGTTGTGATCCACCCAATCATTAAGTCCTATTTCAATTTCCTCTAACCCATTTTGTACTTCTGTTGTTGCCCAGGCCATATCGACACTAGACCAAGATTGATGCGGATACGAATAAAACGTATATTGTTTGTCTGACCTGTGTGTCTCTCTCCATATACTGTATCCTGAAGGTTGAGTTCTGTTACCATGTCAAAGAACGATTTTGGTAATATATTTTTATTCTTTTTACTACTCTTATAATCTTTTTAACATCAACTATTGCATTTAAATCCCCAATTATACAAATACTTTCATAATCCAGATCCACTAGTTTCTTATGTACCTTTTTTAAAGATGTTAATGACAAAAAAAGTCCTAAGGTTGTTTGGAGTTCACAGAGAGACAAACCAGGTACCAATTAGTGCTAACAAGCTCTCTCTTATCAGAAGACAAACTCCAGATGTTCTATTAAAACAAAACTGGTCCCATCCTATCCTGACATGGCGACCAAAATCAATTGTTATCTTTCCATTTTAAGAATGTTAGAAGCTATCCATCAATCCATAGAGCAATAGAATAAAGAACTTTTCTACATTCCAGTCTGCAATGGTTTGATAAACCATGAACTTCATTTAAAAGGGAGAAAAAATAAGTCAGATTTAAAATACAATATAACTGTGTTAGTTAGCAAGTACAACAGTACTCCAAATTCTATGTTGTTGATACTAGGAAGTCCTGTTTGGCCTTCAGAACCAAGTATTTATTTTAAAGTCACTTGGTTGCTTCTGTGTTCCAGTTAAACTAGTGTGGCCCAATAAATTCATCCTTGCCAAATTCATTGCATAAGAAGGTATTTAATTTTCCTCTTAAAATGCAATGCCAAGGACTGTTTACAGAAACATAAGCAGATCTGACTTTTAGTCTGTCAAGCCAATAGTTATGTTTAAGCACTATTGTTCTTCCTCCAGAAACAAATTAATAATCATTGTCACAAGAACTGCCAATCGCCAATGGCCAAACTGCTGACGGAACCGAGTCTGATTGTAGGAGAGAAATTTCATCACCAAAAAGTTATGGCAGTCTTCTCAATCAATTTACACAGGGGAGATTTTCCACTCTGTCATATTAAATCAGGATACAATCTTATAATTACACATCTTAATCTTTATAGTAAATTTGATTCAAGTCCTGTCTAAAGGTCTCTCAAGGTACATGTAAGGGGAGAGTTTTGTTGAGAAAGGAGCAATGCAAGAAGTGATTTCTATATCTCTAGTTAAAGCTGCTCCTTTCAGACTATAACCAATTCAGCAAAGCTTTCAGAAGACTGGGCTTTCAAAGTTCAGGTTGGCAATATATTGTTGGAATTAGATTTAGTCTGGGAACTTTCGGTGGTTAGCGTCGATGATGGCGGCTACATTGTAGCCGTCCTCCTGGGTCAGCGTGAGAACTGCGGAATACAGCAGTCACCAGCTGTTCCGCGGCTCGAAATCCCCCTCCCGGGCGAAGGGAGGGGGGAGAGAACCACCCGAATAGAGGTAGAGCATCTCAAACCCCCCAGGGATTTTTTTGGGGGGGGTAGAAAGAGAGCTCCCTCGGAGTTCGGGTTGCCTCCGCCTCCCAGCTGTCTTTGTTTCCTCTGGGAACAAAGTGAAACGCCGCTACCATCTCCGCATTTAAAGGGATAGGGTGAGTGATTTATTTTATATAAAGCGGACAGAGCTGGATAAAGGATTTGACTTATTGAGTTTTATTTGCTTTTTAGTTTAGGTTGATCTTTTTCTTTTTGTTTTTTTTTTGTTTGTGTGGAGAGTGAAAGTAAAATGGTGATTTGAAAGTTTTTTTCGGGAGAAAAAGAAAGTGAGTCAAACGGAATGTTATGGACTATATAGTTTTTTCTTTTTAAACTTTTTCCTCTTTTTCTGAAAGTGGTTTTGTGTTTTTGAAATATCTTTTAAACTCTCCTTTGTTTTTTTTTAATTCTTTGAGTATTTTTTTTATAAAGTGGAAATAAGAAAAAAATTTTTAAAAAAAATGGCTTCAAAAAGGCAAGCAGCTTCTACAGTTCCTAAGGTGGCTTCTTCTCCTGCGATCTTACCGGTACAACAACCTAAAGCTACACCACCATCTTCTCCTCCTCTGCCAGTAATATCTGTACAAGATATGAAAGATATAATGGGAAATGCAGTAACTCAAATCAGAGGGGAAATGAAGGAGCTTCTAGATCAGAATAAAACTGAAATTAGAGGGGAAGTGAAGAATCTGTTGGAGCAGAATAACACTATTTTGAGGCAAGATATAGTTATGGCTCTATTAGGACTTGCTTCTGTGATTGAGAAGCTTGACTCTAGAGTTGAAGAGATTGCAGACAAGGTTGATATCTTGGAAGATAGGTTTGAAGGCATGGAAAAAAAGATGGAAATGTCACAGGATGACATTGTTATGTCTCAGTACAGAGAAATGGAATATGCCTTAAGAATTAGGGGTCTGAAAGAAGATATGCAGCAAGATTTGAGAGAGATTGTGGTAAATGACTTTGCTGTTATTTTGAATAGGGAGAAAGAGGAAATACGCAGAGAGGTTGAAAAATTATTTAGAGTTAATTCCTGGATTGCAAAACAGAGAAAATTACCAAGAGATGTGGTGGTTTATTTTGGAAAGAGATCTCTGCGCAATGAAATCATACAAGCCTTTTATAATAAGAGATTCCAGATTGCTGCTCAAGCTGTTATTATTTTAAAGGAGATCCCATCTAAAATTCTAAGAAAGAGAAAAGATTTTGCTTTCTTATCTAATGAACTTAAAAAAAGAATGATGCCATTCAGATGGGAGATTCTGATGGGTATTGTTCTGAGCCATGCGGGGACGCGTTATAGACTTAATACAGTCACTAAAGCAAAGGAGTTTTACAGTTCGGTCCTGGGAGCAGACTCACCATCATTCATGATGCAGAAAGTTCTGGATGGTAAAGAGGTTGAATGGCAGTCTAAAGGACCAGGTGTGATGGCGGTTGGAGAGTTACAGTTGGAGTGGTCCCGACAAGTAGAGATTAAAGAGCAAAGAATGACCCGTGCAGCGCATAGACGTAAGGAAAAGGAACAACAGAGGAAAGAGGCTAAAGAATCTCTTCAAGAAAGTGCTTCGTTGCCGGTGGGAGGAGCAAGACCTAAGAGTTCTGCGGCACATTCTTCAATGGCAGATCTTCAAGCAGTCTTCTCCAGGCTTCTGGTTAAGGGAGATGGTAAAGCTCCTGACTTGGAATGTTAACGGCCTTAATTCCCCCCAGAAGAGAAAGAAAATCTTTCATTATTTAAAGCAACATAATAATGATATTATTTGTTTGCAGGAAACACATATTATAGCTAAAGATCAAAAATATTTAGTCAATGCTCATTTGAGATCTCATTTTGTATCTTCTGCTCCTGGGAAAAAAGGGGGCGTAGTTATTTATGTCAAGCAAAACTTATCAGCCTGTTTGGTAGAATCTGATCCTCAAGGGAGATATGTTATGATTGAAGTTGGTTTATATGGTAAGAAAATACTTATAGTGGGATTGTACGCACCAAACCAACAACAGGAACAATTTTATAGATTGTTACATCAGAAATTAACTTTGTTGGACTATAGATCTGTGATATTAATGGGTGATTGGAATGGTGTGTTAGATACACAAAGAGACAAAAAAGGATCTTCTACTTCTTTTAAACAGGCTAAATTACCTAAAGCTTTTTTTGATTTGAAAGAAGACTGCGAACTACGAGACTACTGGCGCGAACGCAATCAGGAGGAGAGAGACTTTACTTTCTTTTCAGATAGACATCAATCCTTTTCAAGAATTGACTTTTTTTTATCACAACTGATTTATATTTTAGGGTAAAGAATGTTAAATTTTTTCCTAGGACATTGACAGATCATAGTCCAGTCTGGATGGAGCTGGTTGATGAAAGAGAGGAGAGGAGATCGTGGAGGATGAATGAAAATTTATTTAGACAAGACTTCCGGTGGTCAAGCGACGATGATGGCGGCTACTTTGTAGCCGTCCTCCTGAGACGGTGTCAGATCTGCGGAGCACAGCGTTCATCAGCTGGTCCGCGGTTCGAAATCCCCTTCCCGGGCGAAGGGAAGGGGTAGAGACTGCATGAATAGAGGTAGAACCTCTTAACCTTCCCTGGATTTTTTTTAGGGGGGGTAGAAAGAGTGCTCCCTCAGAGTTCGTGCCTTCTCCGCCTCTCAGCTGTCTTTGTTTCCTCAGAAGCAAAGCGAAACGCCGCTACCATCTCCGCACTTAAAGCTTTCTGGTGAGTGATTTTTAAAGCGGACAGAACTGTTTAAAGGATTTTACTTAGAGTTAAAGATTTATTTTTCTTAATTTTTTTTTAGCTTATGCTGTCTCCTTTTTTTGATTTTTTTTCTTCGGGCGGAAAGTGAGAGTGAAAGTAAAATGGCGCTTTGAAAGTTGTTTTTTTTTTTTTTCATCTCCGGAAAGAAAAGACGGACTGAATGAAATGTATGCTTAGCATTGCTCTCTTTTTCTCTTTTAAGTTTCTTTTCTTTTTTATTTAAAAGTGCTTTGGAGGTTCTAATTTTTATTGCATTTTTTCTGGTCTTTTTTTATTTGTAAAGATTTAAGCATTTTTTTTAAGAAGAAAGAAAGAGGGACTAATTTAAAAAAAAATGGCTTCGAAGAGACAACCAGCTTCTATAGTTTCTAAGGTGATTTCTTCTCCTGTTATTGCAACAGTTCAACAACAACTTAAAGTTACACCACCCGTGCAGCAACCGAAGGCTATATCTCCACCTTCTCCTCCCCCATCAGGCTCATCTGCACAAGACATTAAAGATATAATGGAAATGCTGTGTCTCAATTTAGGGAGGAAGTGAAGCAACTTCTGGAACAGAGCAAGTCTGAAAGTAAGGAGGAAATGAAGAAAGAAATGAAAGAGCTTTTTGAACAGAATAATACTATTTTGAGGCAAGATATAGTCTCAGCTTTATCTGGATTGGCTTCTGTGGTCGTGAAGCTGGACTCCAGAGTGGAAGAAGTCGCGGAAAAAGGAGATTTTCTTGAGTATAAATTTCAAGATATGGAAAAAAAGGTGGAAACCTCACAAGATGATATTCTTATGTTTCAGTATAGACAGATGGAATATGCCCTGAGAATTAGGGGTCTTAAAGAAGATATGAATCAAGATCTGATGGAGATGCTGATTAATGATTTAGCTGTTGTTTTGAATATAGATAAAGAGGAATTATGTGGAGAAGTGGAAAAAATCTACAGAGTTAACTCTTGGATTGTAAAACAGAAGAATTTGCCAAGAGATGTGGTGATTTATTTTGCTAAGAAGTCTCTGCGCAATCAGATTTTACAAGCTTTTTATAACAAGAGATTCCAGATTGCTGCCCAAGATATCATTATCTTAAAGGAAATCCCATCCAAAATTTTAAGAAGCAGAAAAGATTTTGGTTTTTTAGCAAATGAACTCAAAACAAGATTGATGCCATTTAGATGGGAGATTCCGATGGGTATTGCTTTGAGCCATGCGGGGACACGGTATAGACTTAACATGGTTGCCAAAGCTAAAGAATTTTACAACACGGTCCTGGGAGCAGGCTCATCTTCATCCATGACTCAGAGAGCCTTGAGTGGCCAAGAGGTGGAACAGCAGTCTGAAGGACTAAGTTTGATGGCTGCTGGGCAGGTGGAATGGATGCGTCAAGCAGAGGTTAAAGAACAGAGAATGACTTGTGCAGCACACAAACGTAAGGAAAAGGAACAACAGAAGAAAGAAGCTAAAGAATCTTCTCATCAGATTGTTTCAATGCCGGTGGGAGGAGCAAGACCCAAAAGCTCTGCAGCACATTCCTCAGTAGCAGATCTTTTTTTTTATTGAAAATTTTTTAAAAGTTTTTACAAAAAACAGAAAACAACAATACAACAACAAAAAAGAACAGGATTAAACAAAACAAAACAAACCTCCCCCAACCCTCCCCAAACCACCCACACCCTCCCCCCCCCGGAGCTTCCCAGAGCAGAATATAGGCTTAATTTAAAAAGTTTAAAAAAATATATAAAAAGGAAAAAAAAAAGAAAAATTAACAATAGAATATATATATATATATATATATATATATATAAATAAAAATTATAAAAAAGCTAAATAATATTTTTTATATCCAATTTAAATTGTATAAACTTTATCCATTTGTCCCAAATAGCAAAAAATTTCTCTTGCGATTGTTCTTTTAAGAAAGCCGAAATCTTTGCCATTTCCGCCAAGTAAAATACTTTAAAAAACCACTCCTGCAAGGTAGGCAAAGATTCCTTCTTCCAGTATTGTCCTACTAACAACCTTGCGGCTGTGATCAGATTCAACATCAATATAACCTCCTTAGCATCGCAATCAGTAACTATACCTAACAAAAATAATTGTGGAGTAAATTTTACCCTCTTTCTAAAGATTCTCTGAATATTCCACCATATTTTAATCCAAAAAGCTTTTATATTTTTACACGACCACCAAATATGATAATAGGTGGCGTCCAAACAACCACATCTCCAACATTTAGGCTGTAGGTCAGGATACATGAGAGACATTTTTTGTGGATCAAGGTGCCATCTATAAAACATTTTATAAAAATTCTCCCTTAAATTCTGGGCTTGTGTAAATTTAACATTCCTCACCCAGATAATTTCCCAGATATCCAGTGGAACTGGTTCTCCAAAATTCTGCGCCCATTTAATCATACAAACTTTAATTAATTCTGATTCTGAATCCAGTTCCACTAGAACCCCATAAATTCTCTTAATATGGGTTTGTCTTTGATCCTTTACTTGCTTGAAAAGATTTTCATCTTCTCTAAGAAAACCCAGCTTACGATCCAACTTCCATCTATCTACTAATTGTCTATATTAAAACCAAGAATAAGTAATATTTTCATGTACTAACTCTTCCAATAATTTTAACTGCCAGTTATGTCCATCCCATCTAAGTAATTGTGTATAAGACACAGTATCCATTTTAACACCTCTCCTTATGCCCTCTATCGCATGCCAAGGTATAGCCCATAGTGGTATTTTAAAATCACTTTTATAATATTTTCTCCAAACCCTAAGTAAAGAAGTTCTTATAATATGAGATTTAAAAACCCGATCCACTTTCTTATTAAATATTAAATAGGCATGCCAACCGAAAAGTAAATCCCATCCCTCCAGATGGAGTATCTCCAAATTTGTTAAATTTACCCAATCACTAATTAATGTTAAAGCCACCGCATCGTGGTATAATTTCAAATTCGGTACCTTGAGTCCATCTCTCTCACGGGAATCTTGCATGATTTTAAACTTTACCCTTGGTTTTTTCCCTGCCCAAATAAATTTATTAATACCTTTCTGCCATTCGTTTAAATTAATCTCATTCTTCAAAATCGGTAACATTTGAAACAAAAAGAGAAACTTGGGTAGGACATTCATTTTAATCACTGCAATTCTTCCCATGAGAGATAGCTGCAACTTCTCCCAATTCCTCAAGTCTTTCTGTATCCTAACCCACAACTTTTCATAATTATTCTTAAACAGTTTTGCATTAGAAACAGATAAAATAACCCCCAGGTATTTTACCTTATTAATAATTTCAAAACCAGTCAGATTAGCCAAAATTTGTTTATCCCGAGTAGTCATATTTTTAGGTAATATCTTAGTTTTATTAACATTGATCTTGAAACCCGAAACCAGTCCATATTGATGAATCAGCTGCAATAACATTACTACAGAATAAATAGGTTGAGACAAAGTAACCACCAAATCATCTGCAAAAGCTCTCAACTTATATTCTTTTTTGTTAACTTCTATTCCTTTTATTTCCTGCGACCCTCGAATCTTGATCAACAAAATTTCCAATGTTAAAACAAACAATAACGGCGACAATGGACATCCCTGTCTAGTACCTTTCTCTATTGTAAAAACCTCTGACAAACCCCCATTAACAATAAGTTGTGCCATTTGTTTTTGATATATCGCAGTAAAAGCTTGTAATATTTTTTCACCAAAATTCATCTCTTCAATTACTCGTAACATAAAATACCAATTCAGTTGATCAAAAGCTTTTTCAGCATCTAAAAATATCAACCCTGCAGGAATTTGGTTATTCTTGTCCAAATATTCTAGTAAGTTAATAATTTGTCTGGCATTATTTTTCATATATCTACCAGTTATAAAACCAGATTGGTCCCTTTGTATGAGGTGGTGCACAACCCTCATGAGCCTATTAGCTAAAATTTTTGCAAAAATCTTATAATCAACATTTAAGAGAGATATAGGTCTGTAATTCTTTGGTAAAGTAAGGTCTTGATCCTCTTTTGGAATCAAGGATATAAAAGCACTGCGCCATGACGGAGGGATCTCTGAACCCTGTAAAATACTATTAAAAAGTATTTGGTTGTATCATCTCTTCCATTAAAGTTTTATAATAAACAGATGTCAAGCCATCCGTACCCGGTGCTTTCCCTAATTTCAATTGTTTAATTACTATCGCAATTTCCTCATTAGTAATTAAACCATTAATTTCATATTTCTGATCTTCTGTCAATTTAGGGAAATTAGCCTCACTTAAATATTTGTTTATATCTAGAGTTTGTACATTAGTAGATTTATATAGTTTTTGATAGTAATCTAAAAAGATTTCTTAATCAATTCCTTCTGGTACACTAATTTACCCTTATAATTTATTTTATCTATTATTCTCTGTCTCTGTTTCTTTCTTAATTGGTAAGCCAACCATCTCCCTGGTTTATTGGCATTGCAAAATGTATTTTGTTTCATAAACAATAAGTTAGTTGCAGATTGATCCGCCATCAACATATTAAATTGTGTTCTTAGCAACTTTATAGATTCTTTAATCTTTTCATCTAAAGGAGTTAAAATCAAAGCCTTTTCTTTTAATTTAATCTCATCTTCCAATTCTTTATGTTTCTGAATCTGCTTTTGTCTATGAAAATTATTCATTTTTATCAAGATCCCACGCATAAATGCTTTACCTGCATCCCATACCATTGACATTGGTGTCCCCTTATACATATTCAAAGCAAAATAGTCCTTTAAACACTCCTTTAACTTTTGAACATTCTTTTCTTGTCTAAATAAATTTTCATTCACCCTCCAGGATCTTCTCTCCTCTTTTTCTTGAATCAGCTCCATCCAAACTGGACTATGATCCGTCAACGACCTAGGAAAAATCATTACATTCTTTACCTTATTATATAAATCCGTTGTAATAAAAAAAAAATCAATCCTTGAAAAGGATTGATGTCTATCTGAGAAAAAGGTGAAGTCTCTCTCCTCTTGATTACGTTCCCGCCAATAGTCTCTCAATTCCCAGTCTTCTTTCATATCAAAAAAGGCTTTAGGTAATTTAGCCTGTTTAAAAAGAGGAGAAGAACCTTTCTTGTCCCTTTGTGTGTCTAAGACACCATTCCAATCCCCCATTAATATCACGGATCTATAATCCAGCGAGATTATTTTCTGATGTAACAGTCTATAAAATTGTTCCTGTTGTTGATTTGGTGCGTAAAGTCCCACTATGAGTATTTTCTTACTATATAAACCAAGTTCAATCATTACATATCTTCCTTGGGGGTCTGATTCTACCAGACAAACTGGTAAGTTTTGCTTAACATAAATAACCACTCCCCCTTTCTTCCCAGGAGCAGGAGATACAAAATGAGATCCCAGATGGGCATTAGCTAAATATTTTTGATCTTTAAGTAGGATATGAGTTTCCTGCAAGCAAATAACATCGTTGTTATGTTGTTTTAAGTAGTGAAAGATTTTCTTTCTTTTCTGAGGGGAATTAAGACTGTTAACATTCCAGGTCAGAAACTTTGCCATCTCCCTTAACCAGGAGCCTGGAGAAGACTGCCTGAAGATCTGCCATTGCTTTATGTGTTGCAGAACTCTTGGGTCTTGCTCCTCCCACCGGCAATGAGGCACTTTCCAAAGAAGATTCTTTAGTTTCTTTCTTTTGTTGCTCCTTTTCCTTACGTCTATGTGCTGCACGGGTCATCCTCTGCTCTTTAACCTCTGTTTGACGTTGCCATTCCAGTTGTAACTTCCCGGCAGAGATCAGACCTAATGCTTCAGATTGCTGTTCCAGCTCTTTACCACTCAAAGGTTTCTGAGCAGATGACGCTGAGCCTGCACCCAGGACCGTATTATAAAACTCTTTAGCTTTAGCAACCATATTCAACCTATAACGCATCCCCGCATGGCTCAGAGCGATACCCATTGGAATCTCCCATCTGAATGGCATCAATCTTGCTTTAAGCTAATTAGCTAAGAAAGCAAAGTCTTTCCTGTTTCTTAAAATTTTAGATGGAATTTCCTTTAAAATAATAACATCTTGAGCAGCAATCTGGAATCTCTTGTTATAAAAAGCTTGTATGACTTCATTACGCAGGGATCTCTTTGTAAAATAAATCACCACATCTCTGGGCAAATTCTTCTGCTTTGCAATCCAAGAATTAACTCTATAAACTTTTTCCACTTCTCTGCGTAATTCATCTTTATCCATATTCAAAGCAACAGCTAGGTCATTAAGCACCATCTCTGTCAAATCTTGATTCATGTCTTCCTTCAGACCTCCGATTCTCAAAGCATATTCCATTTCTCTATACTGGGACATAAGAATATCCTCTTGTGAAATCTCCATCTTCCTTTCCATATCTTGAAATTTATCCTCAAAAAAATCAACTTTATCTGCAACTTCCTCCACCCTCGAGTCCAACTTCACCACCATGGAGGCCAGGCCTGATAAGGCTGTAACTATATCTTGCCTCAAAATAGTATTATTATCCTCTAATAACTCCTTCTTTTCCTTCATTTCCTCTTTGCTTTCAGATTTGATCTGTAGAAAAAGCTGCTTCATTTCATCCCGAATTTGGGATACAGCATTTCCCATTATGTCTTTAATCTCTTGTGCAGACAGGCCTGGCAAAGGAGGGGAGGGTGGGGGCTGCGCTGGTGGTACAGGTTTAAGTTGTTGTTGCACAGTTAAAGTTGTGGGAGAGGAAACCACCTTGGATAGTATAGAAGGAGGTTGTCTCTTTGAAGCCATTTTTCAAAACAAAATTATCTCTTTCCTTCTTTCCAAAAAAAAGAAAAGGGAAATAATAATTTAAAAAAACAAAAATACTGTAATCCTTAAAGTTCCAAAAAGAAAAAAAAATCAAAAAGGAGTCCAAAGCTCACTCAAGAAGAAAGAAAAAGGAAAGTAGAAAGAGAAAGTCAAAAACAATCATTTAAGTCCATTTCGTTCCAGAGAAATAAGAACAAAGAGAAAAGAAAAAAAAACCGAGCACTTTCAAAACGCCATCTTAATTGCTCTCTCCGTACCAGCAAAAAGGAACAAAGGGAAAAAAGACCAAAATTAATTAAAAAGGAAAAGTAAAATACTAGACTCTAAAAGAACATCCTTTAAACCGCCCTGTCCGCTTCAAAAGTAACTCACTGAAACTCTTTAACCACGGAGGTGGAAGCGACGTTTCCTTTTGCTTCCGAAGAAGCAAAAACAGCTGGGAGGCGGAGATAGTCAGGAGCTCCGAGGGAGCGCTCCGTCTCCCCCCTCAAAGAAAAAATCCAGAGGGGGTTCGGAGGTTCTACCTCTACTCCTGCAGTCTCTACCCCTTCCCTTTGCCTGGGAAGGGGATTGCGAACCACGGGCCAGCTGGTGAACGCTGCGCTCCGCGGATCTGACGCCGTCCCAGGAGGACGGCTACAAGGTAGCCGCCATCATCGCCGCTGCCTACCGGAAGCTCCCCTCAGTAGCAGATCTTGAGGGAATCTTCTCCAGGCTCCTGGTTAAGGGAGATGGCAAAGTTCCTGACCTGGAATGTTAATGGTCTTAATTTTCCCCAGAAGAGAAAGAAAATCTTTCATTACTTAAAGCAATATAATAATGATATTATTTGTTTGCAGGAAACTCATATTTTACTTAAAGACCAAAAATATTTAGCTAATGCTCGCCTGGGATCTCATTTTGTATCTCCTGCCCCTGGGAAAAACGGGGGTGTGGTAATCTACGTTAAGCAAAACCTACCAGCTTGTCTGGTAGAATCAGATCTTCAAGGAAGATACGTCATGATTGAACTTGGCTTATATGGTAAGAAAATACTTATAGTGGGATTGTACGCACCAAACCAGCAACAGGAACAATTTTACAGATTGTTACATCAGAAAATAACTTTGTTGGATTATAGGTCAGTGATATTAATGGGAGACTGGAATGGTGTTTTAGATACACAAAAGGACAAAAAAGGTTTTTCTACTTTCTTCAAACAGGCTAAATTAACTAAAGCTTTTTTTGATTTGAAAGAAGATTGGGAATTGAGAGACTATTGGCGTGAATGTAATCAAGAGGAAAGAGACTTTACTTTCTTCTCAGATAGACACCAATCTTTCTCAAGGATTGACTTCTTCCTGATTACAACAGATTTATATAACAGGGTGAAGAATGTAAAAATTTTTCCTAGGTCATTGACAGATCATAGTCCAGTTTGGATGGAATTGGTTGCTGAGAAAGAGGAGAGGAGATCCTGGAGGTCGAATGAGAATTTATTTAAACAAGAAAAAAATGTTCAAAAATTAAAGGAATGTCTAAAGGATTATTTTGTTTTAAACATGTATAAGGGAACATCAATGTCAATGGTATGGGATGCAAGTAAAGCCTTTATGCGCGGGATTTTGATAAAAATGAATAACTGAAATGAATAATAAAAATGAATTGGAAGATGAGATTAAATTAAAAGAGAAGCTTTTAATTTCAAATCCTTTAGACGAAAAGGTGAAAGGAGCTATAAAATTGTTAAAAACACAATTTAATATGTTGATGGCTGACCAAGCTGCAACTAATTTAATGTTTATGAAGAAAAACACATTTTGTAATGCTAACAAACCAGGGAGATGGCTGGCTTATCAGTTAAGAAAGAAACAGAGACAGAGAACTATAGATAAAATAAATTATAATGGTAAATTGGTTTATCAGAAAGAATTGATTAAGAAATCTTTTTTAGATTATTATCAAAAGTTATATAAGAGTACTAATGTACAAACTACAGATATAAATAATTATTTAAGCAAAGCTAATCTTCCTAAATTAACAGAAGATCAGAAAAAAGAGATTAATGGTTTAATTACTAATGAGGAAATTGTGACAGCTATTAAGCAATTAAAATTAGGCAAAGCACCGGGTACGGATGGTCTGACATCTATTTATTATAAAACCTTAGTAGAAGAGATGACTCAACCTTTATGTGAGCTTTTTAATAATATATTACAGGGTTTAGAGATTCCTCCGTCATGTCTTACATGTCCAGCGACAGTAATCATACTGAGATATCCTTAATTCAAAAAGAAAATAAGTATTGAAATACTCTGCTTCATTTCAGGCACAACGATTCCTGTTAAACAAGCAATCCAACAACTCAATTTTGTTAACATTAAGCCTCTTTCCCAAATCTTCATAGCTTATCCAAATATCATCTATTTTATTCCCACTTTTGAAGTTACATATAACAATTCTTTGTCAATGATGGAAATCAAGATATACAAAAAACTGCAAAGGATCACATTCGAACAACCTTGTGTGTTTTGTCTCTTTTTAATTCTATCCATATTGTAGAAAATGTGATGGTGTCCTCCACTGTATGCCTTTCATCAAATAATAAAACTGTGAGTTAACAATAACAATTGAAAATTAACCTGCCTGGTTAGCCTGTTTATCAATCACTATAACCTCTTCACCGTTTTCAGCAGAAAAATAAAAGGCAACACTTTCATTAGTGACTAGAATCTGTTTCTCAACCTGGTATTCTTCTTCATTATTATGGTCTGGACTAATTATGTTTTTAGGCATATATTTGGATCCTACATTCTAAAAACTCTATTATTATTTGGCTCTACAGAATTCTCAATATATTGATAGATAAAAATATATCTCTATGGATCAATCATTAGTTCTCTGAAGACATAATGGTAAATTTCTGACTCCACTTCTTTGTAACTAGCTGATTTGAAGAAAAATTGAATCAATTATCTCTTTGAGACAAATCTTTGAATCAAACCTGCAAGGTAATATATGTGTTTAGGGAGGCACAGGGTAGTGGGTGGGTGGGTGTGAGTAAGAAATATGTTACAATAGCATCCCTGAAATTACACAACTTTGGACTTGAATTGGAGATACTGTATTATGACCTGTTTTGTCTATTTTAATAGATGCTCAAGAACAAGATTTGCCAGCTGAATTGAATGGGATCTTTGGACACTAAAACCAGTAACTTTGAATAAATCAAGGGTAATTTCCATACACCTTATGAACAATCTCTGCTCTTCCTGATGCTCCAAACTCCACTGAAGTACCTTAGTGACAATATCTCCATTGCCTCCACAAACCATCTTCAACCTGCCAACAACTTTCTGACACCAAAGAGTTGAACCCTGATATCCCATATTACACACATTCTATCTAAGGACAGTTGCTTTTAAAGTCTTGAATCTGAGTTGAAAAAAAATCTATATTAATGGTGGGTCACGTAAGCATGCCAGCTAGCTATTATATTTGCCTACTTATTGGAAACATTAGTACCAGAAAGAAGATGAAGTTTCATCAGTACTTAGGTCATTAAATAACTGAAAAGCTAAAGGAATTGTTGGAATATCTATTGTTGGAATATCTATCAAAATATGAGATGTAACAGAAGAAGAGTCTTAAAGTTTCTTATCACACTGCTGCAGCCAATCTGGAAAATGATGAAGCGTCAAACAATTTGAAAGACATTACACCAGGAGTTGGCAACCTTGGCTTTTTTATGACTTGGCTGAGGAATTCTGGGAGTTGAAGTCCACAAGTCATAAAAGAGCCAAGGTTGCCTACCCCTGCATTACACAATACAGCAAGTTAATACATTTAGGAGATGGTTTTAAAGAAAAAGAGAAATGGTTCAAAAATAATTGAAAAGACTTGAAAATAAATGGTTAATCACAGAAGTTTCAATCACATTCATATAACAACCAGTCTTAGAACTGAGAATGAAGCCATTTCAGTGATCAATATCTTCAACAGGAAAAGAATCAGGAATCAAGAAATACAGACTAGCACTTGGTAGAGTAACTATGGAATCCTTAAAGAAAGATATTCAAATGTTGTGGTACTTCTATACTTACAAGGAATAGAATCATGCAAATTATGATTTTTTTTATTTATATCACTTTGCATGTGCATCAAAATTATATTAGATTAGGTATTTTTACACTATGTTCCAGTGACTAGCTGAAGAATCTGTGAAATGCTTTATTTCTGTGATTACAGAGTACAGATAAAAGTTTGCAAGAAACAAGCTACTTTGTTTTGCTGATTATAGAAATTTTCTCTACTATAGCATCTTGCAATAAAGCATTCTAGCATTATTAGGATCAAACAGTGGTTGATTTAACCTTGCCCTTAAACAGGTATAGTTATTTTTAAATTGTTTCCTTCTTTGTGGATTGCACAGACCTTTCATTTCTACTGCCTAGTTTGAGGCATCCTATATTGATGGGGGTAGGGAAAAGGGGAGGGTTCAGCCTGGCAAATGTTCAGCTACATCATTAGATTATCATCTGTATTACTTGGGGAAATCACAAATTTTTGTAAATGGAAGGTGAGCTTAGATTGATGTTTAACTTTTCTTGAGGTGTATGCTAAAATGTAGTATAACAATTAGAATAAAGATGAAATGAACTGGGTTGTCATACCACAATACTGATGATTGTGGATTGGAGAAGGAAATCTCTAAACTAGTTTGCCTGATAGCCTCATTCCATGAAACATTAACAGCTGTCCTGATGCAGATGTGATTAATTGGTCTGACCCTGGCACCTCATGGATCTGGATGGCCTCCAGCATGTTGCTTGGCATGATGGGGAGAACCTGTGAAGCACCTGTTTCACTGTTGGGCTTTCCAGGTGAACTAAGCCCTTGATGAAATTTTACCTATATGACCTCTTTTTGTTGGTTGGTTTACCAAGAGCCTATCAGCGATGAAACAACAGAAATGACTCCTACAGCACTGGTGGAGAAAATCCAAAAGTCAGTCTAACCAACCATGATCATCCATCCATCTTCTGCTCTGCTCTGTGGTGATAAGAGAGATAAAATATTATTACTTCTCCTCTCTCATAGCATCAGCAAGTTGTCATCCATATGGCTGTTTCAGATAATCAGTTCCCTGGGAGGAAAGAAACAACATCAAGAGCCTGTTCTCACTTGCTGTATCAATTAATATAACATTTCATTGACAAACTCACCCAGATTTGCTTATAGATTACAGATTGGTTTTCTGCATTGCTAGTCTATGTCTTTGATAATTTTAGGTAGTTCTTTTTATATTTGTTTATTGCACATTGTTTCAAATTCATAAACACACACACACACACATAAATTGCTGATTTATATAGAGAGCTTCAGTAGTCTCTAAACATTATAAATAAATGAACAAATGGGGTATTGGTTAGCACTTAATGTACACATTGTATTTCGAAGGAAAGGCCACACTGATTTCTTCAACATTATTCAATATTCTCCCTGAATCCCTATCCAACTGAGTAAGTAGTACAAAAATACTAGCGGTGGCTTTCAAGACAGACTTTGAAAGAACTACATAATAACTGGATGTTTCTTCAGTAAGAGCACAAAATTTACAAAGATATTAACTTAACTGGATGATTTAAACACCTACATCATTTTTGCTCACACACCAAATATATGAGACATATTTAAACCCATTTGCTTGAATTGCACCTGGAAATACACCAGAAGTCACCCCATATTTAACTAAGGTTTTTCTCAATTTTATTTTCTGAAGGATATGCAATATTTCACATATTCACTAGAGAATGAAACCAAAGTAGTATCTGCAAGGCAATGTTTTGGAAACCAAATCAAATCAGACATCAAATGAAAGAAGTTTTAAGGGTTACCCTCAAGTTCTTCTTCTTGCTGGTTTCCATGTGTAACAGAAAATGATGCTTTTATGGCCAGCAGTTTCAGCAATCATGTTTGCAGAGAGCTTCACAGTCACATGACCAAAGTTGGTCCAGGGTTCAAAAGCTACATCAAGGGTGTCAGCCAGTCCTAGGGTCTAATATTCAAGAGTAAAATCTATAAACTAGGACATACATTAGCCAAATATTTACAGGAAAGAGAACAGAATAACTAAGTCTCTTATACAAACTGCAGCCAACTGTCACTTAACTGGAATGTTTGCTCTGTTGCTCGGCAAGTAACCAAACAGAACTTCTCTGTTCTTCTCTGCTTTCTACTTGTCTTGTGGGGGGACTTGGAGACCTCAGGTCATCCTCCTTTGACAGCTCCAGCTGTTCATGTGGATGTTTGTCATTGATCAGCCTCAGGTAATACCTGGCTCTGTCCTTCCTAAGGCTGATATTCCACAAGCTCAGCAGAAGCTGATTCTTCAGGTGCTAACTCAGATTCTGACCATGGTCAGATTCTGACCACAAGTCAAAATAGAGATGTGAAAGGAGCCAGAGCTGAATAATTCAAGGGCAACCCTGAATCATGTCCTAGACCTAGAAGGATAATCCTGATAAAGTCATATCCTCCAAGTGACAGCATCCAGGTTACCTGTAGCTGGAGAACTAAGGATAAAGAAAAGCTACATAATTGTTCCCTAAAATCAAACAGAAGTATTTGCTTTGGGGATTATTTCTATAACTTCCACCTGAATAAATAATACTGCTCTTGTCATAAATAAAAAAAACCTATTAAGCTTTAATTATGAAATGAGCAAAGATCAGTTAACAGCTGCTGAGCCAGAGAGGCTAATTAATGAGGTGAGGAGGACTAACACAATCATTCTACCATACCATTAAAACTCTTTTCAGCCAAAGCCTTGTAAAGTTTTTGCCACCAACAGAGAACAATCCTAAACATAATTCCTGTAGTTTGGCATCTTCTTCTGCAACTGAAATTCTAAGATGTGACTTCAGCCTCTGCTTGGATCTATTGCTATTTGACCTAGTTGTCACAATATGGTAGGGATACTATTGCAATGGCCACCCATAATCACATTCAGTGTCACTAATCTGAATGGAAATATGTAGAAGTAGCATGCTTGCAGAAATCTCCAAGTAGACTTCATAGTCCACCTTTGCTTGCCTGATGGCTTCTGTTTTGGCTGAAAATCTAACACACAATAAGTAACTTGGTGTAAATCTGATTATCAAGAAATGCTTTATTTTCCCTTTTGTTTTTTGCTTTTTTAATCAAAGAAATTGAAGCATACAATGAAACCTAAAAGTACAGAAGGGCAAGAAAAAAAATTGGATAGAAAATGTTCTCATCAGGAAGCAATGATGAGGATTGTTCTTTTGTGGTGTGGGAGACATGGCAGCTGGAGGTATCCAAGGGCAATAGATGCACTTGATGCACCCAGCACTTGGAAGGAACCATGTGAAGCTTCTCAGAGGTAGCTTCTTGTCTCTCCCTGCTACCTCATGTTTACAAAGTAAAAGAGAGCAGGGATATGCCAATAAACCATGTGAAATGAAATAGATTCATTTTTATAAATATTTTGGGATAACTAAACTGACTGATTTTGCCAAAGCAAAAGGTGTGTTGGGATGGGCTCAGGATTGGGCTCGAATGGGGAGAGGGTGGGGGGGACACATATTCAGACTTCCAAGATTTTGCTACTGTAACTGTTACAATAAAAGGAGCCTTGACTTGTGTGGCATAGGTTTCTTTGGTCTATCTTGTTGGGCTGACATTATCTCAGGGGTAATTAAATGATCAGAAAGTTTAAGTTAATAAATGAGGATCCAAATAAATAATTTTGTAACACTAAATTTTGACAGAAAATGAATAAAAACTTCCTTTAAACAATATCAAAAGCCTTTTTTAATTTTTGTACCTAAGAAACCTAGATATCATTTTGCTTCCTCATTTAGCTCAGGAGACTTTCCAGATGTCATATCGTTGAAGTTAAAGTAGCAAGAAATTTATTGCTTTCCTACCCAAAATTTATGGAATATTTATTGGATGAAAAATCATCTACTTACAATATTTCAACAACTGTAGAATATATTTTTTTATAAAATCAGCACTTTGAATTTATTTATTGCAAATGTTTCAAATGAAGCACAAATTTATTCCTCTATCCATCCATCCATCCATTTTTATAGCTACCAAACTCAACCAAGTGACTTTGGGCATCTTACAATTTTAAAATAATAAAACAATGATTTTTTTTTAAAAAAATGTTAAAAGAATAAAAACATTCATAAACTACATAAATACAAACAGCAGCTGTGATGATTAATAAACTAATAGTAAAGGCAAGTAATGGGGCCCTTAGCACATTATGAGTCCAGCCAGGGTACATAGCCACATTTTTAAAATTTTGGGAAAAGTCCAAAAGGTTCTGACTATTCTAATCTCTGAGGAGAGAATATTCAATAAGACAAGGGCTGAGGTGATCCGCAGCATACCCAATCTGTTGGATCAGATTGGATGTGTAGAAATCTTGGAAAGAGACAATCCTTCAGGTAATCTGGTCAGAAGCCATATAGAGTGGTAAATGTGACAACCAAGACTTGAATTCTCCCTGGAAACACACTGGTAGTCAGTGCAGTTCGTGGAGTGGTGGTGTTACATGTCCTGTGTAGCCACAACATTTATTACCCATGCAGCCACATTTTGCAGGACTACAAAATTTCTTTCTACCTGTATTTCTTCTTCCTTCCTTGGCTGAGTATTGAGTCCCTCATTTTAAGGGCAAGTCAGCTGTTTTCTTTCCCTCCTAAAATTTGCTCCTACACTTCTATCAGTTCCAGAATGTCCTGGAAAGACTGAGGAATACTCTCAGTTTAGCAATATCTGGACCCCCTCTCCCATTCAGAAAGAAAATATTGCATCACCATGAGCCATGGTGGATGGAACTGCTCCAAGTCTGCATGCAAATCTGAAATATTGTCAGTTAACAAAATTATCTTCCTTCCTTCCTTCCTTCCTTCCTTCCTTCCTTCCTTCCTTCCTTCCTTCCTTCCTTCCTTCCTTCCTTCCTTCCTTCCTTCCTTCCTTCCTTCCTTCCTTCCTCTGATAATATCCTTAGAATCAACACTGACAAGATTGAATAGAATTCCACAATTGATCGTGATAACTTGGAGCAGCTAATCTATCCCGGTAGTTGCTGGAATATTTGGAGAAGAATTAATCTGACATCATGGTGCAATACAATGTGAAAAAAGTTCAGCTATCATTCAGTGCCAATAAGATAAAGGTTGGCAACATTAACAAGGCTGTGGAAAGATCTATTTTTTTTTTCATCTACTTGGTATGGTGGAAGTGGGAACTCACCCAAAAACATGAGCTTTCTTTGGAAAAGTGATGCTCTTAACACTCGTGCGCCAGGAAATCTTGGTCTGCCAACTTCAGCTCTTTGACACACTGTGATAAGATGAAAAAAAAATTTCAGAAAGAATGCCAGAATCTCAAGAACTCCAAACTATGCAATGTGTCCTTACCCATCATTAAGGAAATGTGAGGCCTGGGCAGAGGTAAAGGCATTTTATTTCAGATTCTAGAATGTGGAAAGCTTAAGCATTTATTTTTTTCATATAATCTCCCCCCCATAGCATATGGATTCAGGGTTTTGTACATACATTTGACCCTTTTTGCTATTCAAATTTCTAGTATAAATTTAAAGTATGTTTATATATTCTAGACAGTTTTTCATGTATCATATATCAATGATGCATCATTTTATGAAAATTCTCTTTAAAATTCTAACACTGTATAAATTTTGGTCCTATCAACCAGTTTCCCAGTTTCCATCTATATATTATAATTAAATTTTTAGCAAATTTATTCCTTTATGTGTTCTGCTTCTGTTTTAAATTAAGTAAAATGTATATATTTTGATAATAAAGCATGCACAATGAATTAATGAAGTATCATAATATGATAATCTTTTCTCAATAACATTGATAATTCTTTGCCATCTATACCAGACAATTGATGGAAACACTATTATGGAAACAGCGAATTCCTGGCAGAGTTGCGATTGGAGGTGACCTCTCTTCCCTATTGGCCACAGTTCACTTGTTCATAGATAAGAAATATAATTAAACAATTTAAATCAGGTAAAATCCCATGCTCAGATTTTATTATGTGCAAAGTAATAAAAAATAATTCCAAATGATATGCTCCATCTCTCATAAAAATTCAACTTCACATCTTTCCTCACACCAAGAGCTGGACAGTATAAAATCAGCAACAGAGGCAGAATTAGAAACAATCCCATTTCAGCCCTCACATAAACAGCTTTTCATCTTTCTTGATAATATATATATATATATATATATATATATATATATATATATATATATATATATATATATATATATATATATGTTTTCTGAGGTTTTCGCGGGTATTTGTATATAGGTCTTTGGTTGTTCGGGTTTTCTCCCGCGTAAAATTGGAAGTGTCTTGGCAACGTTTCGACGAAGTCACATTCGTCATCTTCAGGCTGGTGATTTTAGCTTCTTGCTTTGAGCAGCAATGTGTGGTTTTAGCTGTTTCTTCCTTTTAACTGCCAGTGAGGGTATGAACTGATTGGATGGGAGCTTGGCTGTGTTCTGATTGGGTGGAGGTGTGTTCTGAATGGTTAGGGGCTTGGCTGTGCTCTGATTGGCTGGGGGAGTGTTCTGTTTGGTTGTGCTCAGGTTAGTCTGAGTTGCAGAGGGGTTTAAGATTTTGGGGTTAGGGAGTCGTTTGTCAATAAGGGCAGGTTTCCAAATGGCTGGTAGGCGGGAGGTATCATCTCGCTTGTTCATGCTGTGTGGGCGTTTTTCTATCTCGATGGCTTCTCTGATTATTCTGTTATTAAAATGTTCACTTTTGGCAATGGTTCTGGTATTTTTAAAGTCAATTTCATGTCCTGTGGCTTTAAGGTGTTGGACCAGGGAAGATGTTGGTTCCTCTTTTTTGACTGAGTTCTTATGTTCTTCAATGCGTGCACTTATTCTTCTGTTGGTTTGTCCGATGTATGTGGTGGGACAAGTGGTGCATGGGATTTCGTATACTCCTTGATTTTCTAATTCAATTTTATCTTTGGGGTTTCTAAGGATGGTGGATATTTTTCTGTTTGTGCAGAATGCTGTTTTGATGTTGTGTTTATGGAGGATCTTACTGATTCTGTCTGTGGTGCCTTTTATGTATGGGAGGAGGGCTTTGCCGTTTTCTTGTTCTTTGTCTTGGATTTTGGTGGGGGTTTCTTTTTGGATTAGGTTTGTAATCTTATTTCTATGGAATCCATTGGATGTTAGTACATTGGTGAGAGTGTGTAATTCGGGTTTTAGGTGTTGTTCGTCAGCTAAGCGTTTTGTTCTGGAGATGAGTGTCTTGGCTACAGAGTTGATCTGTGCTGGGTGGTGGTGTGAGAGAGCGTGCAGATAGCGGTTTGTGTGTGTTTTCTTCTGGTAGATGGTGTGTCCTAGGGAGCCATTGGATTTCTTGTAGACTAAGACATCCAGGAAGGGAAGTTGGTTGTTAGCTTCTGTTTCCATGGTGAACTGTATTTTGGGGTGTAGGCTGTTGAGGTGTGTGAGGAAGTTGTCCAGTTTTTCTTTCCCATGTGGCCAGATTATTTTGTTTCTCCAGAACAAAACGCTTAGCTGACGAACAACACCTAAAACCCGAATTACACACTCTCACCAATGTACTAACATCCAATGGATTCCATAGAAATAAGATTACAAACCTAATCCAAAAAGAAACCCCCACCAAAATCCAAGACAAAAAACAAGAAAACGGCAAAGCCCTCCTCCCATACATAAAAGGCACCACAGACAGAATCAGTAAGATCCTTCATAAACACAACATCAAAACAGCATTCTGCACAAACAGAAAAATATCCACCATCCTTAGAAACCCCAAAGATAAAATTGAATTAGAAAATCAAGGAGTATACGAAATCCCATGCACCACTTGTCCCACCACATACATCGGACAAACCAACAGAAGAATAAGTGCACGCATTGAAGAACATAAGAACTCAGTCAAAAAAGAGGAACCAACATCTTCCCTGGTCCAACACCTTAAAGCCACAGGACATGAAATTGACTTTAAAAATACCAGAACCATTGCCAAAAGTGAACATTTTAATAACAGAATAATCAGAGAAGCCATCGAGATAGAAAAACGCCCACACAGCATGAACAAGCGAGATGATACCTCCCGCCTACCAGCCATTTGGAAACCTGCCCTTATTGACAAACGACTCCCTAACCCCAAAATCTTAAACCCCTCTGCAACTCAGACTAACCTGAGCACAACCAAACAGAACACTCCCCCAGCCAATCAGAGCACAGCCAAGCCCCTAACCATTCAGAACACACCTCCACCCAATCAGAACACAGCCAAGCTCCCATCCAATCAGTTCATACCCTCACTGGCAGTTAAAAGGAAGAAACAGCTAAAACCACACATTGCTGCTCAAAGCAAGAAGCTAAAATCACCAGCCTGAAGATGACGAATGTGACTTCGTCGAAACGTTGCCAAGACACTTCCAATTTTACGCGGGAGAAAACCCGAACAACCAAAGACCTATATATATATATATATATATATATATATATATATATATATATATATATATATATCTTGCTTGCAGCCAACCTTTCCTTCTTGCGTTTCAACCCATTTTAGTAATATTTGTCAATACCAATGATTCTAGCAAGAAGAGCCTTATGATTAAGAAATTTTCACACATTAGGCAAAGGCCACCTATAGTTAAAACAACAGGCCCTGGTCCAGCTAATAAAATCTTTCCATAATTTAAAGTTTGGCCAGAGATCCTTAACATAGACATGAGGTTGTAGAAGCATTCCCAGCTCAATTCTCTTAAGGCTCTGAGGAACACCAACATACTCCAGATATTGTATTGCATACAGGAAAATACTCACCAAAGACATACAGAGATCCTCTCATATTTTTCTAATGTGAATTGTGAAAGAAACAATGAATATTCAAAGATTGATTCATTCATGTGTTCTAGATAATCAAGTCCTGTGCTTCTTGATCCTTTCAACATAGGTTGCATTAAAGCAAATTGTTCCTCAAAATCCCTGGTTTGCTCATCTTTCTTTGAATCCAGTATTTTTGCTTCACTTCTTGAAGTGAATGAATTAAATTCCCTATTGATTATTTATTAGTTCTTCCTTCGTTGCTTTATAAGGTAATTTGAAGTTTCCTGTGATAAATTAATGATAAATTGTCAGTTGATTGCCTTGTATTTCTGTCATGTAAAAAACACTTCCATACATTTCTTGTTTCATTTTTCAAACCTGTTCATTAATCTAAGTGTGGAACCTCAAGAGAAATAATTCTGTGGAGCGTCCTAATGTAACATTTTCCAGTTACATTAGATAAATAAAATACTTGAACTGAATAATAAAATAAATAATAAAATAAAATAGTTGAACTGAAAAGAAATCAAAGAACCCCAAAACAACAATAAATGTGGACTTCAAATCAAACTTGAATTGTACTCACAGATATAATAGAGAGACAAAAGCAATCACCTAATGAATTCAAAGGTGATAACAAGAATAAATGAACAAGTGTGCCCAATACAGCCCTGATACTGACTGTTATTTTTCCTTACCTACCAGCTGAATATCCCACGTGAAAATCATGACTGAATTGAATGTGAGATAATTTAACAACAATCAAGAAACAGCATGAGAATACATCTCTCTTAGTAACTTTAGACCTGATGAAAGAGAGGTCATGCATCCACGCTAAAAGAAACCAACCACACTGAAAGTTAAACTTTGAAGATGGCAGCCATTAGTCTGTTTCTTAATCTCTCAGTCAGATGACTCATAACTCTACCCTTAAAACAGTAGCATGGTGTCTCCAAATAAATCATTACAGTAGAACAAAGAAATGTTCTATTTAAACTTGCTTTCATTTTTAATGTTATAATCTGCGTAAATTATGTTAGGTACACTTTAGATATTGATTTAATTGTAGGATTATTTACAGCTGTGCCAATGTTCTGTCAATGACCGCAGATACCTCTAGAATTTATGTCTTTAGTGAAATGCAGCAGGTTCATGAATATGTACAGTTGCCAATGTTTCATTTTAAAGACTGTTATTCCAATGTCTTCATATACTGAATGATACCATAACTCTGTTCTGGTTATCTTTCATCTTTATCAGTTTCAAAGGGATGTTTCCCTAAATTTTGGATCTCTACAAAATGTAGACATGCTTAGACTCATTTTAATCAACATTCTACATGTGATCAGTTTAATATTCTGACCTTTGTTCTTGGCTTCTTGGGGTGCTAAAGACCCCCAAGGATACTGATAGCTGCAGAAATAACAAGAAATGCATTTCTCTCCAAGTAATAGTGTTTCCTAGGGAAGGGTTCCACCTGTGAAGTGAGAGACTGCAATGCAGAAATACTTGGACATAACATTTTTTTTTAAGAAAAATGAGTTATTGGGCATTTGTCAACAATGTGGTATTGATACTGGAGGATGCATTTAAGGGACTAAAACTAATAATAAAAAAACATAAAGAACTGGGTGCTGTAGCTCGATTTAAGATTAAAAAACAGAAGACAACATTTTAAATAAAATTAAGGGGCAAAATGACGAGCTACTATTGATGAATATAACATGGTTTAGAGTTGAGAAAATTTAGGGGTTACCCTACTGTATGCTTTACCCAAAACATTTGTGAAAATGTGGAATGAAATTTAAAAAGTCTTTCAAACTGCAATAAGCTAACCTGTCTCTGATGGGGAGAATATCTGTAATAAAAATGAATGTATTACCAAGAACGTTATTTCTATTTCAAATAATGTCTACTTTGACTTCAGACCTATCCTTTAAACAATAGCAGAAAGAGATATCTAGATTTATCTGACAAAATAAAAAACAAGAATTAAACAAAAAAAATATTCTGTGATGTTAAAGAGAGGAAACATTTAGGACTACATGATCTGGAAATATATTTCTAAGCTTCTTGCCTTGGTTAAAATAACTTGTAATGTGAAGAGATAAAGGTCATGATATGAGATTTGGTTAGCCTGTATACCTATGACACATGCCTTTTCGAAAATGTGGAACAAATATAAAATGAGATTATGCCCCCAAATACCTTTATAGCTTTGCCCCACAAAGCATATTATACACAGGAAATGATGGTTGGACAAAAAAAAATGGTTAAAATATGCAAATCTATTGGAACACTTTTAAGGGGATATCAAATTAAAATCTAGAGAAGACCTGACATCAGGTGTTTTCAAGTGTCCATGAATTTTGTATTTGCAATTCATAGAAAAATTTAAAATGGGTAAGAAACTGTATGATTTTGAACATGATAAACGACCTTTGAAATGGAATTGTTTACAAACAGGGAACACCTTACCACTAAATTTTTTGTTAGAAATGAAAGGGGAATTAGTTAAAATTGTATGATAATTGGGCAAAAAAATTCAATGTAACATACAAATTGATCAATGGAAAAACATATGGAGTTTGCATTATGTTATAGCTTAAATAGAACTTCCCAAAATGATGTATAACTGATATGTAAATAGTAATAGTAGTAAAGTTGGAAGGGACCTTGGAGGTCATCTAGTCCAACCCCCTGCTCAGGCAGGAAACCCTACACCATTTCGGACAAATGGCTGTCCAGTCTCTTCTTAAAAACTTCCAGTGTTGGAGCATTTACTGCTTCTGGAGGCAGGCTGTTCCACTGATTAATTGTTCTCACTGTCAGGAAGTTTCTCCTTAGTTCTAGGTTGCTTCTCTCCTTGATTAGTTTCCACCCTTTGCTTCTTGTCCTGCCTTCAGGTGCTTTGGAAAATAGCTTAATTCCCTCTTCTTTATGGCAGCCCCTGAGATATTGGAATACTGCTATCATGTCCCCCCTTGTCCTTCTCTTCGTTAAACTAGACATACCCAATTCTCGCAACCGTTCCTTATATGTTTTAGCCTCCAGTCCCCTAATCATCTTTGTTGCTCTTCTCTGTACTCTTTCTAGAGTCTCAACATCTTTTTTACATCGTGGTGACCAAAACTGGATGCAGTATTCCAAGTGTGGCCTTACCAAGGCATTGAAAAGTGGTATTAATACTTCACGTGATCTTGATTCTATCCCTCTGTTAATGCAGCCTAGCACTGTGTTGGCCTTTTTGGCAGCTGCAGCACACTGCTGGCTCATATTTAGGTGATTGTCTACTAGGACTCCGAGGTCCCTCTCACAGTTACTACTATTGAGCATGGTGCCACCTATGCTGTACTTGTGCATTTGGTTTTTCTTGCCTAAATGTAGAACCTTGCTTTTTTCACCATTGAATTTCATTTTGTTAGTTAGTGCCCAGTGTTCAAGTCTGTCCAGATCCTTCTGTATCTTAAGCCTGTCTTCTGGAGTGTTGGCTATTCCTGCCAGCTTGGTGTCGTCTGCAAATTTGATGAGTTCCCCATCTATCCCTTCATCCAAATCGTTGATGAAGATGTTGAAGAGTACTGGGCCCAGAACAGAGCCCTGGGGCACCCCACTACACACTTCCCTCCATATAGATGCAGTTCCATTGAGGACCACTCGCTGAGTACGGCCGGTCAGCCAGCTATGGATCCATCTGGTGGTGATTCTGTCTACCCCACATTTTTCTATCTTGTCAAGTAGTAGGTTGTGATCTACTTTATCAAATGCCTTACTGAAGTCCAAGTAAATTATGTCCACAGCATTCCTCTGATCCACTAATTTTGTCACTTGGTCAAAGAATGCAATAAGATTTGTCTGGCATGATCTATTTTTGACAAACCCATGTTGGCTTTTAGTAATGACTTTGTTTGCCTCTAGGTGTTCGTTGATTCGTTGTTTGATTATCTTTTCCAGGATCTTCCCAGGTATTGAGGTCAGGTTGATAGGTCTGTAATTTCCCGGATCCGTCTTTTTTCCTTTTTTGAGGATGGGAACCACATCAGCTCTTTTCCAGTCCTCTGGTAGTTCCCCTGTGTTCCAGGATCTTTGAAAAATATAATTCAGTGGCTCCGATATCTGCCAGTATCCCCAGATAAATCAGCTAAAATGTATAAAGGATCTCCAAATAGTTCCTGGAAGTTTAAACTTGTAATAGGAATCTTTTATCACTTTTGGTGGACTTGCAAAAGAGTTAAGCAATACTGGATTGAAATTAATAATGTAGTTCAAAACTTCCTGAAAATTAATATACAGTTCAGACCATAAATTTTCTTGTCAGGATTTATGGATAAAATCTTGGAAAAATCACATGGTGTTTTATTGCTACATATGATAACAGCATCATGACTTTTATATGCTCAGTGTTGGAAAGAATCTGCAATACCTTCAGTAAAGGAATTTTTAGTAAAGATGACAGAGCTAGTAACAATGGCTAAGTTAATGGTCCTTCTCAGAGAAAGACCACTGAAGAAATTCATCTACAATTGGAAGCCGTTT
This sequence comes from Crotalus tigris, assembly GCF_016545835.1. Taxonomy (NCBI): domain Eukaryota; kingdom Metazoa; phylum Chordata; class Lepidosauria; order Squamata; family Viperidae; genus Crotalus; species Crotalus tigris. Next base: position 1,467,798 of record NW_024097006.1, read on the forward strand.
GTTGATTTTTTGCAGGAAAAGGTGGGAAAATATGAAATTTTGACATATGGATTTGATGATTCTTAAAATTCAAAAAGAAAAAAAAGGACAAATGTTCGGGTTTTTTTCTTTTTTGGGGGGGGGGGAAATGGACATTATATTACAATGTTAAACTAAGAGTTGAATATAAGTGTTCTTTATATACTTGGAAGAAAAGGTCAGAAGCCAGTCTGTCTGTCTGTCTGTCTGTCTGTCTGTCTGTCTGTCTGTCTCTGTAAAGATTTGTATGTATGTGTATTTTCCTTTTGTTTTCTTTATACCTTTTTTGGACATCTGTCTCTATTCTCTCTATACTCTTCATTTTTTTTCTTGTTTGTTAGACTGTTGTTTTTAATATGTACATTTTGTAAAATTTTAAAACTTTTTATAAACAACAAATAAATCTTATTTTGTTGACTCCTAGAAACAACTTATTTGATGTACCAATAAAGGAGAATATTTGTAACTCAGGGTTGAAATGAAGTACTGGACCTGATGGTGTTACCTGATTTGGGTAATGAAACACCTGCAAGAAAACAACCAAGTTCAGAGAGCACCAAGGGCTCCTTATTTGACATATTGTACTATATCTTTGTATCCACATATTGATTTAGGAAAGTGGACATGCTATTCAATTCCCTGCACAGACCCTTTTCCTTTGGGCTTCAAAATTCTAATTTTCAGATGCCCTTCATAAAAAACGTTTGCTCTCTGACTATTTTGATGTTGATCTCAGACAAAGCCAACAGCAGACCTCAGACTGTGTTCACCTTCAACCCTCTGAAATCCAAGAGAATAGAGCTAATGGAAGTGAGGGGAGTAGGAGCTGCAGTTCAGCAAGATCTGGATGCTACAATTAGCTAATATAGTAAGATAAAATCAGGTGTGTATTTTTGAAAGAATAACCTTTGTGTAACCCTGAAAATGTCTCCTTATTATAGAAGAACACAGTGAGATAGTCCATACTGTACAAGGATGAGAGATACAGACAAACACCAAGCCAATGATGGCGAACCTTTTAGAGGCTGAGTGCCCAAACTGCAACTCAAAACCCACTTATGTATCAGAGTGCCGGGTGGGCATGGCCCATTGGGTGGGTGTGGCCCATTGGGTGGGCATGGCTGCGGTGGTAACGGCAGATTGGGTGGGACTAAAAAGTTCAATCAATCAATTCCAAATTTGAAAGATCTTTTTTTTTCCGGTGAGAAATTGAAATTGATTGATTGATTGAACCTTTTTTTTTTTTTTTTTTTTTGCACATGGAGGCCTAAAATGAAAAGGTTTTATAAAAGTCAGCTGAAGGCCTAGGACTGGGGCGATGGTGCACGTGCCCAGAGAGAGGGCTCTGCGTGTCACCTGTGGCATGCGTGCCATAGGTTCGCCACTATGGCATTAAGCCATTGTTGGAAGTCCTCTGACAACTGACAAATGTTGTACTAATTGTGATAGAATTTTCATCCTGTGGTCTTAAAGTTGGTGGCAGCTGGAATAGAGTTTCTTTTATCATTCATTCAGTTTTGTGGTCACTGTTTATATTTGTAGTCTCAAGGGGAGAAGGATTTCTGCTCTCTAAAAAATAGGAATAATGTTACTGATTTTCTTAATTTTGGATTATATCAGGAAGCTCTAAAAAAGAATAACAGCCATATTATTTTATTTTCTTCTTTATTCCCGGTGAACCAATTCATTCTGTATTTGAGGAGACACTTGGTAAGTATCTTTGGATATGAAGTCATTTTTAAAAAGAAAGTTAGGACATTTTAAAAGGGAAAAAGTCTGCAATTACAAATATATTCCAAGTTCACCTGAGGAAGAAAAAAAATACTACAAATATATGCTTTGTACTGGTATTCAGTATGATATCTACATCTCTGAGGATAGTAAGGGAATCACAATACTCTGGAATCATCTATTAATGATTGGTTTTAAGGCTCACTTTTACAATGTTTCTTTTATTGGATTTGCTGCTCTTTACCTGAGCATCAGAATGTCATTTAGAAGAATTCTTGGGGATTTAAAGGCTGCCAGCAGTAGGCTTATGTGACTCAGCCCTCATTCTGATCAAGTGACAGATTAGACATTTGAAGGGGGCATAACTTAATTTGAGATTTGCTTTGCAAACTGTGGGTGAAACAATATGATTCAAACTACTGCAAGATGTCATGTGAATGGAGAATAAGGCAGATAATAGGTAGGTAGGCAGGCAGGCAGGCAGAATCACAGAGTATACAAGGGAAGAAATAAAAGAGATTTATTGGTGGATGAAAACAAACATGTCCATGCATTTCAAGGCCATCAGATCTGCATAGCTCTGATTCACTGATTCATAAAGGAGTCTGACATTGTCTACTTCAAGAAGTAATTCAAGCAACATTTTGCAGTATCAATATGTGGTTTTAAAGTTTTGCACATCTGACCAAGGTCACTGCTGTGAGTACTTGTTACAGGTATGACATCAATCCCTCAGGTCCTTCAGCAGCTCACTGTTTTCTATGGTAGCTTTGCCATTTTAAAGCTTTGCACAAAACACCAACGTAATCCTATTTGTCACTGTTGAAAGCCCTTATTCAACATAATAAGCTTACTGTTCTTATTGAATGTGCAAAGGATCATTGGTGTGACCTGTAATTAGCCGAAGGATTTTAAAAGGCTGCACTCTTTAATGAAAACACAGTTCAGGTCCCATCAATTCCATTAGCAGTGCTCTTCTTCTACCCACTTTACATGGACAGAACATGATCTGCTCCCTTGAATGACAGTGCTCTCATATGCTGGCCAAATGGACACTGGTTATATCTTCCATTCCTCTCTGCCAAAGACATCAGCCACCCTCTTTCCTTCCACTTGCGCCCATCCACCTTACAGCCTACTGCTGCCCATGGTAACCTATTGCCAGATTCTGCACAGCTGTATTAAAAATCCTCCTGATTTTGATGGCCAGCTACAGCCTGTTGTACGGGACATCCTTCAGGACTTCATTGCTGATTTTGGTCCCTAAATTAAGGATCATTGTGAGATATAAACTTATACTGACAAAGTCACATTAATACCCTAAATGTATCTGTGGAGGGTGCATCTTTACATGCATGAACATTCAAGCACAAGCATGAACCTTATTGCAAAATAGCATCCTCTGAAAACTTGGAATAATGGTTTAATTCTGAAGTATGGTTTATGGATCAGAAAGACTTTTTCTGCAAAGTGTGGGGGAACCACCAAGAGTTGCTGGAGTGAGCTATAAAGAAGCCTTTTTCAGAGCAGAGCCCCAAATGAACCTCTGAACCAGACAGCATCTTCCATCTTGACCTTATCACCAAGGGAACAAAGGTTCAATTTGTCCTTTGAAGAATCTCTTCTATCTCCTTACTGTAGGTTGCAAGAAGCTCCCAGGGCTTTTACTTGGTTACCAAGGCCTTTCCTTCAGTGAGCAACTGATTTCTCTCCCTATTGCCAAAGGCAGTGTTGCAAACTGCTTACAGTAATGCTTAGCAAAGCGTTTCAAAGCACATCCCTGATGGAGGGAACAATCATATTTACTTTTTAATCAAATTCTATTTAAGAATCGGAATGAGCACATCTTGTCTCGTCTTGCTTGTTTGATTTTGCAGCATGGTGCCATCCTGATTTCTACAGAGCTCATTTTAGATTTGTTTTCCCACTTAAGGATATCTTCTGGGCTAAATCTGGCCAAGTCAGAAAAAAAGGATCTTGAGAAGGAAACCCCAATTTTACAGAAGGGGATTGTCCTTATTGTCTGGCCTATTTCTTGAGGGATGTATGCAGGGAAAACCATTATCAACCCAGAAAATGAATTCTATTATGTATATTCCCAGATAATCTCAAATATGAGCTTTAAAATATATGATTTTATTCATGCATTCATTATTGTTTTCTCATTCTGCTGCAATCTCTTTCCAAAGATTCTTTCTTTTTCCTTCCAATATTCTCTTAATATATTTTATTGATATCTTTGAGGTATATGTTCCATCTACCCTTAAATATTTTCTTTCACATTTTTCCTTTCACCAAGAGCTGAACATTAAAGAATCAGGAACTGAGGCAGAATAAGAAACAATCCCATTTCAGCTCTTAAATAACCAGCTTTTCATTCCTCATGGTAAAATTTATTTCTTGCTTGCAATCTAACTTTCCCTCTTGCATTTTAACCCATTATGGTAATATTTATTTGGTAATAGGAGCCCTGGTGGCACAGGGGTTGAAGGGAAGTATTGCAAGCAAGCTCTGCTCACAGCCTGAAGTTCACTCCTGACAGGGCTCAGCCTTTAATTCTTACAAGGATGGTAAAATGAGGAGCCAGATTGTTGGGGGGCAATATCCAAATAATGCTTCTACATTGTAAACCACCCATAAAGCATTATAGGTCAGTATATAAGTCTAAATGTTATTGCTATTTGTCAATACAGATGATTCTCGCTGGAGGTGGGCAAACCAAACCTTATGACTAAGAAGATTTTACGCATTAGGTAAAAGCCATCTGCAATTGAAACAAGAGGCCATGGTCCAGCTAGTAAAATGTTTCCATAATTCAAACTTTCACCATAACACAAAAATGAGGTTGCACAAGCATTCCCAGCTCAGCTGAGCTTACTTCTCTAAAGGCTGTAAGGGACACCTGCAAAATTCAGATATTGCATTGCGTACAGGCAAAAAGCCACAGGAAGAATAACCAAATAATATTTATGGTATTGTATCTTCCTGGTTAAGTCAAAGGTGCAGAAGGATTTATTAATATATATTTATATACAAAGACCCTCTTGTACTTTTCTAATGTGAAAAGAAAGAAACAATTATTTTAAAAGAAACAATAACTCTTGAAACATTGAATAATGACTTGTTCCAGTGTTCTAGATGGTCATGTCCTGTACTTCTTGATCCGTTCAGCATAGGTTGCGTTAGGGCAAACTTTTTCTCAAAATCCCTTGCTTAACCACCCTTCCTTGACTCCAGTATCTCTATTTCTCCCATTGAACTGAATGTATTAATTTCCCCAAATTTTATTGATTAATTCTTATTTCATTGCTTTAAAAGCTAATTTGAAATATCCTTTGTATTAAATTCATAATAGTCAGTTGATTATTTTATTGCCTTGCATATCATTCGTGTAAAATACAATTTCATATAGGTATCAGTTAAGAACTGTTTCATTTTCAAGCCTGTTTCATAAACCAAAGAAATAGTTCTGTGGAGCATCCTAGTTCATAACATTTTCCAATTATGTGATATAAATAAAATACTTGGTAGCTGAACTGAAAAGAAATCAGGGAATCCAAAGACAACTATAAGCATGGACTTCAAATCAAACTTGAGTTGCACCCACAGATAAAGTGCAGGGACAAAAACAATCATCTAATAAATTCAAAGATGATAATAAGAATAAATGAGCCAGATTGTCCTGTATTATTCAGAATTATCCAGCAGCACTAATACTGAGGATTAATTTTTTCCTTACCCATAAATTGAATATCCCATATGAAAACTATTATATCCCGAGCCTTGCAAACGGCTCGGGGCATTTGCAGGCAGTCCCGGGCAGGTGCAAAGCTGCCTGGGACCAGACAGGCTGTCGCCAGTGCCGTGCGCATGCGCGGGTGCTGGCGCGGGAAAAGTATCGCATTGACCCGGGAAATGCCTATATAAGAAGCTGGGAGGTTTTGGGAGCTGCTGAAGCCATCTACTTGTAAGCTGAACACAGAATAAAGAAAACTGAGAACTACAACTGCTTCTCGTGTCTTGCCTTTCCGCGAAGGACTCAACACTGGCGACGAGGTGGGATGCCTTACATCGCCTGGAAAGGAAGAAGTGTAAGCTTACCCAAGTGAGTCCTGAGCGGCGGAACGGCGTTGACTCGGCAGCTACTCGCCAATCCAGTGCGCATTCGGGGGTAGGCTGGCTGATAGACCTGTCTCCTGAAGATGGCAAAGGTTGGAAGGCTTTCGGAGTTCGACGTCTCACATCCAGAGCGGTGGGAGTCCTACGTAGCCAGGGTGGAGAACTACTTCAAGGCAAACCAAGTGAGGGAAGAGAGCTTGAAGGCTGCCACCCTGCTTTGTGTTTGCGGTCAAGACGCCTTCAAAATCGCAGAAAACCTTGCAGCACCTGTTCCAGTAGAGTCTGTCAGCTACGCAGATCTAAAGAAGCTACTGAAGGAGCACTTCCAGCCCAAGATGTCCGTCATCGCATGGCGCCACACCTTCGAGCAGAGGGATCAACGATCCGGTGAGTCGGCCAAAGAGTACATCGCCGCATTAAGGAAGGCTGCCAAGCACTGCGAGTTCAAGGACCTCGAAGAACGACTGAGGGACCGATTCGTGTGCGGGTTAAGGCATCGAGATCTACAACAGAGGCTTTTCGCTAAAGAAGAATTGTCCTTCCAAGATGCCTTAAGAGAAGTCACCGCAGAAGAAGCAGCAGGCGGCGCCGTCAAGAACATGCGGCCGATCAGAAACAGTCCAGAAGTTGCATCCGTGCACCAGGAAGACGTCCAAGGAAACTCCGAGGAGGATCCGGACGAGGAAGTCGACCGTCTCCACCCCACGAAGGAAGGAAATCAGAAGGGAAGCTCTTCAGCTCCACTCAAGTGCATCGGCTGTGGAGGTCGCCACAGGAGAACCGACTGCAAGTTCCGCTCCGCTACCTGCCGGGCATGCGGCAAACAAGGACACATTGCAGCTGTGTGTCTGGGCCGACGAAAGGTACAACCTCAGGAAGAACTGCGCCTGAAAGGTACCAGGGTCCCCAGCCAGAATAGGGTAGGTTTTTGCGCTTCGCGAAGAAGCATCCTCAGGACAGGCACACACAAGCCCATTAAGAAAAAGCTGTCACTCAAGGTGAAGCTACAAGGGGTTCCATTATCTATGGAACTAGACACAGGGTCTGCCCTTTCAATCATCTCCTTGCATACATTTAGGAAGATTTGTTCCGGTAGTGGAACTCAGGCCAAGTTAAGGCCTTCTGACATTGTGTTAACAGATTTTCAAAATTCAAGAGTGTGTGTTAAGGGGGAGGCCACCCTTAACGTGCAATACAAGAATTTTGAAGGTCCACTAGACTTATTAGTAGTAGGGGGTGAACGAACGAGTCTCATAGGACTCGATTGGTTTGAGGCCCTGGGGATACACGTCACAGGACTCAACAGCTTACAAACACTCGACCTACAGGAAGTCTGCAAAGAATTTGCAGATGTTTTCAGCCCCCAGCTGGGCACATTCAAAGGACCCCCTGTGTCCTTAAAGCTAGACCCCACTGTCACTCCCATTAGAATTAAAGCAAGAAGGGTCCCTTTTGCTTTAAAGAGTAAAATTGACACTGAGTTAGACAAACTGATCCAACAGGGAATTCTAGAACCTGTTGATTCCAGTCCTTGGGAGACCCCCATTGTCACGCCTCTAAAGGCAAATGGGGACATTCGCATTTGTGCTGATTACAAATGCACTCTCAATAAGGCATTGCAGCAACATGCCTATCCTGTTCCTGTGGTCAGTCATATCCTGGCCTCTCTCAAGGGGGGGCGTGTTTTTGCAAAGCTTGACCTAGCTCAAGCATATCAACAGCTGCCTGTTGATGATGATGCTGCTATAGCTCAGACTATTGTGACCCACAGGGGAGCCTTTAAGGTAAAAAGGCTACAGTTTGGAGTGAATGTCGCTCCTGGGATTTTCCAAAGCGTAATGGAAAACACACTACGGGGTATACCAGGGGTTTGCCCCTACTTTGATGATGTCTTGATTGCAGGAGACTCCACACACATTCTAGCTGAAAGGCTAAGGGCTGTTCTGTTAAGATTCAGGAAAACAGGCCTCAAGCTCAAAAAAGACAAATGCAAGATTGGGGTGCCTTCTACTGAATTTCTGGGGTTCAAAATTGATGCTGCTGGGATTCACCCTGCTGAATCCAAACTAACTGCTATTTTAGAAGCACCTAGGCCAAAGTCTAAGGCCGAACTTCAGGCCTTCCTGGGCCTCCTGAATTTCTACAATTCCTTCCTTCCACATAAAGCCAGTGTAGCTGAGCCTCTTCACAGGCTACTAGACAAGCAAGCAGTGTGGCACTGGTCACAAACACATGAGGCTTGTTTTAACAAAGTCAAGGCTTTGCTCACTTCTAACAGTGTACTTGCACATTTCAACGAGTCCCTTCCTGTGTGCATCGCTTGTGATGCGTCCCCTTACGGGGTAGGAGCTGTCCTGAGTCCCTCAGGTCTGATGGAACTCAGGTTCCTGTTGCATATTACTCCAGAACATTGTCTTCTGCTGAGCGCAACTACGCTCAGATAGACAGGGAGGCTCTGGCTGTTGTTGCTGGAATTAAAAAATTCCATGATTTTCTATATGGCAGGCATTTCACGGTCTTCACTGACCATAAGCCTCTGCTGGGACTGTTTACCACACGTAAGCAGACTCCCCAAATCATTTCCCCTAGAATGCTTAGGTGGTCTATTTTTTTGTCTGCATATGATTTTTCTTTACTCCACAAGCCTGGGAAAGAAATGGGCCATGCTGATGGCCTCAGTAGATTGCCTCTGCCAGTAGTAGAAGCTGACCCTGCGCCAGCTGTCAACATTCTATCAATCCAAGCCTTGCCCGAGCTCCCTCTTAGTGCCAGGGATGTTGCCGCTGAAACAGGTACAGATCACACACTTTCACGTGTCCGTTCCTGGGTTTTGTCTGGTTGGCCTGAGCACTGCCCTAGTCCTGAGTTTCAGAGTTTCTGGTCCAAAAGGAACGAGCTGTCCCTTTCTCAGGGTTGTCTGCTTTGGGGAAACAGAGTTGTCATTCCCACCTCAATGAGGACTAGGGTCTTAGAATCCCTCCACGAGGGTCATCCTGGCATTGTTCGTATGAAGGCTCTTGCGCGCAGCCACTTGTGGTGGCCTGGTTTAGATAAAGATATTGAGGCTAAGGTGCATGCATGCCACCTGTGCCAACGATCTCGCCCAGAGATGCCCCAAGCTCCCGTGCATAGATGGGAGGAAACACAGTCCCCATGGTCTAGGGTGCACATTGACTACGCTGGGCCCTTTCAGGGCCAGTTCTTCTTGGTCCTTGTTGACAGCCATTCAAAATGGCTTGAGGTTGTACCTGTCTCATCCACCACCACTGCAAAGACTATTCAGGTACTGAGGGGGATTTTTGCTGCACACGGGCTTCCAGATGTCATTGTGTCTGACAATGGCCCTCAATTCACTTCCTCCGAATTCCAAGCTTTCTTACAGGCTAACATGATTCGTCATGCCACGTCTGCACCCTTCCACCCGTCCACCAACGGTATGGCTGAACGTATGGTGCGCATCACAAAGGACGCCTTGAAAAGACTCACCTATGGGGACTGGCATCACAGGTTGGCTGACTTTCTCCTTTCTTATCGCACCATACCGTCCACTTCTACAGGGAGAAGCCCAGCTGAACTTCGTTGGGGGCGTCAACTTACTACTAAACTTGACCGGTTGCATCCGGACAGATTGCCTTCATCTACCTCACATCCTAGGGCACCTAGACAACTACTTGAAGGTGCCCCGGTCTGGACTCGCAATTACGGGCCTGGTCATACATGGGTCCCCGCTTCTGTTTTCAGGGTCACGGGTCCTCTATCCTACGAGGTAGCCCTGGACAACGGTCATGTCCTGCGCAGGCACATCAACCAACTCCGCCCTAGGCGGCATCTTCCAGCTGAGACTCCTGGGTCTTTTCCAGGGGGGGAGGGGGACCCTTTGGAGCAAAGGGAAGGGCACGAACTGCTGCCCATCTCCACTGATGGAGCCACTGACAGCCCATTTCAAGCTTCCGCAAGTGCTCCGAACAGGAATTCATGGAGCTTACCCACACAACAGGCACTCACGCCTACTCCAGCCAGGGAGTCACCCTGGGGGCATACTCACTTTCCACACACATCACACAGCACTCCAGTCACGGAGGATACCCGGGAGCATCCCAACAAATCATTCCCCACAAGAGAGCTGGCACACAATCCCCAGAGTTGGCCTGACCTTACCCCAAATCCTACAGGGGGTCAAACATACAGGGAGGTGGTCGAGGAACCAAGTCCCGACTACAACACCTCTAGCCCAAATCAGGAAGTAACTGAATTTTGGGAAGGTACAGAATCCCACACAAGCCCGGATACAGAACGGGACTTAAGGGATGGACAGCCCTCTGACAGGTCTTGGTTGGACTTAGGAGGGTCTGCAGAAACACCCAGCAGTGGCTATCACTTCAAGGGGCCCGAGGGCCTACAGCTAGGCAGGTCAACCAGGTCACAAAGTGACAGGAGCCCTGGCCTGACGAGCCCGGTGGGCAAGCAAGCAGGCCAGGCATTGGGGCAAAGTCCTTGGAAGGCACCAAGGCATGATAAGGGGAACAGGCTCTTGTCACCCCTCAGTCAGGGAACACCTGTCAGAAACCCAGAACTGAGAAGGTCACAGAGAGCAAGGAAATCTCCTAAATACTTAGAAGATTACATAACATTGCTGGCTAAACAAAAGCCAGGTAACGATAGGAGCACTGGGAAGCAGAACACTGCATAAAATAAATGATTATATGTTGGTAGTAGTTTTAGCCCGGGGGAAATGGGTGTTATGTCCCGAGCCTTGCAAACGGCTCGGGGCGTTTGCAGGCAATCCCGGGCAGGTGCAAAGCTGCCCGGGACCAGACAGGCTGTCGCCAGCGCCGTGCGCATGCGCGGGTGCTGGCGTGGGAAAAGTATCGCATTGACCCAGGATATGCCTATATAAGAAGCTGGGAGGTTTTGGGAGCTGCTGAAGCCATCTACTTGTAAGCTGAACACAGAATAAAGAAAACTGAGAACTACAACTGCTTATCGTGTCTTGCCTTTCCGCGAAGGACTCAACAAAAACCATGATTGAATTGAATAAGATTATTGATCAATAATCAAGAAACAAAGTGAGAATACTTCACTCAGTAACCTTAGACCTGAAGAGACACAGCTCATGGCATCCAGACTAACAGATACCAATCCCACTGACAGTTGAGCATTGCAAGTGAACATTCGATGGACTTGGTTTCCTAATCTATCAGTTGTTTTCTACGGAAATCAGATGACTCATAATTCTACTTTGAAAAGAGTAGCATGGTATCTCCAGATAAATCACTGTGATAGAACAAGGTAATACCTGCTTTGTATTTAACTTTATAATGTGTGTATATTGTATTACGTTATGTACTGTACAGTTTAGATCTTGATCTAATTGTGGGATTATAGCTGTCTAAATGTTCTGTCCATGATCCAAAAACCTATAAAATTTATGTCTTTCATGAAATGCAGCAGATTCATGGATGTGTCGAGCCCTCATATGTCATTACAAAGACTTTTTTCTAATGCCTTTACACGTTGAAGGACACTTATAACCCTCTCCTGGTTATCTTTCATCCTTATAAGTTGCAAAGTAATGCCTCCCTTTATTTTGGGATCTTTATAAAACATTGGCATGCTTAGATTCACTTTATTCCACATTCTACATGTGATTGGTACAATTTTGTGGCTTTTGTTCTTGGCTTCTCAGGGTTCTAAAGACCAATGACTAAATGTATCCTGGTAGCTGTAGAAATAACAAGACATTCCTTTAACTCCAGCTGTTAGTGGATTCAATGGATCCTTTCCAACAATTGAAGTTTCTTAGGTGAGTTTTTCAAGCACTTTACCAATGAATATACTTACAGAAGGGAGACGATTGCAAAACAATAGGCCCTTGGATATCCAACAATCAATCTTACTTTATCTTCTTTTGAAAATATATCCAATGTGACACATTGTCCTGTTTCTTTTTGTGCACATTTTTTTAGGAAAGTGGTCATGTGCTTCCAAGTCTGTTTATAGCCCTCCCATGGATTTTCATTGGTGCTTCATACCATTATAAAAGAGGGTTCAGAAAGTAGAGCTCTGTGGCATTTTGAGTTTTATCTCAGTGTCTTGAACATCTAATTAATTTAATTTCTTCTATTTAGCTACCACTTGAGTCCAGTTTGCTGCATCTAACAGAAACTCAACAATCATGAAGGTCTGGATCCTCTTCATACTGGCAGGAACTGTCTTTGCTTTAGTGTCTTCAGGTAAGAAAGTTGTGTTCAGATACACTCTGCCAGTGATGGGAGGAAAGGAAGTTCTTTGGACCAGGTGGGGAATGAGGGGTCCTCATCATAAGGCTGAACTCTCACTTCCAAGATCCATCATCTCTGATCTTGATGGATGGAATTTCTGGGAAATGGAGCACAATAACCTATGACAGCCACACATCTTCCCTCCTACTGTAGGATTAGCCTCAAGAGAAACATTGGGCAGCTTCAGCTACTGTTCCTATCCCCCAAACTGACTGAGGATGACTGTGGATCTCCATCACATCATTTGATATCTTCTGTGGCTTATTTCTATGTCAGCTAAGCTTTTTAATGGGTGCAGTATTGGTAGCAACAAAGCCTAAAATATCCTGATTCCATTGTAACTTTTCTGCTGTTATGCCAAATTATCTGAATTTTCTGCATTTTTTCAAATTATTTGGTGGTATATGGGGTTTAGGGAACCAGGATTTATTTAAATATAACCTATATAAATATGTTTGAATGTGTCATTTCAACTAGCCCAAAATAATACATTTAAATTAAGAATTATTGTGAGATAGAAACTTAGATTTACAATGTCACATTAAACCTTTACATATATGAACATATAAACACAAGAAAAGATCTTATTGCAAAATGGCATCCTCTGAAAACTTCGGGTAATGGGGAATTTTGTGATGAAAAACAAAATATTGAATTTTCCTTTCTTTATCTTTACCCTCTACTTCTTTATTCAAGGGAATCCTGGAGGAGGTATAATCACCTTCTTCAGGTATAAAAATAATACAGTGAGGAACAGCAAAATGCATTGGGCTTCGGTAGTAAAATGTGTTAACAATTTGTTCAACAACAAGTAATGTTATTGTTGGGTTTTTTTACCTTTTCTTCCTTTCAAGGACAAAATGAATCACCAAATAGGATAAAAAAACCTGAGACACGTGAGTATCTTCCATATGAAGTATTATGCTTTCCTTCTATAAAATGCTAAGGGAGCTGGAGAAAGGGACTCTCATAGTAACCTCCCCCCATCTCCTCCATTCCTGCACACAGTCATTCCATTCATAGTCAGAAGTCTGTTTCTTGGAAAGTCATTGGCTCTGTCTCAATGTTACCTCAGAGATAGGTAAATGTAGTGCATCAGAAGGTGCTCAACTTCAACTGATGCTGTTATTTGTAGTCTGAAAGTCAGAAGCAGATCTTTCTTCAATATAAGAATAATGTCACAGATTTACTTAGTTAGGGAACATAACTTTAGAAACTCTAAATAAGAATGTTATTTCCTGACTTTTCTCTTTTTCTTTGATAAACTAGTTGAATCTACGATTCTCAACATCTTTGGTAAGTACCACTTGCTACAAGGTGATATTTCTCAGTGTGAAATCTGTCCTTCCTGACAGGAGGAAAGTAGAGGGAGGGAACTGCAACACTCTGACACAGATACAATTGTTAGAAGAATGACTTCAATGACTTGGGCCCTTCAATATCATCCACAGTCATACAAGTGCTCCCTCTGAATTTTTCTAATATAAGAATCCCACTGAGGTCTCCAATAATAAAAATATTGTGATTTATGAGGAGTGTTTGAAGCATTAAAAAAAGGCGGCACTCTTAAATGAAAGCATAGTTCAGGTCTCATTGATCCTAGATTAATGTTAGCAATGCCTCTTTTCTAGTTGTCGAATTCGCCCCAGTTTGACAGAACCAGTAGCTAATTTTTTGTTGCTCAGGCCCAGAATGGACTTCCAGAAGCAGCATCCAAACAGAGAACCAGTTGTTCACATATTTGAATCCCACCACTGCTCTTTTCCACCCCCATTACATGGACAGAATACGATCCTCTCCCTTAAATGAAGTGCCACTAATATGTTGCCTGAATTTGTACCACAAATGAAATCTGCTGCTGCTGTCTGCCAGAGACATCTGCCATACTCTTACTGTCCTACAGCACAGATCTACATTCCAGTCAACTGCTGTCCCCTCATAACAGATTATATTGCCAGACTCTGCATAGAGGCATGAAAAATCCTCCTAGCATTCAAGGCCAGCTAGATCCCATTGTACCTGACATCGCTCAGGCCTTCACTGCTGATTTTAGTGTCTAAATTAATAATTCTCATGAGATACAAACTGACAGACAACATCACATTATATCTAGTGTCCTAGATGTAGGTGTAAGGGGTTGCACCATTATATCCATGAACAAGCAAAGACATTGATTGAAAAATATCATCCTCTAAAAAATTGGGATAACAGGGAATTTTTTGATGACAGCAAAAATACTGAATTTTCCTTCCTACAACTCTTGCTAACCTCATTCAAGAAAATTCTGGAAGAGGTATTACTGGCTGCTTCAGGTATAAAAAAGTACAGTGAAGAAAAGCAAAATACATTGGACTTTTGCTATAAAATATTTTTCAACTATGTACACAATAATTAACAATGTTTTCTTTTGTTTTTTCTTTTTTTCATTCGAGACCAAAATAAAGCATCAAATGGAAGAATTAATCTATCAAATAAGACAATAGAGGAGGAAAGTGAGTATCTTCCTCATGAGGTATTGTAGCTTCCTCTTACAATTTTTTTTTGGGGGGTGTCTACAGAAATAGGATCCTGATTCAAAACCCCACATCTCTCCCACTCCCAGAACACAATCCTTCCATTAGGAGGTCAGGATTCTGTTTTCAGGTACCACTTTTTAAGAAGCCTTTGCTCCCTGGCTATCTCCATGTTGATCTCAGACAAAGCCAAATGGTAAGCATCAGATTGCATGGAACTTCAACCCTCTGGATTCCAATGGGGGAAAGAGGGGTGGAGTAGCTGCAGATCAGCAAGCTCTGAATGCTATGGTTAGTACATCCAAATTCCCTTGGTATTAAAGTTGGTGGCAGCTATGATGGAATCTCTTTCACCATTCAGTTTTCTGAACACTGATAATATTTGTAGTCTCAAGAGGGGAAGGATTTCTCCTCTCTTCAATATAAGAATAAAGTTACTGATTTATAACAAGAAGCTCTAAATAGGAATGTCAGCCATATTCTTTTGCTTTCCTCATTCTACAGGTAAATCTGAACTTCCCAAAATAATTGGTAAGTTGCAAAGTGATTTTTTAGAATAAAAGTTGTTAGTCTATTCTCAAAGGTACTTGGAATAAAATGAACTACTGTCATGGATCCTCCTCTCGATCCCTCTCGGGACCTGAGTTCAAAGGAGGTGGTGGAGGATGAGCTGGGTCCTGGCATCTTGGGGGAAGAGAGCACGGAGGCACAGAGAGGCATGGATTGGGAGACGGAAGACAGTGCTGCCTCAGTCAGGATGATCGGACAGGTTAGCCTGGAGGATCCTGTCAGGGAACACAAGCAGCTGCTGGCTGTCAGTGAGGAAGAGGTAGAGTCCACACCTCCTCCCGATCCAGGGATGCGCAGGGTGGAGAAGAGACAGGCACAATGCTGGTCGGCCAAGTTACTCGTGAGGAGGCAGTTTTGCCCATTGTGAGGGGCCGTATTGATGTTGCCTATTTAGTCCTACCCAAAGTGATGGGCATTTCTACAACAACATGTCTAGTTCCTTGATCCATGCTTGTGTTTCGTGAGTCTTGCTTTTGACCTTGTGTTTGGACTTTGGACTGATTGATGACTGTGAATTGCATTTTGTGGACTGAGCCTTGTCAAGAACTCCTGTTTCTCACCAGTTTGGCTGAGCCTGGTAACCAGACCTCCTCATCATGTGAAAATACCTTTGAATTGCTGGGGGTTTGAAAAAAAACCTTTGACTCTTTGCAGAGAGTGTGTGCGCATGTGGAGCGGAACAGCACAATCACTTACTTCACTGGGAGAAAAGTGGGGAAACTGTACCACAGGAAATAAAAGAGATTTTCAAAGATAAAAAGACTATAATTGCAAGTAGATACTAAGTATTTACCTTCATTTCCTGAGCGTATGTAAGGAATCACTATGGAAATATCTATTATGAATCAGTTTTGGGGCTCATTTTTAAAATATATCTTTTATTAGACAGACAGACAGATGGATGGATTGATAGATGATAGATAGTTAGATAATTAATTAGTTAGATAGATAGATAGATAGATAGATAGATAGATAGATAGACAGACAGACAGACAGACAGACAGACAGAGGACAGACAAACAGTAGATAGACAGATTCACACATAGAATCTAACATAGAAACATGACAAGACATTTATTGGTGGACTGGGTAAAAGATTCTTCACTTTTTACTCAACAATAAACAATGTTTTCTTTCATTTTTCCTTTTTTTAATTTCAAGGACCAAATAAACCATCAAATACAAGAGATAGCCCATCAAATGGGAAAATAAAAGAAGAAAGTGAGTATCTTCTGCATAAACTATTAGAGCTTTTTACTCTAAAATCTGAGGAAGATTCAGAAAGAAGAGCCCCATTCCAACCCCCCTCCCTTCTTCTATTCTGTGAACACACTGATTCCATCTGGGGGTCAGGATTCCCATTTTTAGGTGCCACTTTTAAAAAACCTTTTGCTTCCTGACTGTCTCCATGTTGATCTCAGACAAAGGGAAATGGTAGCCTCAGATTATATTCAGTTTCAACCCCCTGAGCTCCAAGAGATTAGAATCAATGGCAGTGAGGGATGGAGGAGCTGCAGTTGAGCAAGATCATTTAGTCAATATGAGTCAACAAAATCAGACATGTCCCTTTTCTTTTTTACAAGAACAAACAGCCTTACATGGTCCTAAAACCCCATGGTTCAAGACACAGTCCATAGCCACCCAGATAGACACTAAGCCATTGGTAGAGATTTTCTGACAACACGTTACAATGCTTAAATGTTGTGCTAATGGTGATATAGTTTTCATCTTACTTGGCAGCTACAACAGAGTCTCTTACATGATTCATTCAGTTTTGTGAACATTGATAATGTTTGGGGTCTCAAGAGAAGAAGGATTTCTCCTCTCTTCAATATAAGAATAATATTACTGATCTTATTAATTTAAGTATATAACAAGAAGCTCTAAATAGGAATGACAGCCATATTCTTTCATTTCCCCCCTTTTCCAGTTGAGTCTGAGCTTCCCAAAATCATTGGTAAGTTACAAAGTGATTTTTTAAAACAAAAGTTATTAATCTATTCTCAAATGTACATAGAATAAAATGACCACTTACTTCACCGGGAGAAAAAGGAGAAAACATAGCACAGGAAATAAATTATATTTTCAAAGAGAAGAAATTATAATTGCAAATACCTACGAAATTCACTTAAGTAAAAAATATTCGTCAGTATTATACCTGGATACAAAACAGACATTAAGCCATAGTGTATCTGAACTTCCCAAAATAATTGGTAAGTTACAAAGTGATTTAAAAAAAAACAAATGTTATTCTCAAAGTTAAATGGAATAAAATGAACCACTTTACTGGGGGAAGTAGAGGAGGGGGGGAGAGATAGCATAAGAGATAAAAGAGATTTTTAAACACTGAAAAAGAGCAAAAGGCTTTTGGCTTCTCAAGTAAAAAATTCTTCTTCTTTTTACTTGACAACAATTGTTTTCTTTTTTTTCTTTTCTTTCTTCCTTTCAAGAAGAAAATGAAGCATCATTTTTGTTGACAATGCTGAGGACATGTAAGTATCTTCCTCAAGTATTATTTTAGCTGCTTCCGAAAAAATGTTATGGTGCACTGGAGAAAGGGGGCCCTCATAGCAACCCCATATCTTTTCCCTGCCTGCACACACACATTCCATTTGTGGGTCAGGAATCTATTTCTCTTAAAAAGCCATTGCTGCTGAAACCATCTCAGAGCTAGACAAATGTAGTGCACAGAAGGTGCTGAACTTAACCTGCTGATATTTGTAGTCTGAAAGTCAGAAGCTAATCTCCTCTCTTCAGTTTAAGTATGTTGTGACAGATTTGTTTAGTTTGGGAACCTAACTTGAGAAACTCTGAACAATAATTTTACCCCTTGACTTTTTTCTTTTTCTTTGATGAACTAGTTGAACCTGCATTTCTCAGAGTCGCTGGTAAGTTTCACTTTCTACAAAGTGATGTTTCTCAATATGAAGTCTGCCTTTCCTGACAGGAGAAAAGTTAGAGAGAGCATACCACAGCATTCTGGCACTAATACCATTGTTTCAATTATGACTTTCACGACTTGTATCCTTCAGTAGTTCACTATCATCCACGGTTGTATAGGTGCCCCCTATAAATGTTCTTAATATAAGTATCCCCACTGAGGTCTGAGGTATTAAAGATACTGCTATTTATAAGTAATTAAATGATTTAAATAGGCTGTAATCTTAAATGAAAACACAGTTCAGCTTTCATTAAATTCAGATTGTTAGCAATGCTTTTTATCCACATTACATGTGAATAGGATACCCTACCTTGAATATCAGTGCCCCTTGTATACCTTCCACTATGGTCTGCCAGAGACATCAGCTGTATTCTAACTGTTGTGCTACATGCATCTACATTCCAGCTGACTCCTTTCCCCACATACCACAGTTATTTTATTTATTTTTTATTTATGTGCATTCCACCTTTATTATTTTTTACAAATAACTCAAAGTGATCAACATGTCCAACACACATTCCTCCTCCTATTTTCCCCTCAACAACAGCCCTGTGAAGTGAGTTGGGCTGAGAGAGAGTGACTGGCCCAAAGTCACCCATCTGGCTGGCTTTCATGATTAAGATGAGAGTTTAACTCATGATCTCCCACTTTCTAGCCTGGTTCCTTAACCACTAGACCAAATGATACACAGCTGCATGAAAAATCCTCCTAACATAGATGACCAGCTACAGCCCATGAGACCTTATATCCTTCAGTCCTTCACTGCTGATTTTAGTCTCCAGGTCCTCAGTTTTACCACTTTGCTTGCAAAAGTTTATTCTTTTACCTGTTTATTCTTTTTAGCTTTTTAGGTACCATAACTCACATTTTGGTTTCATATATAACTCTTACTACGGCATCTGTCTACAGTCACACAATCCTTACACTTATTAGAATTGTTTCTTTGGGCTTGCATGTTACAATTAGTTACATTATGCAGTGAACACACCAATACACCTATTTTTCCAAAACAATCTTGTAAGGTGAGTTGAGCTGAAAAAGAGTAATCCCCCAAAATCACTTAGGTTGTTTTTCATGCCTAGGGCAGGAATAGAACTTATAGCTTCCTGGTTTCTGGGCCAGCCCTTCACCAACACACTAGATTGGCTCTTTTATTCTCAGAGTTTTTACTGTCTGGTGACTGTAGCTATAAAAAACAATACTGCAACTGTCTTGAACCCTGTTAACAATTTGCAATTTTGAAAAAATAATAGCTTTTAGGAACCCTGGATAGAAGAGACAACCATAATCTTTGACATTGTTCTTGTTCTTTCTTCAAACAGGTTTGCTTGAAGCATTGCAGAACTGTAAGTACCAAAAGCCAGTGTTCACCAATCTTTCCAGCTTTGTGGACCAGCAGGGGAGAAGAGGAGATGGTTCTGCATGACCGGTGGATGAGCACGCACATGCACACTCAGCTCCATTTGCACAAGCAGCAGGCATACACACCCACTGCTAGCATGAATGGAGCTTCATGTGCACATGTGTTCACCTGCTGTTTGCACAGGTGCAGCTGTGCATGTGCTCACCCTGGGGTTGGGGAACCTTGCCATAAGCCATTATGTGTGTTCACCAGGTTCTTACTTTCTTCATGAAAAGATCAAAAGAGAGAGAGAGATTTCAGAGAAGGATTAATTGTAATACACAGCAGGAGTCATTTGAAAATATTCTGTGTCAGAAATCTGCCAGTGCACTTTGGGCGTAGTATCCTATATACCCAGTGTCATTTGTGTATAGTGTTCCTTACCAGTGTCATTAACCCCTTGAATAAAGCAGGAAGGGGATGTACATTCCTAGGGGTGTCTCTGGCTCAGGATACTTTTTCAGTCCTCATCACTCTTTTGAAATTTAAAGCTATAAGCTGTCACTAAATAAAATCTTTTCCTTTCCTTCTTTTCTTCTTCAGTTTTTTTTTTAAAAAAGAGAATGTGATGCTGGCTACAGCTCTAGCAACGTCAATCATTTTGACAGATCTACTTGGCTGATAACTCCTTGAAATTAATACAGCTGAAGAATACTTTATTCAACTTCAAACATTCTCAGTCTCTATGAAAGCAATTAAGAAATAAAACTTGACTGTTTCTACCAATAAAGTAATAATTAATCCCTAAAGTGTGAGAGAAATTCTAATTTAATTTTCCTAACAAATGGGAAATTCCCCTAATCAAGATCCTTTGTTGGAACAGTGGTGCAGTTAAGCTTTCTGTTTTTAGCCCCCATGTGTCAGAATATTTCCTGTCCTACCTTCTTCTGACAAATGCTCTGGAATAAGCATGTAAAAGAAACTTCTCTATGGAAAAGTTTTTTTTTTTTTTTCAGAAAGATTGTTGTCATTTGCAATTCAGTGCTAACATGCCTCAGCTCATGAATGGCATGCAAAAAGCAAATATTCTGAAAATAGTACACCTAAGAGCAGAATTTGTCAAGGGGACTGAAATAAGAAATTATTAGACATTATGATCTGGTGGATTTGTAAGTGGTGCTGTACAGAATCTAGTAACTTGGTATGTTGTAGCAGGGTAGCAGATATCTAAGAGCAGCAGGGAGATGTAAAATTGTCCTGTGCACCCTGGGCAATAAGGGTGAGAGGAGACTATTATAAATGTCATATGGTATTCAGGTATTGACATCCCAAAAAATATTCAAGATTTAAAGAAGATAAATTATGAAAAGTTAAAGAAAGATATAAAAATAAAATAGATAAATATGGAAAAATAAACTTACCATGGTTTGGAAAAATTGCATCAATAAAAATGAAAGTTTTACCAAAAATTAATTTATTGTTTTGGATGATCCCAGTTAAGTTTTCGGATCAAGTATTAAAGGAAATACAGAGGCTGCTGGAGGTGTGTTGTAATGGAGGTAAGAGAGCAAGAATAAGTAAAGCATTATGGTAAGAATCATTAATAAAGAGTGGGCTGGGTCTTCCAAATGTTAGAAATTAGTGGGTAGCTAATCAATTAAAGGTGGTCCCAGATATTATAGCATTAAACAGAGATATATTGTGGAGTGATATAGAGTTGAAGGAATTAAGGGAAATAGGTGATCCTATAGAAACATATTGGTTTTAAAAGGATATTAAAAAAATATTAAGAGGATTCAAAATCCCTTTTTTAAAAAATTGATAGAACTATGGAATAAATGGAGATATCGGTTAGTGCCAGGAATTTCTCCTTTAACACTGGTGGTGGAAATGGAGAAATTCCCTAAGACTGAATTGAAAGAATGGATTAGTAAATTTTTAAAAAATCAGATACATAAATGGGAAGACTGGAAGAACAAGATAAAGAATATAACACAATTATAGAATGTTTTATCAGATATTAAATTAAGTTGGTTGAATTTAATACAATTAGAGAAATGGATAAAAATGGAAGAAAAATTTGAGGTGAAAGATAGACAGTTAACAAAATTTGAAATGATTATAAAAGAAAGTGAGGTAAATGAAGAATATACAGGTAAAGGAAGAATTGGGAAAATATATAGAATATTAACTGAAGTAGAAGATCAGGCAAAAGGTTTAAAATTAATTTGGGAAACAGATTTAGGAGAAATAAACGATAAAGATTGGAAATATATTTGGAATAAAAGAGTATATAAGAATATGTCAGTTAGAGATAAGGGAAATGGATATAAAGTGATATGGATGTGGTACCTAACACCACGTAAATTAAATCAAATAGATGTTAAATATACAAATATTGAATATTTGAATATTTCAATATATTGAATATTGAAACTCAAATACTTTGGCCACCTAATGAGAAGGAAGGACTCACTGGAGAAGAGCCTAATGCTGGGAAAGTTTGAGGGCAATAGAAGAAGGGGACGACAGAGAATGAGGTGGCTGGATGGAGTCACTGAAGCAGTAGGTGTGAACTTAAATGGACTCCAGAAGATGGTAGAGGACAGGAAGACCTGGAGGAACATTGTCCATGGGGTCGCGATGGGTCAGACACGACTTCGCAATTAACAACAACAATACAAATATTTGCTGGAGGCGCGAGAAAGAGATTGGAACATATAAACATATGTGGTGGGATTGTGATAGCACACAAAAGATATGGGACATGGTGTTTAGGGAAATTAGAGAACTTTTGAATGTAAATGTAGATATGTCACCGAGGATTGCATTACTGTTACTGGAGGAAAAACAAGATATAAATGAAGCAAAAAAGGAATTGATTGTAAATTTGATAATGGCAGCTAGCTTAGTGATGGCTAAATATTGGAGACGGAATTGGGTTATTCAATAAATGAGTGGTATAATGAAATATGGAATATGGCAATAAATGATAAATTAACAACAGAAATTAAATTTAAAAAAGGGATGCTTAAAATATATAATTATAATGAAATATGGGAGGATTTTATAAAAACAGTATTGGTGGAAGGCAAAGGGAATAAATCTACCATATATTCCGGCTTATAAGACGACTGGGCATATAAGACGACCCCCAACTTTTGAGAAGATTTTCAGGTTTAGAAAGTCGTCTTATACGCAGGAAAATACGGTACAATATTGAATTTCTGTTTATAGATGAGCACAATAGGAGCTCCATTCCTTTGCTGCTAGAAAGCGAGTGTTGCCCACCACTGCTTCCCTAATGCTTCCTGAACTCAGCTGGTATTTTTTTCCCCATATATTTTATTGATTTTTTAAAACATAAATCACTTAATAGTTGGTAAACAGTGTGTTTGCTGGGTTTACATTTGTAAAGAAAAATCATTAACAATTGGTTTCTATAATCTATAATCCACATAGTACATTTAGTTGATTTCCCCTTTTCCCCAAAATGTCTTCTTTGCAAACCTTGAAATAATATAGTTCTTATTATTTTGATAAAATATATTTAATCTTTAAATATTCCATTTAATGTGCCTAGTCATCTAATCCTTTAGGTCTTATTTTTCTTCTTTTTTATACATTATAATTTCCCTAAATTCAGACACATTTAATTATCTAAATCATTTACTTCATCTAGGCCATTTCAGCAGTATTATATTACTTATATCAAGAAATAAAATAAAAGGGGGGGGGGAAAGCATACAATATTATTTAAGGAATTCATCTCTCTTAGAATGACATATGTATTCAGAATCTTTTCTGTTTCTTTAACCATATTCAAACAAATGTTTCTTTTTTTAATATTCTCTCTGGTAGATCCCATCATCTATTTTCTTAATTTTAATTTGACCAGTATCTTTTTTAATCAATTGATTTGCTGAATCAAAAAGTTTTTGCATATATTCATGACTGCTGCTATAGGTATAAGAAGTAAATCAAATGTTTCCTTTTTTTGTAGGTGTAATGTCCTTAATTTATATAGCTCACTGTTTTCTACTATTTAATTGCTTTTCCTGAAAAAGAATAAAGTGATGGGCGATGTAGAAAAATGGGATTTTTGAATGCTTTGTCCTGCTGGCTGTGTTATTCTGGGAGTTGAAGTCCACATGCCTTAAAATTGTCAAGGTTGAGAAACACTGTTAGTGCTTATTTCTGTAAAAAAAAAAAATAGGGCTGGCCACTAGGGGGCAGATTGGTTTTAAATTCAGAGAACAGCTACCCGGCGTATAAGACGACCCCGGACTTTTGAGAAGATTTTCAGGGTTTAGAAAGTCGTCTTATATGCCGGAAAATATGGTACTCAGGAATATATGCTGTTTTGGAGGGGATAGGGGCACAGTTGAAATATATTGTATATTGTTAGTTGTTATATGAGAAGGAATATAGGTAATAAAAATGGTCTCCGGGGGCTGCACTGTAATATTTGTATTTTATATTGTTTTTTATTTAGACTTATATGTATTACATTTGCATTATTTGTATTTGAATAAAATTAAATAAAAAAAACAAAAACAAATGTCATATGGTTGGAATGGGCCAACTCGATGTGGAACCATTCCTGCTTCCCCCTCTACCCGCCTGGGAGCCGTCAGGGAGCAGAGCAGCAGGTTGAAGGAAAATTCTTTTCCCCCAGCCTGGATGTGATTGGAAGCTCAGCTACCAAGTCAATCTGGGCGATTGCAGCTTCAGAGAAGGAGTCATTTAGTTGATGGTTTTAGCTTGCCAGCTTGGATGCAGATAAAAGTCCAGATGCTCTGAATGTGGTGTGTATGTGTGTGTTTGTGTGTGTGTGTGTATGTGTGTGTGCTGGAGACCCCCGTCATTCAAGCCTAACCTTTAAGTTCATTTGCACCAGAAAATGATCCAGAAAAATCCAGAAACGTGTCTAATGGTGGCAGCTAAACTAAAAGAAATAATAAAGAGAAAGATGCTCACAACAAAAAGGGTTTATGACACGATGATACATTCTTCCATTTGTTTTCTTCAGGAAATGAAATGAATGAGGGATAGTGATGTCCAACTATATTAGAAAATATAGCCCTCCCCACCCCCCTAATTTTAATCTGTAGCCACCAGTTTTACAGCTCTGCTCTAAAATATTTACAGGCATTTACTTTCAGTTCATGCTTTAGCTTCTTACTAGCACAAAACATTACTGGGTTTCATTTATAACCCTTACTGCTCTATATTCACTATATTTAAATTGTTTAGACATTTTGGTTTTAGTTTCTACATTAGAGCTGTTAATCATATATTCTCTCAGCTTTTGCTTTCTGTTGAATGTAGACAGAAAAGGGTGATGTAATTATTGGGAATATATTAACAATTTCCAGTGTTGTGAAAACAGCTTTAAATAGCCCTGAGAAAGGCAGCTGTAGACTGTGACAATTTACTTTTTCTTCCTTCAACCAGTATTTGACCTCATTCAACATTCTATAGACTTTATAGTACCTTCAGCTGTTGTGTCCCATTCCCAGGATCATATTTTCTGCAAGTAAAATTCAGAAGAGAAAGATTTCAGGGAAAGGCCCTGTTTTATTATACAGCAAGGATCAGTTGGAAGGTTTCTCTGTCTGAAATCTCCCTGCCTATTTTGTACAAAGACTCCCTTGCCATCATCATTAACTAGCTGAATAAAGCAGGAAGGAGATCCTGCAGTCCCAGGGATGAATGTCCGAGGACACTTTTCCCCACAGCCCATCACTGTTTAAAAAGTCAACAGGGTGATTCTTGAAGCAGATTCTTCCCACTTTGACGTGGAAAATACACTCACATCATAAAGTATGTACTCAGATAATCTTTTGTCACTTCAAATTAAGTACACCCAAAATTAATTTTGTGAAACAGAGAAAAGAAATAGAAAACTTCTAGGTCCATACATGATACTTTGCATCTCTGCTGTGTCCATACCCTTACTGTATGTTTACATAAACTAGGGCAATTCAGAAATAAGCCTCTCTTTGGTTATCCATGACAGACACTCGCAGATACAGAACGTTTATTATACACATTAGAAAACTACATTATGTTACTTTCCGACATAATCGTCATTCAGATTGAGGCACTTGTCATAACATCTTACAAGGTTTGAAATTCCTTAGTAGTAGTCGCTCTGCACCAAATCTGGGCTATAGGTGGGATAATCAAAACCATCCCAACAGAACTGCTTCAAATGTTCTTGGGTGCATCTAGTGCGGGTGAGCATTATCATGAACCAACACCACACCGGAAGTCAGTATGCCCTGACGCTTGTTATGGATAGCTCGTCTGAGTTTTTGTAACATTTCACAGTAGACTTCTGAACTGATGGTCGAACCATGCTCCATGAACTTCATTAGCAGTACTCCTTTGCATTTTTCACATTTAGCGGGATTTTCTATGGCACCACCTCTGGTGTAGTGTTGGTTCACGATAATGCTCGCCCGCACAGCACTAGACTTTTGAAGCAGTTCCGTTGGGATGTTTTTGAATGGTGATTATGCCAAAAAGTAATGTAATGTAGTTTTCTAATGTGTATAATAAACATTCTGTATCTGCAAGTGTCTGACATTGATAACCAAATGGAGGTTTATTTCTGAATTGCCATATTATAATCTTTGCCTCCAGTGACATCCAGAGCCACTTGCCTTTTAGGGAATCGTTACCTGAGATTCAAATAAAGTTAAAAAAACCAGTTCCTCAAGTTACTGGGAAAAGAACAAATGTACGACAAGCCTGACCTCTCACTTGCTGAATGAACTTTAGATTCCCAAACAAGCAGTGGTGTGGAAAACTTAGACTTCAAGCAAGCTCGGAATAATATTCCATAAATGAAACATTTGCTTTCCAGCCTGCCACACTTGGACAGAAAGTGGAGATCCCTCCTTTCTGTAAGACCAAGACAATCAGAGTCTAAGGGTATTATCAGAGGACTAAACTGTCATACAGAGTCCTTTATCAATATAGATGAATTGGATATTGGAAATGTGCTCTACACCTGTAAGATCTGGAATGTGGCTAGAGACAAAGTTTCATCTACTGTTGCCTGTTGAAGTGCCCCTGAATGGGGCAACTTCCATTGGAAGATTTCAGAGCTTCCAGTAGCAGTATCCATATTTGAATTTTGAGGAGGAAGATTAGTAGGCTTCAAGGGCTGTAATAAAAGACCATTGTGTGAAGAGATTTGGGTTCTCTTGGATTTGGACAACATTGTTCAGCATCTGCCTGTGGTATAGAGAGAACCTCCTCCTCAATCATGGAGAGGCACTGTAGCTCAGTAGCTTAAAGATGCTGGAGATGGTCTCTGCTCCAGCAGTTTAAGTCCTATCATGGCATGGAGGGGTGAGCTCCTATCACTCGCCTTATCTTCTGCCCACCTAGCAGTTCGAAAACATGCTAATGTAAGTAGATAATTGGGTACCATTTTGATGGGAAGATGAGCTGGCACTTGCTGTGGATGGTTAGAACCTTGCTGGTGATAGACATTCCTTTTTTTTTTTTTTTTTTTTTTGATGCCCATTTACAAGGTGGCATCAGTGGAGGGAGAGGACCCTAGATGCTGCTGCAAGAAAGCTGCTCAGCTTTCTTTCTGGTGCAGACATAGATTGCTCCCTGTGATGCACCTTGGAAAGTATGCAAGCATGAACATAACAGGGCTAGAAGTCTTAGGCAGCCAAACTTCTTTGTTCATTCTTTGTAATCATTTGTTGGAAGTTTTCTAGTTGTGAGTTTATATTAAAAACCCTGCTCGTTTATCTTATCTACTTTTTTCTTCCAATTTTTGCTGGTTGGTTTTTGTCTTGTCATGATTTTTTCTTGTATCTTCTTTATGTGAAGCAATTGCTTCTTGGATTATCTGCAGTATTGTATGTATTTTCTTTTGAAAATTGTTAGATTTTTCTTGCTGAAGCATTGATTCTATGGATCTTTGGTGTATGGGGCTGGGAGCCACTGAAAAGGGTGCTGAAGATAGGTTTTTTTTTGGGGGGGGGACAATTTTGGCAAGATTTAGAATGCTCATTTTTATTCCTACCCTCCAGCTATTCTGTTATCAAACGGATATGCTCAAAGAAGGCTAACCTTATCCAATATAGCCAATCTTATACTCAATACATCAATACACGGTTTGAATTTAACATCAAATTATATAGTTCTTATAGTCCTTCATTTTATCTGTAACCTTTATAGTCCAATATGTTTCAATGTGCAGATCCACCAAGGAGAGGAGAAGTTTATAATCCAACTCTGTCAGTCAACACCAAATCCAGAGAAAATACAAATTAACTGATCTAACAAATTGCAGATTAATCGATGTTTATAATCCAAAGTATCCAACAGGCCTATATCCAATCAGTAGACCCCACCAAACAGGAAGCAGCAGAAAGCCATATTTACAAGTCGAAAATTGTAAATCAATCAATGTTTGTAATCCGAAGTAGCTGGAAGGCTTTAATCCAGTCAATAAATCCCACCAAATAGGAAACAACAAAAAGCCATACTTTTCTCTGTCTCCAGCTGTTCCTTGCAGGTCTAAACGTTTCCAATCTTCAAGGACATCAGAGAAGCTAGCCAGATATTAATGTCTGGGCTCCAGGCCAATTTCTTGGCTTAGACCAGAGGTAGGCAACCTTGGCTCTTTTATGATTTTATCAGGAATTCTGGGAGTTGAAGTCCACGAGTCATAAAAGAGACAAGGTTGCTTACTCCTGGCTTAGACACAACAAATACCTCCTTTCCTTTCCTTAGACACAACAAATACCTTCTTTCCACCACTGGGTGTCACTCATTTTCAGATAAAACTTCAAAAACTTAAAGCAAAAATCATTGACTAGACTAAAGCTATTCTCACCCGAATATTCTCTCAAAAACCACTTAACAAATGTCAAAGTTTGCCCACACAGTATCTTTCATGTTAGTTCTGGTTCTTTGTTCTATATTCTATATTCCAGTCTCCCTGATAGTTTTGCTGCCACTTCTGTTTCTCTGGAATAGGTGGGGAAAAATCCTCTTTTAAAGTAGCTATTGAGCTTAAAAACTCAAAACTCCCTTTACTACTCTTGCTCCAAATGGGCATGGTCCAGGAAACCCACTCACAGACACAAAGGGTCTGCTGCTGGCAAGATGGAGGCTTACCAAATCCTGGTCCATTTGTTAGGTTAGCATTGAGTCCCATCTTAGATACCAAATTGTTGAAAGAAAAAATCTTCAGATCCAGTCCAAGCTGGGAGTAAACAAAATGGAGGCTAAGAAGCTGGAAATAAAATGGAGGTTGCTTGGGAAAGAAGGTTCTTGTTTATTTAGTTGCCAGAAACTTCAGTGACACAGCATGTTTCTGGGATGGCTGACAAAATGGATCTGGGAATGGGTGGGTTTTAATACCTTCTTGGTATAAATCAGTTACATGGAGTCAAACATATTACATGTAACAACACACATGTTCATTTAAATGAAGTCTGATGAAAGCAGGGACATAGGATTTAAGATGTTAATGACAAAAAAAGTCCTAAGGTTGTTTGGAGTTCACAGAGAGACAAACCAGGTACCAATTAGTGCTAACAAGCTCTCTCTTATCAGAAGACAAACTCCAAATATTCTATTAAAACAAAACTGCTCCCATCCTATCCTGACATGGCGACCAAAATCAATTGTTATCTTTTCATTTTAAGAATGTTAGAACTACCCATCAATCCATAGAGCAATAGGATAAAGAGCTTTTCTACATTCCAGTCTGCAATGGTTTGATAAACCATGAACTTCATTTAAAAAGGAGAAAAAATAAGTCAGATTTAAAATACAATATAACTGTGTTAGTTAGCAAGTACAACAGTACTCCAAATTCTGTGTTGTTGATACTAGGAAGCCCTGTTTGGCCTTCAAAACCAAATATTTATTTTAAGGTCACTTGGTTGCTTCTGTGTTCCAGTTAAACTAGTGTGGCCCAATAAATTCTTCCTTGCCAAATTCATTGCATAAGAAGGTATTTAATTTTCCTCTTAAAATGCAATGCCAAGGACTAACTGTTTACAGAAACATAAGCAGATCTGACTTTTAGTCTGTCAAGCCAATAGTTATGTTTAAGCACTATTGTTCTTCCTCCAGAAACAAAGTAATAATCATTGTCACAATAACTGCCAATTGCCAATGGCCAAACTGCTAACAGAGCCCAGTCTGATTGTAGGAGAGAAATTTCATCACCAAAAAGTTATGGCAGTCTTCTCAATCAATTTACACAGGGGAGATTTTCCACTCTGTCATATTAAATCAGGATACAACCTTATAATTACACTTCTTAATCTTTATAGTAAATTTGATTCAAGTCCTGTCTAAAGGTCTCTCAAGGTACATGTAAGGGCAGAGTTTTATTGAGAAAGGAGCAATGCAAGAAGTGATTTGTATATCTCTAGTTAAAGCTGCTCCTTTCAGACTATAACCAATTCAGCAAAGCTTTCAGAAGACTGGGCTTTCAAAGTTTAGGCTGGCAACATATTGTTGGAATTAGATTTAGTCTGGCAAGTCAGAGAAGAGTTCAGCCCTGGTTGCCCATTTCTCTGGCAGCTCTCAGTACTTGGAACGTCAGCACTGTCTTGTTCACTTGCCCTAGAAGTTGCCAAGATTTGAAGTTCCCAAGGGCTCATCAAAGGAGCTGAAAAGGGGTGATATTCAGAGAGATTCTCATTGCACACATGTGGAGGTTAAAGTCAAAACCCAGTGTTTGAGTTGTAAAATCTGGTTAATTAAAGACAACTATCAAATTCTGCTATGAACCTAGCTGACGCCATCTTTGTTGTTCTCAGTTACTACATAAAGAGAAGGAGGGGGGATTAGGTTGCTTTTACTTTTATTAGACTAAACATAGAATGATCCCATGGGAACCAAGGTCATTCTCACCGGAGCCTAAAGGCAGAGAGAAAAACTGTCAAGACCCCAAAATGCACTTATTGGATAATGTGATCAGTAGCATAATAGAAGGGAGGGAATTATTACATTAATTACTCTGAATCTCTGGGTGGGGGGAGTTTAGAGGTGCTTTCACTTTTGATCATGCTGATATTATATATTCAATAAATATGTTCTTTGAGGAATTCTCAAGCCTTGGAGTTCTACTTTATTCAGTTTCATTAGTTGGAGCTTGACAACATTGTCACAAAACATTATTCAGTTTATCATAATTATTATTTGATTCATTATTTCATGCCACTTTTTCCTACGTGCTTCAATGTAGCCAAAGAGAGTTGTGGAGTCTGCACTGCCATTTAAAGAAAACAAAGCACAAAAGCTTTCATGTCACTGAAAAGGCAAGAAAGGAAGAGTATTTTTAGGGGGAAAAGAGGCAAAGAGAACATGTCTTTCCAAAAGCTTTACATGAAAAAACCCTGCAAACTGGATTTGCATCTGGTCAAGTGGCTTCAGGGGCATCCAGTAGGAACAGGAAGAGGTTTAGTTGCCAGTTGGAATGGCCCAGGGTCCCAGCTCTCAGCCGCTACCTGCTTCTGCAAAGGACATTTTCTCTTGGGCTTCTGTTAGAGCAGGGGTGTCAAATTCGCAACATCACATGACCTGGCCCAGAAAGAAAGCTGTGATGCACCTTGGAAAGTATGCAAGCATGAACATAACAGGGCTAGAAGTCTTAGGCAGCCAAACTACTACTGGTACTCTGTGTTAGCATTGTAGTCTCCAGGCTAATGTACCATTGCCATATGCTAAACAAAATAAATTAGTAAATAGTAATTGTATCTTGGCACTTCTAGTAGGCTTTCAATCTGCTCCTCAAGATCAGAAACAAACCTTATATTATATTGTCCACCAATGAAAGGCAGTCAATGTCAGTGGTTTTTTGGAGTCACAGGTCAACAAGTAGCTCAGCTGTAGAAATAAAAATCAGGTTTTTTAACATTTCCCAGCTTATGTATTATATTTTGTTGTTCCTTGCTATACAGGAAACTAAAGGCACTGATAAGGTCAGATTTAGCTGAGCTGTCTAGCACAATGCCACTGACAGATGACACCAGTTGGGATGATGAAAAAACTATGTGATAAATTGAGAGGCATAAAGGACAAATATAGAAAATGGAAAGAGGGACATATAATTAAAACAGAATCCCAGCCAATAACCCAAATCTGCAAGGACTAATTCAGAAAGCTAAGGCTCAGAATGAATTAAGGTTTGCAATTAAGGCTTATGGTGCACTGGTAATACCATCTTTGGAATTTTGTGTTCAGTTGTGCTCACCACTATATAAAAAATGATGTGAGATTCTAGAAAGACTCCAAAGAAGAGCAAGAAAGTTAATTAGGGGACTAGAGGCTAACCCTTACGATGAATGGTTGCTGGAACTGGGTAAGCCTAGTATAACAAAGAGAAGGACTAGGGGTGACCCGATAGCAGTCTTCCAATACTTGAGAGGCTGTCACAGAGAAGAAGGGATCAACCTATTATCCAAAGCACCAGAGAGCAGGATGAAAAGTAATAGGTGGAAAATTATTAAGAGAGATCCAAGCTAAAATTAGGGAGAAATTTCCTAACACTGAGAACAAAAAATCAGTGAAAGAGCTTACTTCCAGAAATTGTGGGTGCCCCTTCACTCTAATTTCTATAAATTAGAGGCCAAGAAGAGGTTGGAGAATCATTTATCTGGAATGATATAAAGTCTCCTGCCTGAGCAGGGGGTTGGACTAGAAGACCTCCAAGGTCCATTTCAATCCTGTTATGCTAAATTCTGTGTTCTACAAGAAGGAATCACATCAGATTCTACAGCAGATTTCCTTTAAAGATATCACAGAGGCGAACCTCCCATTTATCTGCAGGTATTTTATATGATAGGGCCAGAATGTCTATCTATAAATTAAGTATTTGATTAAGAGCCAGTTTATATAGTGATTCAGGGGCTGGCCCAGAAACTGGGAGACTGTGAGTCCCACCTTAGACATCAACGCCAGCTGGGTGACTTTGGGCCAGTCATTCTCTCACAGCCCAACTCGCCTTGCAGGATTTTTATTGTATGGAAAATAAGAGGAGGAAGGAGTATGAGGTATTTTCACTGCATTGAGTTTACTTATGAGGTAATCAAGGCGGGATAAAAATCTAATAAATAAATAAATGCCAAAACCACTTCTTTTGTTCTTGAAATCAAATTCCTTCAGTTTTCTGCCTTTATCTTCAACAAAGCTTTATAATTTTTTCAGAACTTTTAATAATTGACAGACACTCAAATAAGAGGAATTTTTCACTTTATACTATGTCACCAAACTACCATGGATAATTTAGCTGTTCATTTTTATGATTCTTTATTGCTGTACCAATCTCCTTTCCATGATGCTAAATGCCTTTAGAATTCATGCCTTTTGTGAAATGCAGAAAGTTTGGGGATGTGTAGTGATAGTTTTCTGATCTCTCCTCCTGCCTCAATTAAATATAGTCCATCCCCACATCCTTCAAGGTGCCATTGATCCTTAAAAAGGTTTGGATCAGCCCTTGTAGTCTGGCAGGAAATTCAGCTTGGGCAAACTTTGCAAGATTGCATCTGAAACCTCTTCTCAGAACTCAGCTAGGCCAAGTCCTAGAGAACTATTTTGAATTCGCAGGTATCTGGAGCATGGTGTCGTCCATCCCACCGCCTCACCCCCATAGTTGGGTCATTCAATTTGCTTTCCTGACCTTGGTGGCATCTTCAAAATTTTGAAAGGGCTTCTCTATAGAAGTTCACCAGTTCCATGGGATGGAGCTTTTGATACCAAGATAAGGTGTCCCTTATGCAGATTCAGGATCCATGAACAGGCTCACCACTCTTTACCGAAAGCCTCTGCTAGTCTGCAATTTATACTTTGCATTATGCCTGGAAAAACCACCACTGCAGTTTGTAGGAGTACCTGTGAATTCCAGTATGCACAGAATACATGACTTGGCAACACCAAAGTCATGGTGGGTCATCATGGTGAGTTCATCATGGGCTCTATATTCTCATAACCAGGACTTGAAGATAACCAGGCGTGAAGCTTTCCTTCTCAGACTGAGTGATAGGTTCAGCTGGGTACTGCTGTTCTTGGGTTTGGCAGAAGGCTAACTAAAAACATACCAGAGGTGAAAATGATGAAACTTTGGACAAATAAGGTTTCCTAATGCTAAGCAAGATGGCTTTCTGCTCTTTGAAAATGTTCCAGGAAATAAATTAAGTGGATTTTCCTCTCAACTCTCCATTACGTAATGTCTTAATCAATTTTTCTTTCTTCTTCCATTCAATCGTGTCCAATTCTCAGAGGCTGCCTGGACAAGCCTCAGCAATTTTCTTGGCAGCCTTTTTCACAACTAGTCTGTTCTTTCTTCTTCCTAGGGCTGAGAAAATACAGGACAAATAGTATACACTGTTCCAGCCTGTTCTGTTCCCGAAAGTCAAATAGAGGTATAAACCTAAACTTATCTGACCTTGAAAGTTAGGAAACAGATTGGAAGATGTATCCAGGATATGAACTTATAGCACACACAAAAAAAAACAAGCGCCCGAACCTGTGTACCTCAGACATCAAGTCTACTATCTACAGGTGGTAACGAAAGACAACATTTTCATGGGTTTAATCAATTCAGCCCCAAAAGAAAGAAGAAAATGGACATAAACAAGACTGGGCTGAAATCTACAAGTGGCACTGAAGAAAGAGGCTTTGCGGAGGTTCTAGGGACAAATTATAAAAAAATTAATATCAATGAAACACTATGTGATGTGATCAAGCGTAGGGTGCATAAGTGGAATGCTTAGTGAATGGCTCAACATGAATACATATGACATTCTCTTTGTTATTTCACAAAATTTTGCTATATTTTTCAGGAAGGCTTATGATGATGTTGCTGATCGTTACATTTTTACTACATTAGGTTAATTCTTATATCTAAGAAGTATATAGCAAACAATCAATATCTTTATTACACTTTCCCCCCCCCCCCAGTCTTTACTATCAATGAATACAGTAAAGGGAGAAACAGTTTAGTAATAGTAGTAAAGTTGGAAGGGACCTTAGAGGTCATCTAGTCCAACCCCTTGCTCAGGCAGGAAAGCCTACACCATTTCGGACAAATTATATTATTTAATATAATCATTAGTTATTAGGGAAGTTAAAAATAATGGGACAATAAAAGAAGAAATCTAATTAAAAATTTGTAACTTGGTGAATATATTTGGCCATCTAGCACATCAGTGTAGGATTAGCATTGTTTAAAAAATAATTATCAATAAAATTTATCTGCATGGTCCTCATTTGGAAATCATTGGGGCAATCAGATCACGTTTTTGGGCATCACAGAAAGGTATGAGAATGTGGGAGAGAGCTTCTACCTGCCTGGAATCACAAGGGCAAAGTCTCTGTGAATAAGGGATCCTATGAAATCTTTCCTCCAGTAGAGCCAATGCGAGGACATCAAACCTGACTGTAGAAAACGCCCATCTATATTTTCTCAAGGTTAAATTCTGTAAGTACCCCACAATAGAGGGCTTGTGACTGCCTGGATTTGATTTGCTCAGGATACAGTCACTCCCAGGAGCTTTGCCACACTTGTGGTAGTGGGGACAGTGATATATCCGTCACATAGGTCTTAGCATGTGGGTCAGAATAAAGGACCTGGAAGTGATGTACTCTTAGAATAACCTTATAATAAAAGTAGCATTAGAATATGTAACTTAGGTTTACATTACAAGACAACAGAAACATGACATCAACAATCAACCCTATTTTTTTAATTCATTTTTTCCATACATACAATAGTAATTTTTCAACCAACGTGCTGTCCGAGTTTACATGCTAATGCATACTTAATTCCTAGTCCTTTCTTCTTTCCTCCAGCCAATGGTAAAATAAATTCCAGGTTTGATAATAGTCTGTTTCTTCTTTTTCTTTCAGTCTCATAGTCAATCTGTCCATCTCTGTGCGTTCTAGTAATTTTTAAAATTATTTCTTCATCTGATGGTATTCCTTCATTTTTCCAGTGTTGCGCAAATATAATTCTTGCCACTGTTGTGACATGCAAAGTCAAGTATAAGTTTTGTTTATTAGTCTTTTCTGCCATTATACCTAATAGAAAAAGTTCAGGTTTAAAATCAACATGTTCTCTAACATCTTTTCTAGCCAAGTATGTATCTTTTTCCAATAATTCTTTACTTTATCACATGTCACCAAACATGATAATATGTGCCTGACTTATGTTTACATTTCCAACATCTATCTGACATATTTTTAAACATTTTTGCTAATCTTGCTGGTGGCAGGTGCCTTCTATAAAACATTTTGTATACGTTTTCTTTATAGGAAGTCGACATTGTCAATTTATAGTTTCTTTCTCATAAATTTTGCCATTTTTCTAATTCTATATTATAACCAAAGTTTTTTGCCCATCTTCTCATTGTTTCTTTAACTTGTTCACTTTCCATTTCTAAAGTTAATAAAAAATTAGATATTTTCTTAATTAGTTTTTCATCTGAAGTCAACAATGTCTTATCAAACACAGTTTGTTCCTTATAAAATCCATACATTTTAGCATCTCTATCATATCTGGTTTGCATTTGTAAATTTGTCCACCATGTTAGGTTGACACCCTGATTTTCCATTTCTTGTTTAGATTTTAAATTTTCTTCAGCATTTAGAATATCTCTATATGTCCAGATTTTCTCAAAGTTCACTAAATTTGGGTGTACAAATGCTTCCATTGTTGACAACCACCCTGGAATTTTAAAATATATTTTACTTTTTATTTTTTCCCTTTTTATTTTTTTCTGTTGTTAACAGAACTTTACAAACATGATAAAAACAATATACAATAAACAAACAACGAAAGTGATTGTGAATGGAGACTATTGCCACAGGGAAAATGAATTTACTACCAAAAATCTTATTTCTATTTCAAACAGTACCTATAAAATTGGAGAACATTTTTTTGAAGATATGAACTCACTAATTTTGAAATTTATTTGGCAAGAAAAGAAAACTAGAATTAAGCAAAAATTGTTACAAGATGCCAAGGAAAATGGAAGATTTGGCCTACAGGAGTGGGTTCTACACTATCAAGCATCTGTATTAACATGGGTAAAAGAATGGATAATTCATAAAAACAAAAGGTTGTTATATCTGGAGGGGCTTGATTTACATTTGGGGTGGCACGCTTTCTTATGGTATGGGAAAAATAGAGTTCATAAATATTTCCAAAATCATTATATAAGAAATGCACTGTTAACAATCAATCCTATTTTTATTTTCTAATAGAAACAGAACATATATGGCATAAAGCCTGATTTATGTGCACCCAGATGTTTATTTGGGAAAACCAGTATGTATGTGCTAATTTGTTAGTGGCTGTATTGCTACACTGGCCTGCCCAAGAATTTTGATTGATGCTTCATGCATTATAAAAAAGGAAACAAAGAGTAGAACTCTGTGACATTTTGTGTTGTCTTTACAGCGTTTGTCTTTAACATTTAAAGAACTTTATTTAGTTTATTCTATTTAGGTTGCTACATCTCACAGAACATCGCCCATCATGAAGCTTTCAGTCCTCCTTCTGCTGGCAGGAATTGCCTTTGCCTTGGTGTCTTCAGGTAAGTAAGTGACATTCAGACACTCTCTTTGTCGTGGTAGAATTAGGGAGTTCTTTGAACTAGAAGGACTGTGAGTGATCTTCTAGACAGTGCTGAACTCTCACTTCCAATATCTGTCACCTCAGATCTTGAACAGATTTGGACAACATGCAACGGCCAACTTGCCTTATCACAATTTGCTGAGAGGCAATTCAACAATTCAATGTAATTATTTTAAAAAATTAAAAAATGTATTAGTTTTTGGAATTCACATTTCATTTTGTCCTTCCTTTTGCATTGTTTCTTCAATGATTCTATCCCATCATTTCTTTGATATTAGTGAAACTTTAGTCCCAGGGCAAGCTGTCACATGGTGAGTTGACCATGGCGATTTGGCTATGGCAATTTGTCCTAAACCCAATCCTGCAAACTTCAACTTTCTACATTCAGGAAAACCCTGAAGAAGAAAAATATAATTGCCTGCCCCAGATACAAAAAAGTGAAGTTGCCAACCTACAAAAATTGCTTGCACTAGGACAGCCATGCCGCTTCTAGCTTGCCAACAGTTGCAAGGGGGGAGGGATGTGTATGGAATGCACAGGTGGTTTCCATTCACAGTGGAAGCAAGGTCACTGAAGAAATGTTAGGGTGAGTGGAGAGTTTCTTCTCATAACAACTAATTATTTGGACAATATTACCTGTACGGTCAGAGGGGGAGGGAAGTTTTAACTCTTTTAATTGTCTTTTTCCCACCATATTGCCAGAGCTAGCTTTCTACTCAATAGTGCTGGTATGGCTGTGCCTAATTAGAGATTTGAAATGTCTCTGGTGTGTTTACTTCATTGGGATTTTCAACCAGAACCTTGACAGACGTGTGGAAGAGCAAAATGCATTCAGCTTCTGTATAAAAATGCCTTTAGCTATTTACTCAAGAATAAATATGCACCTCTTTTTTTTTTTCCTTTTAAGCAACATATGAACGAAGACCTGGTGAGTATCTTATCTCATAAAGTATTATAACTTCCACTCCTTAAATATTGGAATGACTACACACCAACCCCCCTTTCCTTTCATTCCCTTTGAGAGTAGGATTCAATTTTTCAGGTGCCAGTTTTAAAAGAGAGTTAAATTGCTGCCTTAGTAAAAGAACAAGACAGGAGAGAGTGAGTTCTACTCCTGCCATATGCACAAAGCTAGTTGGGTGAGCATGGGCCAGTCTCAACTTTGGGAAAGAGGCAAAGGCAAACCAGTTCTGAATCTTGCCAAGAAAATTTCAGGGATGTATCCACACAGTTGCCAGCAGTCAACTGTGATGCAAAGGGTTAAAAAAAACACAATTATTTACAAGGCACTCTTCTCTGACTGTCTCAATGTTGATCTCAGAGACAGGCAAATGGTAGTGATTCAGACATTGATCAACATCAATTATACAGAGTCCAAGAGAAGAGGAACAATATAGATGAAGAATGGAATGGCTGGAATTCAGCAAGGTCTGAATTCTGCAGTTAATTCTGCAGTTCTCATATCATCAATACAGTCTTATAAAATCAAGATTCAGTATTTTAAATAAAAGGAACTGTATTAAAACAAAGCTATTTTTTTCTCATTGTGCAAAGACATAGTTGCGCAATCCACAGCTGCTGGGATAAAGAGAGACACTAAGCCATTCTTTGAGGTCCTCTGAAATTCCTAAAGTTTGTATAATTTTATCAGGATTGGGTGGTGGAATTCTCATTAGCAGAGGAAAAAACATGGCTCGCTGTCTCAGGTTATTTCAGGGAAAGTCTCTTTGTTGGAAGGAGGAAATGCAGGTGGAAGTCTGAAAGAGTTTCACCGTGCAAACCCAGAAATATCTCAGGGTGACAGAGCCAGCAATATTTTTAGTATGGAGTGAATCTGTATGGAGGATCCTGCAATGGCCACAATTAAAATAACATGGTGAAAATTTCCATTAGAAATGAAGGTGAATATACAAGTTCCAGGATAATGTTACAGGATCCAATTTGGGTTGGTCACCGGGACCAGAGATTTTGTCTTCCAAGCTTTCAGACCTATGCTGGACCCCATCCTTAGGGAATGTCTCTTTGTGCTCTGGGCTGTTCTATGTGTGATATTTATATGGTGGCTGTTGTGTGTAGCTTTTTAGATGTAGACGATCTTTTTGATTTAGATATAAGGACAAATTATGAATGTAAAGATTGCTTGTAGGTGGCAGATAGTTCCAGTGGAAATCTATCAGATACCTGTATGAATTCCCTCTGTGACTATGCAAGACAGGTGGGGAGGAAGCTAACCATCAAATTGCAAGAACAGAATCAAGCGATCAAATGAGGAGACCCAAACTCATTGATAGACTCACATTGCAATCAAAAAGGACAAACATTTAATTTTGCAGCTAGTAAGAGTGTTGGATGAACAGGCACAAAAACAGCCAGGGAGATGACTGAAGCCTGGGAAATAGGTCCCTCATCAATCAACAAAAGTGTTAATGTACCCCAAGCTTAGTGGGGGTTCTTAGGAGGCGGGGGCTTGGCAGGACAAGGAAACAGCAGCCAACGCCTTAATAGTCAGCCATCAACACCAATCTACATCTAAAAAGCTACACACAACAGCCACCATATAAATACCATACACAGAACAGCCCCACTCCCTCCACCTTCTGTTTGAAAAGAGAAGTTCCCTGAGGATGTATTCTAGTATGAGTCCGACAGCTCAGAAGGCAAAAGCTCTGGTCCCAGTGACTGACCTGGTTTGGATCCTGAAATTTTCATTCCACGGGAATAATGGGTTCCTGATTTTGGGGACATTCTTTAACTTAGTATATATAAGGCAACTTGATTCAAAAAATTATTAATTAATATTAATGAGGACCCAAATTGTTGGGAGATAATATGCTGACTCTGTAAACTGCTTAGAGAGGGCTGTAAAACATTGTGAAGTGATATACAAGACTAAGTGCTATTGCTATTTAAATATTATGATATAACTAATATAACTATAGCATAATATACAACTCTCATTACAAAAGACTTAATCACAACATTTAGGGAGAGAAGAAAGTAGACGATGAATGGCCTCCACTTGCAGATATTAGAATCTTTGTCGAACCTTAAAGCCACTCTGGACTTCCTGGACAATGACCAAGGACCCAGCCAAATTATAGCATCAATTTCTGATCTTCTTATTTCTTGGTCAGAGTCTCAGAAATGCAACAGGTTTAACAGAAGGTAGACACACAGACACACACACTATTCCTAGCATAGCCAGCTCTTCAAGTTCCATTGACAAAGAAGAATGTCTTCACTTCACCAAACACTACCAGATGCATCCCGGTTCTCCTATCACATTTCCCCTAATTATATGTGTGGCAGGGGGACCTTTAAATGTCCTCCACTTAGTTATCTGGAGAGAAGATCTCCAGGGATAGTATTAAAGTTAGTGTCAGCTCATTCTGTGAATTCAATATTGGCTGCATTGGTAGTCTTAAAATAAAAAAAAAATTCTTGTCTCTTCAACATAGGAATAATGTTACTCATTTGCTTAATTTGGGAACATAAGTTGAGTAGTTCTAAATAAGGTTAACATCCATATTCTCTACTTTTTTATTTTTTTATTTTGCCCTAGATGAAATGAATTTATCTTTCATCGAATTGGTGATCAGTAAGTGTCATTGGCTGCAAAATTGTGTTTTTTACTATGAGATGT
Organism: Crotalus tigris; assembly: GCF_016545835.1. Taxonomy (NCBI): domain Eukaryota; kingdom Metazoa; phylum Chordata; class Lepidosauria; order Squamata; family Viperidae; genus Crotalus; species Crotalus tigris. Next base: position 1,508,591 of record NW_024097006.1, read on the forward strand.
GCCTTTGTGGACAAGGGGGGGGCAGATAGAAGTAATCACTATATATATATATATATATATATATATATATATATATATATATATATATATATTAAAAATTAACATAAAAAAAATCCAACCTCCTCCATACCAACACGGTGTAACGTTGGTTCTAGCGCCGCCATAAAATCCAACGCGCAAGCGTCCGTTAAGTTGTGTCCCACATCCCGTTGTAAAAGGGAAAGTTGGGAGTGGGTAAGTGTCTTACTAGAGAGGTTATGTACAAGGTTCTCAGAAGGAATAGTGTTCTTACGTAATTCTCGTAATCCCTCAATCTTATCCTGGAGTCTATTTGTAGCACGCAATCTTGTGTTGTTAAAAACCAGCTGAATATGGTGGTTTAATGCAGCAAAATGCTGGTCTGTGAACCTAGTACGGCACAGTTCGCGATGATCCTTAGCACATCTGATGAAGCCACCAGTACGTCTGTGTAAATCCCCAATAAGAGCCCGCATCATGCCATGCTGGAATTGGCAAACAATGCGTCGGCCTTCGAAGGAATCAACAATAGGCTTCCTCTTTAATGACCTAGGTGGAAGGTCTTCTCTAATACAAACATGCAGGAAAGCTATCTTACGGTAGTTGTCCGCAATACGATGAGCGAGTCTTTCCCACTTTCTGGCAGTGAGCAAAGCTGCTCTTCCATAAACATTAAAAATTAACATAAAAATTGAGGAACATAGTCTCTTGGGTGTATACATATTCAAAAGATAAAAACGAGCACCAGGAGGTAAAACAATTAAAAGTTTAATAAATAAATAACCTAGCTTTCGATGGCTATATTGCTGCCATCATCGTCAGGGTGTTAAAAGCCAGAGGGTGGGGGAGCTTGTTTATAGGCACAAACGCGCCTGCACACGGCTCATAGACCTCGTTATGGGGCCCGGTCGATTGATCCTCTCATCACTCATGTCAGAAGTGTTTCTGAGTTCTAAGTTCTTGCAGCTGATTACTTCTCTGTTGCCTGCAGCTCCTAGTCTGGGAGGCGAGCATTCCATGTCACTACGCACTAGAGTAACATGTGTAACTGCAGACCGATCCTGCGATGAAATCCCAGATCTGGCTATCTTCCTCCCCCGTGTCTGACGTATCACTCTCAGGGGGCATGCCACCCCATGCGTGCTCCCATCTTCCCCTATAGCCCTCAACCCGCCGCCCTCCCGTGCGTGGGATGCACAGCAGTTCGTTGCAATCTCCGTTCCTGTCAGTTTGGCATCCGATTCAACTCTCCCTTCGGAGGAAATTCCAACTGCGGTCTTCGCGCGTGTGCCCTCACGTTTCCACCATACTACTTGGGAACGCGTGATGGGACCCTTAATGGGGCGGTTGCAGTCAGTAGGTCAGACGCAATATCGAGGAGAGGGAGGGGGAAGGGGAGGAGTGTTCGGGGCATCCAGGGCACCAGGGGGTGGGTTGCTGTTGTCAACGAATTCTTCATTCATCAATGGGTGCGCGCAGGAATTGCTAATAGCCGGGGGCACTCCGGATGGTAGGATCGTCCTTACCTCGTTGTCTATCTCTTCGTTGGAACAATTGAGATTGCAAACAGTGGGGTGCTTCCTCCGTCTGGAACAAATGCGTGCCTCCCAAGTTTTCATGACCTGGTGTGCAGGATGTAACTCCACACATCGATTAATAGAGTTACAGTCTGAGAACCAAGCCTCTTTGAGGAGTCTGCCGCTCTTGGAGGCATCACTAGCAATAACCTGCACCCCATTGAAATCAAACTTGTGTCCAAGCTCTACCATGTGAGTGAGGATTTGTGAATAGTGCTCCCCTCTTTTTATTGCCAGCTTGTGTTCCTGTATTCTTGTCCTTACTCTTTTAGAGGTTTCTCCCACGTAATTACCTGGGCAATCTATACAATGGATTCTATAGATCACCCCAGATTTCTCAGTAACGGGGAGTGGATCTTTCAACCTCATGATACAGGAACGCAATGTGCAGTCCGGTCTATGTGCCACCCTTATTCCATAGGGTGACAATAGCCTAGCCGTGGCTTCAGAAACGTTACTGACATAGGGGAGAGTAATACGTGTAGTCTGTGGAAGTAGCTCCCCAATAGGTGGGTTATGGGGAGGTCTGGATAGAGCACTGTGGCGCCTGATAAATTTATTGGGGTATCCATTACGTCTACAGGTGTGGAACAGGTATTTCCTTTCTTCAGCCTTAGCTTTGGCTGTGCTGCAGTGTGAGTCAGCTCTTTTAAACAGGGTTCTAATACAGCTGACCTTGTGGGCCACCGGATGGTTGCTGTTAAAATGCAAAATCCTATCGGTGTGCATGGGCTTGTGGTAGACCCTAGTAGCAAGGGTCCCATCAGGCTGGCGATGGACCAAAACGTCAAGGAACACCAGCCTGCCTTGATGTTCCTCCTCCTCCATAAACTGCAAGTCCACACACACCGAATTAAGTATGCCCACAAAGTCAGCCTTCCGACTCTTTTTGATGACAACAAAGGTGTCATCAACGTAGCGGGCCCAGAATTTGGGACAATACTGAGCCATCGCTACTTGTTCTATCCACTGCAATACAGCCTCGGCAATAACGCTGGAAATGGGTGACCCCATGGGAGTACCCTTTATTTGCTCATAGGTGTTACCCTGAAACGTGAAGTAGGTCTTGAGGCATAAGCCCAAAAGGTCCACAAGATCTTCCGGGCGAAAGGAATCCTGGTGTTGTCCTAAGCCCCTGCGACTCAAAAGATCTTTAACGGTCGCAAGGGCTAGGTCCTGTGGGATAGAGGTGAAGAGGGAGACGACATCAAAAGATACCATCACCTCGTCATCCTCTATCCTTAAGGACCTAATCTTGTCCAGGAATTCCTCTGCCGATCTTACCACTGTCTGGCTATCAGCGACCAAGTGGCCGATACGAAGACTCAGCCACTTAGCCAAACCAGACATGGGGGTACCCCTAAAAGATACTATGGGGTGGAGGGGAACCCCTTCCTTGTGCACTTTGGGTAGCCCATAGAATCTAGCCGCTGCCGTGTCGCTAGAGGGGAGCACTATTCACAAATCCTCACTCACATGGTAGAGCTTGGACACAAGTTTGATTTCAATGGGGTGCAGGTTATTGCTAGTGATGCCTCCAAGAGCGGCAGACTCCTCAAAGAGGCTTGGTTCTCAGACTGTAACTCTATTAATCGATGTGTGGAGTTACATCCTGCACACCAGGTCATGAAAACTTGGGAGGCACGCATTTGTTCCAGACGGAGGAAGCACCCCACTGTTTGCAATCTCAATTGTTCCAACGAAGAGATAGACAACGAGGTAAGGACGATCCTACCATCCGGAGTGCCCCCGGCTATTAGCAATTCCTGCGCGCACCCATTGATGAATGAAGAATTCGTTGACAACAGCAACCCACCCCCTAGTGCCCTGGATGCCCCGAACACTCCTCCCCTTCCCCCTCCCTCTCCTCGATATTGCGTCCGACCTACTGACTGCAACCGCCCCATTAAGGGTCCCATCATGCGTTCCCAAGTAGTACGGTGGAAATGTGAGGGCGCACGCGCGAAGACCGCAGTTGGAATTTCCTCCGAAGGGAGAGTTGAATCGGACGCCAAACTGACAGGAACGGAGATCGCAACGAACTGCTGTGCATCCCACGCACGGAAGGGCGGCGGGTTGGGGGCTATAGGGGAAGATGGGAGCACGCATGGGGTGGCATGCCCCCTGAGAGTGATACGTCAGACACGGGGGAGGAAGATAGCCAGATCTGGGATTTCATCGCAGGATCGGTCTGCAGTTACACATGTTACTCTAGTGCGTAGTGACATGGAATGCTCGCCTCCCAGCCTAGGAGCCGCACGCAACAGAGAAGTAATCAGCTGCAAGAACTTAGAACTCAGAAACACTTCTGACATGAGTGATGAGAGGATCAATCGACCGGGCCCCATAACGAGGTCTATGAGCCGTGTGCAGGCGCGTTTGTGCCTATAAATGAGCTCCCCCACCCTCTGGCTTTTAACACCCTGACGATGATGGCAGCAATATAGCCAGCGAAAGCTAGGTTATTTATTTATTAAACTTTTAATTGTTTTACCTCCTGGTGCTCGTTTTTATCTTTTGAATATATATATATATATATATATATATATATATATATATATATATATATATATATAGGTCTTTGGTTGTTCGGGTTTTCTCCCGCATAAAATTGGAAGTGTCTTGGCAACGTTTCGACGAAGTCACATTCGTCATCTTCAGGCTGGTGTTTTAGCTTCTTGCTTTGAGCAGCAATGTGTGGTTTTAGCTGTTTCTTCCTTTTAACTGCCAGTGAGGGTATGAACTGATTGGATGGGAGCTTGGCTGTGTTCTGATTGGGTGGAGGTGTGTTCTGAATGGTTAGGGGCTTGGCTGTGCTCTGATTGGCTGGGGGAGTGTTCTGTTTGGTTGTGCTCAGGTTAGTCTGAGTTGCAGAGGGGTTTAAGATTTTGGGGTTAGGGAGTCGTTTGTCAATAAGGGCAGGTTTCCAAATGGCTGGTAGGCGGGAGGTATCATCTCGCTTGTTCATGCTGTGTGGGCGTTTTTCTATCTCGATGGCTTCTCTGATTATTCTGTTATTAAAATGTTCACTTTTGGCAATGGTTCTGGTATTTTTAAAGTCAATTTCATGTCCTGTGGCTTTAAGGTGTTGGACCAGGGAAGATGTTGGTTCCTCTTTTTTGACTGAGTTCTTATGTTCTTCAATGCGTGCACTTATTCTTCTGTTGGTTTGTCCGATGTATGTGGTGGGACAAGTGGTGCATGGGATTTCGTATACTCCTTGATTTTCTAATTCAATTTTATCTTTGGGGTTCTAAGGATGGTGGATATTTTTCTGTTTGTGCAGAATGCTGTTTTGATGTTGTGTTTATGGAGGATCTTACTGATTCTGTCTGTGGTGCCTTTTATGTATGGGAGGAGGGCTTTGCCGTTTTCTTGTTCTTTGTCTTGGATTTTAGTGGGGGTTTCTTTTTGGATTAGGTTTGTAATCTTATTTCTATGGAATCCATTGGATGTTAGTACATTGGTGAGAGTGTGTAGTTCGGTTTTTAGGTGTTGTTCGTCAGCTAAGCGTTTTGTTCTGGAGATGAGTGTCTTGGCTACAGAGTTGATCTGTGCTGGGTGGTGGTGTGAGAGAGCGTGCAGATAGCGGTTTGTGTGTGTTTTCTTCTGGTAGATGGTGTGTCCTAGGGAGCCATTGGATTTCTTGTAGACTAAGACATCCAGGAAGGGAAGTTGGTTGTTAGCTTCTGTTTCCATGGTGAACTGTATTTTGGGGTGTAGGCTGTTGAGGTGTGTGAGGAAGTTGTCCAGTTTTTCTTTCCCATGTGGCCAGATTATGAAGGTGTCGTCTATGTATCTGAGCCAGAGTTTGGGTTTGTGATCCGATTTTTCTAGAGCTTGGGTTTCAAAGTGTTCCATGTAGAGGTTGGCAATGGCACGTGAGAGGGGTGATCCCATGGGTGCTCCTTCTGTTTGTTTGTATTTTTGTGCATTATAGATGAAGTATGTGTTGGATAGGCAGTGGTTGGTCAGATCTAAGATGTGTTTGGGGGGGTTATATTTGTTTTGAATAATCCTACCAGCAGACAAGGGCAACGCCATGGTGGTTATGAACACATCTGACTACCAAACCAAATTAACCAACCTACTCCAAGACTCCACATACAAACCCCTAAATACAGATCCCACCACCTACCTGGAAAAAACCACCAGATCCAAAATAAAAGCCTCCCCCATTAGCGAAGAGATCCAGCAAAGAATCATTCCCAGAGAGAAATCATCCAGATGCCCCAAACTCTATGGTCTCCCCAAGATACACAAAGAAGGAACCCCACTCAGACCTATAGTCAGCTCCATAGGCTCACCTCTACAAAACTAGCCAAATTTCTCGCCAAACAACTACAGCCCTATGCAGAATCCATCACCTCACACGTAAAAAACTCATTCCAGTTTATAGAGATCATAAAGAAACAAAACTTACAGCCCAGTGACCTACTAGTGAGCTTCGATGTCATATCCCTCTTCACCCAAGTGCCTATCTAAGAAGCCTTGACAGCTATTCAAAACAAATATACGAACACCAGGAAGTTATAAAACTATAAAAAGTTTTAATAAAACCAAGCTTTCGCTGGCATCTGCCAGCATCATCAGGGTAGTCTCCAGTCGATGGGAGAAGCTATTTATAAGTGTGGCATTCTTTGCGCCCGGCTTCTTGACCTCGTCATGGGTCCCAGCCAATCCACCTGCGTTTTGATCGTAGTTTCTGTGTTGCAAGCTGTAATTTCCTCACTTTCCTTACTTGTGCTGGTGCCGCAGCTCTTCCTCCCTTCTTTGCATAACTGTAAGTCGGGGGGACTCCTTAATTCCACGTAATTAGATGTGCACTGTCTGTGTTTATGTTGTTTATTCACCTCATCCTCCTTCTTGGTAATCTCTATTTCTCTTCTCCTCCCCCGTTTCTTTGTTTACGATCCTCTTTCAAAACTATACCCTCATTGTTTGTCTCTGTAGCCCATGATTCCATTGTGTTTACATCATCCTGTTTCCCGATCCTTTGTATCACTTTATTAACTCCCCTTTCTATTTTCTCTTCAATGGGGGTGATTTTAACACCCTCTCCAGAATTCGTAGCACCCACAAATTGATTGCTGACCCCTTTTTCCGGGGGAGCTGTCCCTTCACTGTTGTTCGTGTATTCACTCATTACTTGGGGGTATGCAATCTTCCTTAAAAGGAGAGGGGCGGAATCCTTACAGTCATGACTTGCATCTCCTTGTGCATTCCTACGGGGAGTCGTGCCTCTCAAATGTCTGTAGGAGCGTGTGGAAGCTCTAAGATTATAGCGAACAGGCTTCTCATCTCCCCGTTGTTCTCCTGCGTTCCCAAGGCAATAACAATTCAAATGGGAAATGTCATTAATAAAGTTAGTTGCAGGATCGCCGGTGGAATTACACGTGGCACTCCAATCCTTCGAATCATGATTGTTTAATAACCCAAAGTCTATACCAGATCGCTTTTTTGTCAAACTCCTCGCTGTTCCCGGGGAGACCCTCAATTCATCGGCACTTGGCTCTTGGTTGTCAATCCACTCCTGTATCCATGAGGGAGGGGCATATGTTTCAGCAGGTGGAGAGTTACTCTGCTGCTGGTTATTCCCTGTCTGGGTATTTCCAAGGCCCGTCTCCTCCGTCAACCCTCTTTGCCGAAGGCACGTAATGTTACATTGTTTTTCTCCGGAGGGACGGTCACGCATTGCCCATGCTCTTAATATTACATGTGCTGGGCATAGGTCCACATGTCTGTTGATGGATTCTTCGTTAGAGAGCCACGCCTCTTTAAGGAGCCGGCCCCCCTTTGTGCTGTCACTGGCCATCACCTGCACGTTGCTAAAATCGAACCTATGCCCAGATTCTAGCATATGCGCCCCGGTTTGGGAATACTGGTCGCCTCTCCTTACCGCCAACTTATGCTCGTGAATTCTAGTTTTGACACGTTTGGAGGTCTCCCCCACGTAATTAGCAGAACAACCTTCACTGTTGATCCTGTAAATGACATTGGACTTCTCTATGGTGGGGAGTGGATCTTTCAATCTCATCACCTTAGATCGCAGCGTCTGGTTGGGGTTATGTGCCACCCTCACATCATAGGGTGCCAATATCCTAGCCGTGGCTTCTGAGACGGTGTTAATATACGGGAGAGTGATACGAAGTCTCTGCAATGTATGTTCTTCTGTATGGGACCTGATGGGGAGGGAAGGTCTGGATGATAGTCCATGGCGCCTGATGAACTTCATAGGGTAACCATTGTACCTGCACACCTTAAAAAGGTGCTTCTTTTCTTCCGTCCTAGCCTTGGCAGTGCTGCAGTGGGAGCCTACTCTCTTGAAGAGTGTTCTAATACAGTGGCCTTGTGGGCCACTGGATGGTTGCTATCGTAGTGTAGAATTCTATCTGTGTGCGTGGACTTGCGGTAAACCCTGGTCTTCAGGGTTCCATTAGGTTGGCGGTGGACCAGGACATCAAGAAATGCCAACTCACCCTGGTGCTCTTCCTCTTCCGTAAACTGCAAATGATGCTGGCAGATGCCAGCGAAAGCTTGGTTTTATTCTGGTTTTATTAAAACTTTTTATAGTTTTATAACTTCCTGGTGTTCGTATATTTTATTGTTTAATATGAGTCTACCCAGGAATCACTGTTTTGTTTTTAATATTCTTAATAATAATTATGATAGAGCAGTTTTGCTCGAAGCCAGAAGATGGGAAAAGCTTGCACGACGTGTTGCTGATAACTATTGCAAGCTAGCATTCCTGCATAATTGCATCAAGGAAAACCTCCCACCCAGGTCGTTGAGGAGGAAACCTGTTATTGACTCTGCTGAGTGCCGTCAGGCACTCCGGCGGTTCCAACATCGAACCATGAGAGCACTCATAAACGACCTGCATAGGCGTATTGATGGCTTGATGAGAAACATTCAGAATCATCAAGAATATTGCCAGAGGACACTTGTGAATCAGCATTTCTTTGTGCTAGACCAACATATTCGCTCTGTGGCTAGGATTACAAACCAACGGGCGATGGAGAAATTTCAGCATAGGACTGAGAGACTACGTAATTTGGATGGCCACAATCCCTCAGAAAGACTGGTATACAATCTGTCTAGTAAGACATTGACTCAGCCTCAATTTGCCCTCCTACAACGAGATGCGGGATGTAATCTCAGGGACGCTCATCCCTTGGACTTTGTTGCGGCCCTAGAACCAGCCATACACCGCATTGGAGTAGGAGAGGAGACCAGAAACACCATCAGGCAACAGGTCACAGGTTTGGTTATGAATCATAGGGGCCACCAAACCCCATCTAAGAAAGAACTAGAGGCTTTAAATCAGCTTAAAAAGGATGACACCATCCTTATAATGCCAGCAGATAAGGGGAGGGCCACTGTCATTATGGACAAGGCGCAATATATTGGTAAGGCATTGTGCCTGCTCAATGATACCACAGCTTATAGAATGGTAGACGGTGACCCCATGACGGCCCTTAAAAACCATACTAATAAATTACTTAACAACCTCAAACGCAGTAAGAGGCTTGATGAGGTTACTCTTAGAAAGCTGCGCCCTACCGACACCGCAATGGCCAGATTTTATGGCCTTCCTAAGGTCCATAAGGAGGGGGTCCCCCTTCGCCCAATTGTGGCATTTAGGGACACTCCGACCTCAGGCCTTGCCAAATGGCTGAGTAATCGCATCAACCATTTGGTTGAGGGTGGTTCCACTACTGTCAAATCTGCTGAGGATTTCCTTGACAGGATCAGGTCTTTGAGGATAGAGGATGATGAGGTGATGATATCTTTTGATGTCGTCTCCCTCTTCACCTCTATCCCACAAGATCTGGCCATCAAGATGATAAAAGACCTTCTCGAGAAAAAAGGTTTAGGTCACCAGCAGGACCACCTTCGGCCTCAGGACCTCATAAATCTATTAGAAGTATGTTTAAAAACATACTTCACATTCAAGGGCACTACCTTTGAGCAGGTTAAGGGCACCCCCATGGGGTCACCAATATCCAGCATCATAGCAGAGGCAGTGCTGCAGCAATTGGAGCATGTAGCGATGACCCAGTGTTGTCCTAAATTCTGGGCTCGCTATGTAGACGATACATTTGTCATCATCAAGAGGAGCCAAAAAGCTGGCTTTGTGGGCATACTCAATTCGGTGTGCGTGGATTTGCAGTTTACGGAAGAGGAAGAGCACCAGGGTGAGTTGGCATTTCTTGATGTCCTGGTCCACCGCCAACCTAATGGAACAGCGAGGAGTTTGACAAAAAAGCGATCTGGTATAGACTTTGGGTTATTTTTTTTTTATTGAAAATTTTTTAAAAGTTTTACAAATAAACAACCAAAAACAAATCAACCCTCACCCAATTCCTCCCAAACCCACCCCTCCCTCCCCCCTCCCCGAACTTCCCAGAACTGAATATAGGCTTATTTAAAATTTTAAAAAACCTAAACAAATTTTTACAACTTATAAAATAATTAATAATAAGATATATGTGACATAAGCATTAAAAAGAAAAATACTTAAAAAAGAAAGAAAAAAGAGAGGAAAGAGAGAGAGAAAGAAAAAGAAAAAGAAAGAAAGATAAAAAAATAAAAGAAAAAAAGAAGGGAGAAAGCAAAAGACGGGAAAAGAAAAGAAAAAAACAATCTATACAAGTTATGAAAAAGCTAAATGATATTTTTCCATATCCAAATTATATTGTATAAAATTTATCCATTTTTCCCATACATCAAAAAATTTCTCTTGAGATTGCTCCTTTAAGAAAGCCGAAATCTTTGCCATTTCCGCCAAGTAAGAAACTTTATAAAACCACTCTTGTAAAGTTCCAATATTGTCCTACTAACAGCCTTGCGGCTGTAATCAAATTTAACATCAATATAACTTCCTTAGCATCACAATCAATAACAATACCTAATAAAAATAATTGCGGGGTAAATTTTACCCTCCTTCTAAAGATTCTTTGAATATTCCACCATCTTTTAATCCAAAAAGCTTTTATATTTTTACACGACCACCAAATATGATAATAAGTAGCGTCCAAACAACCACATCTCCAACATTTAGGCTGTAGATCAGGGTACATAATAGACATTTTTTGTGGATCAAGGTGCCATCTATAAAACATTTTATAAAAATTCTCTCTTAAGTTCTGCGCTTGTGTAAATTTAACATTCCTCACCCAGATAAGTTCCCAAGTATCCAATGGGATTGGTTCACCAATATTTTGTGCCCATTTAATCATACAATCTTTAATTAATTCAGATTCTGAGTCCATTTCCACTAAAACCCCATAAACCCTCTTAATATGAGTTGGTCTTTGATCCCTTACTTGTTTAACAAGATTTTCATCTTCTCTAAGCCAACCCATATTACGATCCGTCTTCCATCTATCCACTATTTGTCTATATTGAAACCATGAGTAAGTAATGTTTTCATGTACTAAATCTTCCAAAGATTTTAACTGCCAATTTTGACCATCCCATCTAAGTAGTTGTATATAGGAAACCGTATCCATCTTAACTCCTCTCTTTATCCCCTCTATCGCATGCCAAGGTATAGCCCATAATGGTATTTTGAAATTACTTTTATAATATTTCCTCCACACCCTAAGCAAAGAAATCCTTATAATATGAGATTTAAAAACCCGATCCACTTTTTTATTAAAAATTAAATAGGCATGCCATCCAAAAAGTAAATCCCAACCCTCCAAATGGAGTATTTCTACATTTGTTAAATTCATCCAATCACTAATCAATGTTAGGACCACAGCATCATAATATAGTTTCAAATTTGGTACCTTGAGTCCACCTCTCTCACGAAAATCTTGCATAATTTTAAGTTTTACCCTTGGTTTTTTTCCCTGCCCAAATAAATTTGTTAATACCTTTCTGCCATTCATTTAAATTAAGTTCATTCTTTAAGATAGGTAACATTTGAAACAAAAAAAGAAATTTTGGTAGAACATTCATTTTGATAACTGCAATTCTACCCATAAGAGATAACTGTAAGTTATCCCAATTCTTTAAATCCTTCTGTACCCCAATCCACAACTTTTCATAATTGTTTTTATACAATTTTACATTAGAAGCAGATAATATGACCCCCAAATATTTTACCTTATCAACAACTTCAAAGTCTGTTAAGTTAACCAAGGTCTGTTTATCGCAATTAGTCATATTTTTGGGTAATGTTTTAGTCTTATTATTATTAATTTTAAAACCCGAAACACACCCATATTGATGAATCAATTGTAATAATTTTACTACCGAGTAAGTAGGTTGAGACAAAGTAACAACCAAGTCATCTGCAAAAGCTCTTAACTTATATGCTTTTTTATTAATCTCTATTCCTTTTATTTCTTGAGACTCCCAAATTTTAATCAACAAAATTTCCAATGTTAAAACAAATAATAACGGAGATAATGGACATCCCTGTCTTGTACCTTTTTCTATTGTGAAAACCTCTGACAAACCCCCATTAACAATAAGTTGAGCAGTCTGTTTTTGATATATGTTAGATAAAGCTTGTAATATATTTTGTCCAAAATTCATCTCCTTGATTAAACATAACATAAACTGCCAATTCAATTGGTCAAAGGCTTTTTCAGCATCCAAAAATATCAGCCCTGCAGAGACTTGGTTGTTTTTATCTAAATATTCTAATAAGTTAATAATTTGTCTAACATTATTTTTCATATACCTTCCAGTTATAAAACCCGATTGGTCCTTATGTATAAGCTGCTGCAAGACCCCCATAAACCTATTAGCTATAATTTTTGCAAAAATTTTATAATCCACATTTAAAGAGATATAGGCCTATAATTCTTGGGCAAAGTGAGATCTTGATCCTCTTTTGGAATCAAAGATATAAAAGCATTGCGCCATGACGGAGGAATCTCTAAACCCTGTAGTATATTATTAAAAAGCTCACATAAAGGTTGAGTCATCTCTTCTACTAAAGTTTTATAATAAATAGATGTCAAACCATCCGTACCCGGTGCTTTGCCTAATTTTAATTGCTTAATAGCTGTCACAATTTCCTCATTGGTAATTAAACCATTAATCTCTTTTTTCTGATCTTCTGTTAATTTAGGAAGATTAGCTTTACTTAGATAATTATTTATATCTATAGTTTGTACATTGGTACTCTTATATAATTTTTGATAATAATCTAAAAAAGATTTCTTAATCAGTTCTTTCTGATAAACCAATTTACCATTATAATTTATTTTATCTATAATTCTCTGTCTCTGTTTCTTTCTTAGCTGATAAACCAGCCATCTCCCTGGTTTATTAGCATTACAAAATGTATTTTGTTTCATAAACATTAAATTAGTTGCAGCTTGGTCAGCCATCAACATATTAAATTGTGTTTTTAACAATTTTATAGCTCCTTTCACCTTTTCATCTAAAGGATTTGAGATTAAAAGCTTCTCTTTTAATTTAATCTCATCTTCCAATTCTTTACGTTTCTGAGTCTGCTTTTGTCTATGAAAATTATTCATTTTTATCAAAATCCCACGCATAAAAGCTTTACTTGCATCCCATACCATTGACATTGATGTTCCCTTATACATATTTAAAACAAAATAATCCTTTAAGCATTCCTTTAATTTTTGAACATTTTTTTCTTGTTTAAATAAATTCTCATTCAACCTCCAGGATCTCCTCTCCTCTTTCTCAGCAACCAGTTCCATCCAAACTGGACTATGATCTGTCAATGACCTAGGAAAAATTTTTACATTCTTCACCCTGTTATATAAATCTGTTGTAATCAGGAAGAAATCAATCCTTGAGAAAGATTGGTGTCTATCTGAGAAGAAGGTAAAATCTCTTTCCTCTTGATTACGTTCACGCCAATAGTCTCTCAATTCCCAATCTTCTTTCAAATCAAAAAAAAGCTTTAGGTAGTTTAGCCTGTTTGAAGAAGGTAGAAAAACCTTTTTTGTCCTTTTGTGTATCTAAAACACTATTCCAGTCTCCCATTAATATCACGGACCTATAATCCAACAGAGTTATTTTCTGATGTAACAACCTGTAAAATTGTTCCTGTTGCTGGTTTGGTACGTACAATCCCACTATAAGTATTTTCTTACCATATAAGCCAAGTTCAATCATAACATATCTTCCTTGAGGATCTGATTCTACCAGACAAGCTGGTAGGTTTTGCTTAACATAAATTACCACACCCCCTTTTTTCCCAGGGGCAGGAGATACAAAATGAGATCCCAAGTGAGCATTAGCTAAATATTTTTGATCTTTAAGTAAAATATGAGTTTCCTGCAAACAAATAATGTCATTATTATGTTGCTTTAAATAGTGAAAGATTTTCTTTCTCTTCTGGGGAAAATTAAGACCGTTAACATTCCAGGTCAGGAACTTTGCCATCTCCCTCAACCAGGAGCCTGGAGAAGATTCCCTCAAGGTCTGCTACTGAAGAATGTGTTGCAGAGCTTTTGGGTCTTGCTCCTCCCACCGGCATCGAAACAATCTGATGAGAAGATTCTTTAGCTTCTTTCTTCTGTTGTTCCTTTTCCTTACGTTTATGTGCTGCACGAGTCATTCTCTGTTCTTTAACCTCTGCTTGATGCATCCATTCCACCTGCCCAGCAGCCATCAAACCTAGTCCTTCAGACTGCTGTTCCACCTCTTTGTCACTCAAGGCTCTCTGAGTCATGGATGAAGATGAGCCTGCTCCCAGGACCGTGTTGTAAAATTCTTTAGCTTTAGCAACCGTGTTAAGTCTATAACATGTCCCCGCATGGCTCAAAACAATACCCACCAGAATCTCCCATCTAAATGGCATCAATCTTGCTTTGAGTTCATTTGCTAAAAAAGCAAAATCTTTTCTGCTTCTTAAAATTTTGGATGGGATTTCCTTTAAAATAATGATATCTTGGGCAGCAATCTGGAATCTCTTGTTATAAAAAGCTTGTAAAATCTGATTGCGCAGAGACTTCTTAGCAAAATAAATCACCACATCTCTTGGCAAATTCTTCTGTTTCGCAATCCAAGAGTTAACTCTGTAAATTTTTTCCACTTCTCCACGTAATTCATCTTTATCTATATTCAAAACAACAGCTAAATCATTGATCACCATCTCCATCAAATCTTGATTCATATCTTCTTTAAGACCCCTAATTCTCAAGGCATATTCCATCTGTCTATACTGAAACATAAGAATATCATCTTGTGAAGTTTCCACCTTTTTTTCCATATCTTGAAATTTATACTCAAGAAAATCTACTTTTTCTGTGACTTCTTCCACTCTGGAGTCCAGCTTCACGACCACAGAAGCCAATCCAGATAAAGCTGAGACTATATCTTGCCTCAAAATAGTATTATTCTGTACAAAAAGCTCCTTCATTTCTTTCTTCATTTCCTCCTTACTTTCAGACTTGCTCTGTTCCAGAAGTTGCTTCACTTCCTCCCTAAATTGAGACACAGCATTTCCCGTTATATCTTTAATGTCTTGTGCAGATGAGCCTGATGGGGGAGGAGAAGGTGGAGATGTAGCCTTAAGTTGCTGCACCGGTGGTGTTACTTTAAGTTGTTGTTGAACAGTTGCAATAACAGGAGAAGAAATCACCTTAGAAACTATAGAAGCTGGTTGTCTCTTTGAAGCCATTTTTTAAAGTTAGTCTCTCTTTCTTTCTTCTTAAAAAAAAAAGAAAATGCTTAAATCTTTACAAATAAAAAAAGATCAAGAAAAGTGCAATAAAAATAGGAACTTCCAAAGCACTTTAAAAGAAAAAAGAAAAAGAAACTTAAAAGAGAAAAAAAAAAGCAATGCTAAGCATACATTTCATTCAGTCCGTCTTTTCTTTCCGGAGATAGAAAAAAAAAACACTTTCAAAGCGCCATTTTACTTTCACTCTCACTTTCTGCCCGAAGAAAAAAAATCAAAAAAAAAGAATCAGCATAAGCTAAAAAAAGAATTAAGAAAAATAAGTCTCTAACTCTAAGTAAAATCCTTTAAACAGTTCTGTCCGCTTTAAAAATCACTCACCAGAAAGCTTTAAGTGCGGAGATGGTAGCGGCATTTCACTTTGCTTCCGAGGAAACAAAGACAGCTGAGAGGCGGAGAACGCACGAACTCCGAGGGAGCACTCTTTCTACCCCCCTAAAAAAAAAATCCAGGGAAGGTTAAGAGGTTCTACCTCTATTCATGCAGTCTCTACCCCTTCCCTTCGCGCGGGAAGGGGATTTTGAACCGCGGACCAGCTGATGTACGCTGTGCTCCGCAGATCTGACACCATCTCAGGAGGACGGCTACAAGGTAGCCGCCATCATCGTCGCTTAACCACTGGAAGTCCCAGACTTTGGGTTATTAAACAATCATGATTCGAAGGATTGGAGTGCCACATGTAATTCCACCGGCGATCCTGCAACTAACTTTATTAATGACATTTCCCATTTGAATTGTTATTGCCTTGGGAACGCAGGAGAACAACGGGGAGATGAGAAGCCTGTTCGCTATAATCTTAGAGCTTCCACACGCTCCTACAGACATTTGAGAGGCACGACTCCCCGTAGGAATGCACAAGGAGATGCAAGTCACGACTGTAAGGATTCCGCCTCTCTTCTTTTAAGGAAGATTGCATACCCCCAAGTAATGAGTGAATACACGAACAACAGTGAAGGGACAGCTCCCCCGGAAAAAGGGGTCAGCAATCAATTTGTGGGTGCCACGAATTCTGGAGAGGGTGTTAAAATCACCCCCATTGAAGAGAAAATAGAAAGGGGAGTTAATAAAGTGATACAAAGGATCGGGAAACAGGATGATGTAAACACAATGGAATCATGGGCTACAGAGACAAACAATAAGGGTATAGTTTTGAAAGAGGATCGTAAACAGAGAAACAGGGGAAGGAGAAGAGAAATAGAGATTACCAAGAAGGAGGATGAGGTGAATAAACAACATAAACACAGACAGTGCACATCTAATTACATGGAATTAAGGAGTCCCCCCGACTTACAGTTATGCAAAGAAGGGAGGAAGAGCTGCGGCACCAGCACAAGTAAGGAAAGTGAGGAAATTACAGCTTGCAACACAGAAACTACGATCAAAATGCAGGTGGATTGGCTGGGACCCATGACAAGGTCAAGAAGCCGGGTGCAAAGAACGCCACACTTATAAATAGCTTCTCCCATTGACTGGAGACTACTACCCTGATGATGCTGGCAGATGCCAGCAAAAGCTTGGTTTTATTCTGGTTTTATTAAAACTTTTTATAGTTTTATAACTTCCTGGTGTTTGTATATTTTATTGTTTAATATATATATATATATATAGATATATATATATGTAGGTCTTTGGTGATCTGATGATCTAATATATATATATATATATATATATATAGATATATATATATATATATATATATATATATATATATATATTAGATCATCAGATCACCATATCTTTGATTCCCTAGATTAAAGCAGACATTTTCTAACTCCATTTCATGGCCATTATTTAAGTGAGCTTTTGCACTAATAAAATGCCTTTTTAAAGCTTTGCACAAGCCCACAAGAGAATCCTTTTGCTAATGTTAGCAATATCCTTCTTTCACCCTCATTACAATGACAGACTGGATTCTGGCACAGTTACCACTGAGCACAATTTCCGCTCCTGCCTGCCTCTTTCACAGAGATATCAGCCATACTGTTACTGTCCTACTGCAGAGGTCTATGTTCCAGCTGAGTGTTGTCCTCTAGCACCATATTCTGCGAACATGCATAAAAAATCCTCCTGCTATTAATTGCCATTGGAGATTGTTAAATCCTTCGTTCGCATGCGAATGATGAAGACACATGGCAGCTGTTAACTACTCTTTATTCTCGTTATACAATAACCAAGCAAAAACCAAAAGACACGCAGGCCTTTTTTATATGGCCAGAAACCTGGACAGTGTCAACCAATAGGAACAGAGCATTTTCACGCCTTGCACACGAGCACAAGTCTGGCGCCGCTCTATCTGGTCCCGGGCAGCTGTTGGAATGCCCGAGACCAATGCAACATCCCGAGCCTGCTTTTGCAGGCTTAGGACACAACAGAGACCATCAGGCTTGACATCCCTCAGCCCATAAATGATGATTGTAGTCTGTAGGTTCTCCGTTTTACATCTCTTCTGCAAAACCTTTACAGAGCATGACACACAGCTGGGTTTCATTTATAACTCTCACTGCTGCATCTGTAAAGTCCACATTCACACTCTTAAAAATTATTCAACATCTTCATTTGGGTTGCATGTTAGAGCTGTTAATCTTATACTTTTACTTTCTGCTGCTCATACACAAAACAATGTAATTATTTTGAATATAACTGTTTTTCAATGTTGTCCCAAAAAAATTTAAACAGGAAATGCAGTTGTAGTCTCTGACAGTACACTTTTTTCTTCCTTCAACCAGAAAGATTTTCACACGTTCTAAGCAGTAAGTACCTTAAGCCATGATTTCCATTCCAAGGTCATGTTTTCTTGTGAAGAAAAAAAGAAAAGAGAGAGATTTGAGGAAATTTGAGATTTGTGTTTTAATATACAGCAGGAATCAGTTGAAATGTTTCTCTGTCAGAAATTTCCCTGCCTCTTTTGTGCAAAGACTCCCTTGACAGCATCATTAATTAGTTGAATAAAGCAGGAATGAGTTCCTGCAGTCCCAGGGATGACTCTCCGAAGGATGCTTTTCCCCACTCCCCATCACTGTTTTGAAAAGTCAACAGGGTGATTTTTAAAGCAGATTCTCCCCATTTTGAAGTGGAAAATGCAGTCACATCATAATGAATCCACTGAAACAATCTTTTGTTGTTTCAGATTAAATGAATCCAAATTTAACCTCCTAAAATGCAGGAAAAAAATAGAAAACTGCCTATGCTGTGGCCATACCCTTGCTGTATCTTTACTATATAGCATTACATACGTACATTTCTTTATTAATTAGCCCTTGGGTCATATCAAAGTGCAAAGTTACAGAAACAAATTATTACTAAAATTTGATAAAAGCAATTTAAATAGAATTGAATAAAATGCAATTTAAAATAAAATTGGAATAAAATGAAATTTGGATAAAATACATTTTAAAATGAATTGGAATAGAATATAATAATTTAAGATATAGATAAAATATGATAAAATTATATTTCAGTGTCATCCCTGCAATCTTTCCCAATCAGTCCCACATATGCAGATTTCAACTGAACCATTTTACTTAAGTACTGTGCTGTGTTAAGTGTTATTTTCAGATTCTGGCCGCACATAAGGTAGGTTGCTTTGATATAGGGATCCCAATGGGAGATTTGTTTGGTATATAGACCGAGGTACCTGTCTCTCACCCTCTTATAGAGGCAACAATCAAATAGGATGTGACCCAGGTCCTCTACCTCTGCTGCTCCGCTGATGCAGAGACGTTCATTGTAGGGTATAAAATGGAACCTCCCATATCTAACCATTGTGTCAAGCTTTCGAATCTCGCTCGCGTAAATAGCTCCTTTTGACAGTTGTAACTTCAAATAGCTGGCTATTTGAAAAGTGCGTTTATATTTGCTCAGCCATTTCAAGTTACCCACCTTACTGAGGATAGCTATATCATTTTGTGTTTCTATATCCTTAATTGTTTGGGCAGCTCTTTTTTAAAATTGTTCTCCTGTTATGCAAGGGTCGGGAAGATCACAGCTTCTTACAAAATTTGTTAGCTTGGTGATCCAGGAGATTTGTGATTGTGATTTTATTTGCTCTACTGGACATAACTTGGGGAGTCTATCAGCCTTTATTCCGATCTTAAGATATTGGAGATTTGAAGTGGCATGGCTCAGTTCGAGTTTTGCTTTACAAATGGAGAGTGAAACAATTGGATTCAAGTCCCTAAAAGATGCCTTAGAAAGATATATATATTCACCCACAGAGCCTCTAAAAGATGTATAAAAACACACACTGCTGCTTCACTTTGGGAGGATGGGGGGAAGGGATGAAAATCCATTCTATCTCCATGGCTTTTAGATAAATCAGAGCTGCAAATCTTTGATTCACTAGATCAAAGCAGACTGACATTTTCTAACTCTGTTTCAGAGGCATTACTCAAGTGAGCCCTTGAACTACTAAAATGCCTACAAGATAATCCTTTTGCTAATGTTAACAATCTCCTCCATTCACCCAAATTCTGTGCACCTGCATGAAAAATCCTCCTGCTATTCATTGCCATTGGAGACCATCAGTCTTGACATCCCTCAGCCCATCAATGATGATTTTAATCTGTAGGCTCTCCATTTTACATCTCTTCTGCAAAACCTTTACAGAGCATGACACACAGTTGGGTTTCATTTATACAGTAACTCTCACTTGCTCCATCTATAAAGTCCACATTCACATCTTCAACAGCTTCATTTTGGTTGCATGTTAAAGATGTTAATCTTATATTCTCTTAACTTTTACTTTCTACTGATCATAAACAAAACAATGTGATAGTGTAAAGTCCACATTCACACTCTTAAAAATTATTCAACATCTTCACTTGGGTTGCATGTTAGAGCTGTTAATTTTATATTCTCTTAACTTTTCTGCTGATCATAAACAAAACAATGTGATATTGGAATTATTTGGAATATAACTATTTTTCAATGTTGTCAAAACAAATTTAAACAGCCCTGAGTAGGAAATGCAGCTGTAGTCTCTGACAATTTGTTTTTTCTTCCTTCAACCAGTCACTACACTAACCAGCGCTTATTTATGTAAGTACCTTAAATTATAACATCCATTGCCAGGGTCATATTTTCTTGTGAAGAAAAAAAGAAAAGAGAGAGATTTGAGGGAAATGCCCTGATTTAATACATAGCAGGAATCAGTTGGAATGTTTCTCTGTCAGAAATCTCCTAGCCTAGCCTTGCCAGCATCATTAATTAGTTGAATAAAGCAGGAATGAGATCCTACAGTCCCAGGGATGACTCTCCCATGATGCTTTTCCTCACTCCCCGTCACTATTCTGAAAAGTCAACAGGGTGATTCTTGAAGCAGATTCTCCCCATTTTGAAATGCAAAATCCACTCACATCATAATGAACCCACTCAAATGGTCTTTTGTTGTTTCATATTAAGTGAATCCAGATTGAATTTCCTGAAACACACACAAAAAAATAGAAAACTGCCATACATGATACTCTACACCTATGCTGTGGCCATACCCTTACTGTATCTTTACTGTATAATAATCCTTGCCTGCAGTGACATCCAGAGGCACTTGCCATTTACGGAATCATTACCTGAGATCCTGAGAAAATAAAAAGAGTTCCTCAAGGTACTGGGGAAAGAACAAATGGACATCAGGCCTGACCTCTCAGCTTCCTAAATGAACTTTAGATTCCCTGTCAAAACAAGCAATGGTTTGGAATACTGGGCATTCAGAAACCTTCCTTCACCATGACCTTTGCTGACTGTTGGAGTGAGGGGGAGGTGAAGAGGCTGAAAGTTATAGTTCAGCAACAAGTATAGAGCTCTCACAAATCTCTCTCTCTCCCTCTCTTTCTCTCTCCCTTCCTCCCTCTCTTTCTCTCTCTCTCTCTCTCTCTTTCACAGCTAACGAATAATGTCTTCAACACCCCCCCCCTCAGATGACTTCTCAAGAACCAATACAGATGAAGAACACTTCATTCAATTTCTCTACAAAAGAAATTTAAGAAATGAAATAAAAATGATTCTATCAGTAAAACTGTAATTATGTGTAGCCTCCAAAGTCTCTGAAAAAAGCTATTTTACTTTTTGTATCCAATGGGAGCTCCCACAATCATCACCTTACCTTAAGCATGTAAACGAAATTTATAAACTGCTTTTGAGAAAGAAGAGTGTCATTCCAATCCAATGCTAACATTTATCCTAAAACTTGTCTCAGCTCAGAAATGGTGTGCAAATGCAGAATATTCTGAAGATTACCTGCCCCCAAATTACTATTTCTCAAAGGTGCCCCCCAAACATGTTAGGCATAGACATTGAAAATAATATATTGGGATGCTAAAAATGTGTACAGATAATTTTTTTGTTTAGAGCTGTTAAATATGTGTTAAATATGCCAGATGCAAAATATAATTGCCAGAATATTGGATTGAATTGCTCCTTGAATATATACCAGATTTACACTGGTTGGTTTAGACAGAGGTCCGTGTCCCTGCTCCCAGATTGTCTACAAAGTTCCCTAATTAGTTACAAACTTCAGACTATCACAGTTGTTCTCATTTTTTTTCATGTATTATTGTATACTGCTCTCACTCCTACCAACTCTGAGAACACCCATAAGCTCCTCTGGTTTTGCCACTATGATGTCCCCTTTTGATGTCCATGGATCATTAGATCAGCCCAATTAATCTATCGAACTAGCCGAGAGGTTGAGACCTTTGGATGGGGTCAGATTCTTTCCCCACTAGAAGTAGTTCACAATAGCTTCCAAAGGAAAATGCTAGGTCTCTCCTTGGGCATCTCTTCTGCTTATCTGAGGGTAAAGGCTGGCTACTTTTCATCACTGTTAGAATTCATCTGCATTGTTGGGGTACAAAAAGAAACTAGACAGGCTTCAAGAGTCCCACTTTCCCAAACTCTGTTTTATCCATTACATCGTTGTGAGTCAAGGGATCAAAATTTTCTCTCCCACCCTATAAATGTATTCCATATACTCAACAATCCTCAGCATCTATCAATTGATCCAAAGTGAATATCCCTGCTTTCATCTAATTTTTCCATCTCACACTTTCTCCTAATTTTTAATATTGGTTTTCCCCATAAGTCAATTTAGCATGGGAAAAAGGATTGAATCTGTTTTTATTAGATATTATATTCTATAGCTTTCTATAAGTAGTCCAAAATATCTTCAGAAGAAGATGCTAGGAATCTCCTTATTAGAATGGATCCATGCTTTGGGGGCACTAAAAGAAACTAGAAAGGCTTCAAGAATCCATTTTGTCCAACTGTTTTATTCATTAAATAGTTGTGAGTCAAGAGACCAAAATTTTGTCTCCCACTCTATAAATGTATTTCATGCACTCAGCAATTATATCGGTTAGAAAGCTACAGAATATAATATCTAATAAAAACAGTTTCAATCCTTTTTCCCATGCTAAATTGACTTATGGGGAAAACCAATATTAAAAATTAGGAGAAAGTGTGAGATGGAAAAATTAGATGAAAGCAGGGATACTCACTTTGGATCAATTGATAGATGCTGAGGATGGATTTTTAGCACATGCTATGCTGAAAGATAAATATCACCTATCAAATGAAACTTAGTGGCAATATTTACAGCTACAACATTTATTAACAACTTTATTTTGACCGGTTGCACTTTAAGCTTCTGGAACACTTGATGTACTAGAACTACTGGTTAAGTCTTTTAAAACAAAAAGAAACTATTATTAGTTTTTATAGATATTTGATCTCAATAGATCATTTTGAAATGCAAAAATTAAGAGATGAGTGGACTAAAATAGTGATTCTCAAACTTCATCTTCACTATCTTTTGTGGCCCTGGATCATGGCCACAGATCCTTAAGACTTAACTCAAGATTGAAATCATAACATTTCTTCAAGGCTTGGT
Source organism: Crotalus tigris (assembly GCF_016545835.1). Taxonomy (NCBI): domain Eukaryota; kingdom Metazoa; phylum Chordata; class Lepidosauria; order Squamata; family Viperidae; genus Crotalus; species Crotalus tigris. Next base: position 1,531,755 of record NW_024097006.1, read on the forward strand.
GAACCCCCTCTGATATCATCAAAGCCCCAACAAGGGTCCGCAGACCACAGGTTGAGAACCACTGGACCAAAGAATAAGAATTTCCTATACTGCCTAGGCCAGCGGTTCTCAACCTGTGGGTCGCGACCCCATTTGGGGTTGAACGACCATTTCACAGGGGTCGCCAAACATCGCGATCCGCCATTTTTTGGTCAGCCGGCGCATGGGGCGGCGCATGGGGTGGTCCCGCACATGTGCGCCACGCATGGGGGCGGTGCCATGCATGTGCACCGCGCAGGGGGCAGTGCATGGAGCGATGCCGCGCATGCATGCCACACAGGGGGCGGCACCGTGCATGCACGTCGCCTGCTTATGTTCGGGGTCGCCGTATAAAAAGGTTGAGAACCACTGGCCTAGGCAAAGGGAGAGTGTCTTCACTTCTGTAACCAGAATGTCAATGGAACTTAAAATACAACTTATATAACAAAAAAAAATATTTAGAATTTATTGGACTCTGTTATGCATGTATCAAAAAGGATTGTCTAGGCCAGCATGTTGTTGTAGATGTAAGAAAGACAATGTTTCCCTAAAACACGTATTTTTACAATGTCGTATACTTATTTAGTTTTGGGAGAAAGTTACATTTATTTATTTATTTATTTATGAGACTTATATACCGCTTTAAGTGCAAGCACTCTCTAAGTGGTGTACACCAGTAAGCAATGTATATATATATTTACATTGCCCCCAACAATCTGGGTCCTTATTTTACCTACCTCGGAAGGATGGAAGGCTGAGTCAACCTTGAGCCAGTGAGATTTGAACCACTGACCTGCTGAACACAGTCAGCTAAAGTGGCCTGCAGTACTGCACTCTAACTGCTGCGCCACCTCGGCTCATTTAAAGGGAACTATAAATTTGGATCTTCAAATATAGATTACTGAGGAATTGAAATTAAAGTGTTATGTCGATAGTGACTATGCAAATGACATAAACACAAGGAAATCAAATTCTGGGATCATAATATTGTTTGGAAGGACTCTGATTTGATGGAAATCCAGAAAACAAAAAACTGTTGCTATTTCAACAGCGGAAGCAGAGTTTATTGCTTTATCTGAATTGTGTTCTGAAGTAACATGGTATGTACAGTTGTTGCAAGATTTAAATATTAATGTAAAAGAATCTGTAAAGGTATTTGAAGACAATGCTACCTGTATTAAAAAGGCAACTGGTGACAAGGTGAAGAACAGAAGTAAACATGTAGACATTAAGTATTGTAATGTCAGGGAAGCTGCAAAAGGAAAATTGATTCGTTTACATCATTGTTCTTCTGAGGATAATTTGGCAGACATGATGACTAAACCATTGGGTAGTGTTCACTATGGAGAATGTGTAAAGTCAATAGGTCTGATGTCTCTTCCTGTCATGAAGGGAGGAGTTTTGGAATATTCATGAGCAGAAAGAGTCATGTGGTAACTCAGTCAGCCAATGTGAAAAAAGTGCTACTGAGTCTGTGCAAAAAGAGTATTGAGTTAGGAGCTGGATTTCCAATCTCAGGTTTTGTCTCTGTATCTCCCTGTAAGAAGTCTTCATTTGTGCTATGTTGCTGTAAAGAAGAATGTATGGTATTGTTAATATTTTATATGAATATAAAGAAGTTATTTTGAATTAGCTAAATGCAGTCAACTGTGAGAGCTTCTGATTTATTTTTTCACCAATAGAGAAATTAAAATTCTCTAACAGAATCCAATGATAGAAAAAAAACCAACAGACAAAGAGTTTTTTTTCTTCTTTTCTTTTCTTTTAAGCTCTCTTTCCGATATAGGCAGCCGCCGCCTTCTTAGCAAAGGGAAATAGTCAGAGCTCTTTACAGGAAGAATCAGAGTAGCAAGAGAAAAAGGAGTCTCACCCGGATTCACCACGGTGGGTCTTCATGCTTAGTTGTTCTTTTGACTTGCGGTTGGTGCAGCTGAGTGATCAACCATTTTACTGTCCAATCTTCTTCTCCATCGGCCCTCAGAATTCACTCAGCCAGCTGGGGGAGCCACCGCTCCTCCACAATCGAGCATAGCCTCCTCAACAGTAGTCACACCCTCCAGGGTGACTTTCGACCCGCATAAAAGTCTACCAGCGGAGAGAAACTAGCTGCTGAGGAGACGTGTTTCCTTGGACAGCTAGAGGTGCTGCCTCCAGAACCAGAAGCCGGGTATGTCTAATTTAATGAAGAGAATGACAAGGGGTGATATCAAAGCAGTGTTCCAATATCTCAGGGGGTGCCACAAAGAAGAGGGAGAAGCTATTCTCTAAAGCACCTGAAGGCAAGACAAGAAGCAATGGATGGAAACTAATCAAGGAGAGAAGCAACCTAGAACTAAGGAGAAATTTCCTGTTAGAACAATTAATTAGTGGGACAACCTACCTACAGAAGCTATGAATGCTCCAACACTGGAAGAGACTTGACAGCCATTTATCTGAAATTGTATAGAGTTTCCTGCCTGAGCAAAGGGTTGGACTAGATGACCTCCAAGGTCCCTTCCAACATCACCATCATCATCATCGTTATTATTATTATGGATCATTGCACAATCAGCCAGATGATCAGACTGGATTTGGCATTTTGTCTACCTATCGAGTCCTTACCCAGGACCTGGGATAGGTAGATGCGGATATTTGATGGTATTACAGATATCATTGCAGGATGGAAGCAGTTCCTAGTAAGGTGCCTTTTGCAATTGACTAATAGCGAATTTGTCAATACCAATGGTGTTCAAGTGGTGCTCCAGTTGTTTTGGGATTGCATCCAAGGAGCCTATTACTATTGGTACTACCCTTGCTTGCTTTTGCCACAGTCTTTCTATTTCTATTTGTAGGTCTTTGTATTTTGTTATCTTCTCCAGTTCTTTCTCTTCTATTCTGCTATCTCCAGGCACTGCCACGTCCACTATCCAGACTTTTTTGTCTTTCTTATCGACAATTGTTAAGTCTGGGGTGTTATGTTGCAGGTGCTTGTCTGTTTGAATTCTGAAGTCCCAGAGCAGTTTAATTTTATCATTTTCTATGACTTCCTCTATTTTATGATCCCACCAGTTTTTGCTTACAGGCAAATGATATTTTTTGCAGATCTTCCAATGCACCATTGTTGCTACTTTGTCATGCCGCTGCTTGTAGTCAGTCTGTGCAATCTTCTTGCGACAGCTTACCAGGTGGTCCACCTGGTCCACCTCATATAAATATGACTGCAGAACAAAAGCTAAAATTTTCAAAAGTTAATATTCTTTTGAATTACACCTAGTACAGAGTACATGACAACTGGACAATGTAAATGGATTTGTCATGCCCTTATTATAATTAAAATGCTGAATTTGCAATATTGGAAAGCCCTACTACAGCTGTCAGTGGTCATCGCCATCTGTTGCTTTGCAACTCTGCCATTGCCATAGGGCTCAATGAATTAAGTTTAGAATGAGATGATTTGCAGGCAAGCTATAAAAGAGGAAGATGAATTGCACAAAAGAAAATTGTATATGATTAAGTTTTAAAGGGAGAGTTGTTGCACGTGAACAGTCCCAGTCTCTCAGCAGAAAAGACCTCAATCCAGGGGCATGGAGAACCAATGTGGCTGGTGAATTCTCCTGCTGCCATGGATGACCAGAGTCCTACTTTCAATGCTCCACAACACCTGGTGGGCCTGCCTTCTTGACCTTTGGATAATTGATCAGCCTCCTCCACTCAGTCTGCCAGGAGTAGACTTCACAAGCTGGGATAGACAAATCTTACTGAGAGGCAAAGATCCCTAATGAAGGATGAGAAATGCACTCAAAGAAAGCTCTGACAAGAAATTACTGTCACTGTTAACCTTCCCTCATTTTGTTTGGCCCACCTGCTAAGGCAGTTTATCAGGGTGTGGCCACTGAATGTGTTACAGCTACTTGGAGCTATAGGCAGAGCTGAACACTACACGGGGAACAAAGATGAATGAGTGGCCCTAAAAAGGGCACAGCATCCCCCTCCTCTGGAGATGCCACCCCTCCCTGAATACCACATACACCCCTGAACTCACTGAGTTAAAATCTAATTAAATCAAAAAGAGTGAACCATTAAAAAAGTGATCTATGCGCAATGTATAATTTTAAAAAGAAACAATCAGCTAATGAAGTATGAGAAATTCACCCAAATAAAGCTCTGACAATAAATTAGTATTAATAATTAAATTAAATTAATGTGTCTTCAAGATTATGTATTATTCAAGGCCTTCAAGACTATGAATATCTTTATCTTTAGGCCTGCTATTTCACCATATTCACTCAGTACTTCCATTAACCTTATCCCTGATTGTAAGGGCTCTTCAATTATAAAGACAAAGTCATCTGCAAAGGCTTACATTTTAAATATTTCTCTCTTGATCTCCAATCCTTTGACTGGCTTGTCTTTCCGAATTGTTCTAGTTAGTACCTCCAGGGACAGTACAAACAGTAATGGAGATAGTGGACAACCTTGCCTTGTGCCTTTTTGGATTTGGAAACTTTCAGTTGTTTCTCCATTGATTATTACTTTGGCTGCCTGTTTGGAATAGATTGCTTTAAACATATTTATAAAATTCTCCCCAAAGTCCATATACACCAGTTGGTTGAGCATAAAGTCCCATTTAACATTATCAAATGTTTTTTTGCGCATCAAGAAAAATTAGTCCCATTTGTTTTTCATTATGAACCTCATAGTATTCCAATACACCTAATACAATCCTAACATTATTTCTTATATATCTTTTGGGCAAGAAGCCATTTTGGTCTGTATCTATAAATTCTACTCTTTCGAGTCTTTCAGCCATTATGGCCATAAAAATTTTGTAGTCCGAATTTAGTAATGAGATAGGTCTATAATTTTTAATAAACGCCAAGTCTGAGTTTTCTTTGGGAATCAATGTAATAATTGCTTCTTCCCATGAGACTGGTATTTTTGCATTTTTTAGGACCTCATTGAATAGTTCTATTAGTATTGGACTTAAAGATTCTTGTAAAATTTTATATATTTCTGCTGGTAAACCGTCAGGACCTGGGGTTTTTGTTGTTTTTTTGTTTCTTGATTGCATCTGATAATTCTAGAGGCGTTATCTCTTTATTCAACATATTTTTGATCTCTTCTGGAACTTTTGGTAATTCAGCTATTTGCAAATATTTTAGTATATTATCTTTATTTTTCCATTCTTCATCTTCGTATAATTTCTTATAGAACTCATAGGTCACAATTTTCTTCCCTTCATTCTGATATATAATGTCACCTTCTTCATTGTATAGTTTACTAATCCTTTTTTTATCATTATGTTTCTTTATTCTGTAAGCCAACCATCTCCCCAGTTTGTTAGCATTTTCAAAAAACAATTGCTTGGTGAGTTTTATTTGCGTGCCAGTTCTTCCTTTTCAATAGTGTTCATCTTGTGTTTAATTAGGTCTATGTGTTGTTTCAAGTCACGTCTTTGTAGTTCATTTTGTAGTTTTTTTTCTCAGCTCTATTAAGTTCTTCTTCTAGATTTCGTTGTCGCTGTAGTTTGATTTTATTTTCCCTGGCCATATCGGCAATTGCAACACCTCTCATGTAAGCTTTGGCTGTATCCCATAAGTTTTGGCAATTTGTATCTTGCTTTTTGTTCATCTGGAAAAACAGACCCATTTGATCTTCCATTTTCAATTTAAATTCTTTATATTTTAAAATTGCTCTTTTCAAAGTCCATCTCCTTATTTTCTTGTGTCCTCTCCATCTAATTCTGATTGGGTTGTGGTCTGCCCAAGAGTTCGTATCACTTGTAATGTCTTCCACTTCCAAATTTAAATCTGCTGACAGCCACACCATGTCAGTTCTGGACCATGATAGATGTCTACCCGAATAATAAGTATATTGCTTTTTCCCTATATTCCTCTCCCTCCAGATATCTTGGATATTAAACTCCTCCACCATTGTAAGGAGAGTACTAGGTAGTGTTCTTCTAATTCCTTTTCTAATCTTATCACTTTTATAATCTAAGTGTCTATCCGCAATTGCGTTAAAATCTCCCATTATGCAGATATTGTCATATTCAAGAAAAAACTAAAATGCTTGTTAAGAATATGACTAGAGCACAGAAAAAAATGAAAAATGAATTAGTTGATAGATTAAGCATCCAGACTACAAAGAAAATAAGATATTTAGGGATACAATTAACAGCTAGATGTGCCACACTTAAAGGAGACAATGATGACAAATTAATGGAGCAGATAAAAATTGACCTGGATAGGTGGACAAACTTACAGCTTTCTTTTATGGGAAGAATCGCTGTAATTAAAATGAACGTGCTACCCAAAATACTATTTTTCTTTCAATGCATACTGATCAAATTAGATAAGGATTTTTTTCAAAATTTCAACCAAATCATACTCAAATTTATTTGGCAAGGGAAAAAAGCAAGGATTAAGTTAAAATTATTGCAAGATTCTAAGGAGAGGGGTGGATTCAGTCTCCCGGATTTGGAAAAATATTATCAAGCTACAATATTAATATGGGTGCAGGACTGGATACAATTAAAAAATAGGAGATTATTAAGATTGGAAGGCCATGATATGTAGATTGGGTGGCATTTCATATTATGGGATGAGAAATGCAAGGTCCACCAGTACTTCTGGACGCATTACATTAGACGAGCATTAATAGATGTGTGGACTCTTTCTATTGGGCATAACCACAGATAAATATGATAAGGGAATAGTCTGTTTGATGTTGCACATCTTGACCTACTATATGCTAGACTTGCTTTTGCACAAAAATGGAAGAACAAAGAAACTTCCACAGATGAAGAGTTATTGCATCAAATACTATGTTGTACTGAAATGGAATTGAAAGATAAAAGTGGATCAGAATATTTTGAAATCTAGGATATCAGAAATTTCCTTCCCCGGAGACCAAAAAAGCTCAATTTTAAAAACTACTTAAAGCACCATTTTTAAGCATGAAATTTAACCCCGAATCCAATTCTGATGTCTGTTTTTAACTTTTTGTTAAAAAAAAAATATTTCATCTCCGGAGCAGAAATTCCCTGACCCGGGCATCAGAAATTTCCATCCCCGGAGACCAAAACAGCTCAATTTTTATAAACTACATAAAGCACCATTTTTAAGCATGAAATTTAACCCGGAATTTAATTCTGATCTCCGTTTTTACATTTAAAAATGTACAAAAATGCACAAAAATCCCATCAGGAATTTCCTTTCCCAGACACCAAAACGGCTCAATTTTTAAAAACTACATAAAGCACCATTTTTAAGCATGAAATTTAACCCGGAATCCAATTCTGATGTCCGTTTTTACATTTGGGTCAAAAAAAAAATTTTCACCTCTGGAGCACAAAAATCCCTGACCCCGGCATCAGGAATTTCCTTCTCCGGACACCAAAACAGCAAAATTTTTAAAAACTACATAAGCACCATTTTTAAGCATGAAATTTCACTTCGAATCCAATTCTGATGTCTGTTTTTACATTTGAGTCAATAAAAAATTTTCAGCTCCGGAGCACAAAAATCCCTGACCCCAGAATCAGGAATTTCCTTTCCCAGACACCAAAACGGCTCAATTTTTAAAAACTACATAAAGCACCATTTTTAAGCATAAAATTTAACCCGGAATCCAATTCTGATGTCCGTTTTTACATTTGGGTCAAAAAAAAAATTTCACCTCTCGAGCACAAAAATCCCTGACCCCGGCATCAGGAATTTCCTTCTCCGGACACCAAAACAGCTGAATTTTTGAAAACTACATAAAGCACCACTTTTAAGCATGAAATTTCACTTCGAATCCAATTCTGATGTCCGTTTTTACATTTGGGTCAATACAAAATTTTCACCTCTGGAGCACAAGAATCGCTGACCCCGGCATCAGGAATTTCCTTCCCTAGACACCAAAACAGCTCAATTTTTTAAAATTACATAAAGCACCATTTTTACAAATGAAATTTAACCCGGAATCCAATTTTGATATCCATTTCTACATTTGGTTTAAGAAAAAATTTTCACCTCTGGAGCACAAAAATTCCTGACCCCGGCATCATGAATTTCCTTCTCCGGAAACCAAAACAGCTGAATTTTTAAAAAGTACATAAAGCACCATTTTTAAGCATGAAATTTAACTTCGAATCCAATTCTGATGTCCGATTTTAAGTTTGGGTCAATAAAAAATTTTCACCTCTGGAGCACAAAAATCCCTGACCCCGGCATCAGGAATTTCCTTCCCAAGACACCAAAACAGCTCAATTTTTAAAAACTACATAAAGCACCATTTTTAAGCATGAAATTTAACTTCGAATCCAATTCTGATGTCCGTTTTTACATTTGGGTCAATAAAAAATTTTCAGCTCTGGAGCACAAAAATCCCTGACCCCGGCATCAGGAATTTCCTTTCCAAGACACCAAAACGGCTCAATTTTTAAAAACTACATAAAGCACCATTTATAAGCATGAAATTTAACCCGAAATCCAATTCTGATGTCCGTTTTTACATTTGGGTCAAAAAAAATTTTCAGCTCTGGAGCACAAAAATCCCTGACCCCGGCATCAGGAATTTCTTTTCCCAGACACCAAAACGGCTCAATTTTTAAAAACTACATAAAGCACTATTTTTAAGCATGAAATTTAACCCGGAATCCAATTCTGATGTCCGTTTTTCCATTTGGGTAAATAAAAAATTTTCACCTCTGGAGCACAAAAATCCCTGACCCCGGCATCAGGAATTTCCTTCCCTAGACACCAATACAGCTGAATTTTTAAAAACTACATAAAGCATCATTTTTACAAATGAAATTTAACCCGGAATCCAATTCTGATGTCCGTATTTCCATTTGGGTAAATAAAAAATTTTCACCTCTGGAGCACAAAAATCCCTGACCCCGGCATCAGGAATTTCCTTCCCTAGACACCAATACACCTGAATTTTTAAAAACTACATAAAGCACCATTTTTACAAATGAAATTTAACCCGGAATCCAATTCTGATATCCGTTTTTACATTTGGTTTAAGAAAAAATTTTCACCTCTGGAGCACAAAAATCCCTGACCCCGGCATCAGGAATTTCCTTTCCCAGACACCAAAACGGCTCAATTTTTAAAAACTACATAAAGCACTATTTTTAAGCATGAAATTTAACTTCGAATCCAATTCTGATGTCCGTTTTTACATTTGGTCAATAAAAAATTTTCACCTCTGGAGCACAAAAATCCCTGACCCCGGCATCAGGAATTTCTTTTCCCTAGACACCAAAACAGCTCAATTTTTAAAAATTACATAAAGCACCATTTTTACAAATGAAATTTAACCCGGAATCCAATTTTGATATCCGTTTTTACATTTGGTTTAAGAAAAAATTTTCACCTCTGGAGCACAAAAATTCCTGACCCCGGCATCATGAATTTCCTTCTCCGGAAACCAAAACAGCTGAATTTTTAAAAACTACATAAAGCACCATTTTTAAGCATGAAATTTAACCCGGAATCCAATTCTGATGTCCGTTTTTCCATTTGGGTAAATAAAAAATTTTCACCTCTGGAGCACAAAAATCCATGACCCCGGCATCAGGAATTTCCTTCCCAAGACACCAAAACAGCTCAATTTTTAAAAACTACATAAAGCACCATTTTTAAGCATGAAATTTAACTTCGAATCCAATTCTGATGTCCGATTTTACATTTGGGTCAATAAAAATTTTCACCTCTGGAGCACAAAAATCCCTGACCCCGGCATCAGGAATTTCCTTCCCTAGACAACAAAACAGCTCAATTTTTAAAAACTACATAAAGCACCATTTTTACAAATGAAATTTGACCCGGAATCCAATTCTGATGTCCGTTTTTCCATTTGGGTCAATAAAAAATTTTCACCTCTGGAGCACAAAAATCCCTGATCCCGGCATCAGGAATTTCCTTCCCAAGACACCAAAACAGCTCAATTTTTAAAAACTACATAAAGCACTATTTTTAAGCATAAAATTTAACTTCGAATCCAATTCTGATGTCCGTTTTTCCATTTGGCTCAATAAAAAATTTTCAGCTCCGGAGCACAAAAATCCCTGACCCCGGCATCAGGAATTTCCTTTCCAAGACACCAAAACGGCTCAATTTTTAAAAACTACATAAAGCACCATTTATAAGCATGAAATTTAACCCGAAATCCAATTCTGATGTCCGTTTTTACATTTGGGTCAAAAAAAATTTTTCAGCTCTGGAGCACAAAAATCCCTGATTCTGGCATCAGGAATTTCCTTCCCAAGACACCAAAACGGCTCAATTTTTAAAAACTACATAAAGCACCATTTTTACAAATGAAATTTAACCCGGAATCCAATTCTGATATCCGTTTTTACATTTGGTTTAAGAAAAAATTTTCACCTCTGGAGAACAAAAATCCCTGACCCCGGCATCAGGAATTTCCTTTCCCAGTCACCAAAACGGCTCAATTTTTAAAAACTACATAAAGCACTATTTTTAAGCATGAAATTTAACCCGGAATCCAATTCTGATGTCCGTTTTTCCATTTGGTTTAAGAAAAATTTTTCACCTCTGGAGCACAAAAATCCCTGACCCCGGCATCAGGAATTTCCTTTCCCAGACATCAAAACGGCTCAATTTTTAAAAACTACATAAAGCACTATTTTTAAGCATGAAATTTAACTTCGAATCCAATTCTGATGTCCGTTTTTACATTTGAGTCAATAAAAAATTTTCAGCTCCGGAGCACAAAAATCCCTGACCCCAGCATCAGGAATTTCCTTCCCCGGACAACAAAACAGCTCAATTTTTAAAAACTACATAAAGCACGATTTTTACAAATGAAATTTGACCTGGAATCCAATTCTGATGTCCGTTTTTCCATTTGGGTCAATAAAAATTTTCACCTCTGGAGCACAAAAATCCCTGACCACGGCATCAGGAATTTACTTTCCTAGACACCAAAACAGCTCAATTTTTTAAAATTACATAAAGCACCATTTTTACAAATGAAATTTAACCCGGAATCCAATTTTGATATCCGTTTTTAAATTTGGTTTAAGAAAAAATTTTCAGCTCCAGAGCACAAAAATTCCTGACCCCAGCATCAGGAATTTCCTTCCCCGGACACCAAAACAGCTGAATTTTTAAAAACTACATAAAGCACCATTTTTAAGCATGAAATTTAACCCGGAATCCAATTCTGATGTCCGTTCATCCATTTGGGTCAATAAAAAGATTTCACCTCTGGAACACAAAAAAATCCCTGACCCCGGCATCAGGAATTTCCTTCCCAAGACACCAAAACAGCTCAATTTTTAAAAACTACATAAAGCACCATTTTTAAGCATGAAATTTAACTTCGAATCCAATTCTGATGTCCGATTTTACGTTTGGGTCAATAAAAAATTTTCACCTCTGGAGCACAAAAATCCCTGACCCCGGCATCAGGAATTTCCTTCCCTAGACAACAAAACAGCTCAATTTTTAAAAACTACATAAAGCACCATTTTTACAAATGAAATTTGACCCGGAATCCAATTCTGATGTCCGTTTTTCCATTTGGGTCAATAAAAAATTTTCACCTCTGGAGCACAAAAATCCCTGATCCCGGCATCAGGAATTTCCTTCTCCGGACACCAAAACAGCTGAATTTTTGAAAACTACATAAAGCACCACTTTTAAGCATGAAATTTCACTTCGAATCCAATTCTGATGTCCGTTTTTACATTTGGGTCAATACAAAATTTTCACCTCTGGAGCACAAGAATCGCTGACCCCGGCATCAGGAATTTCCTTCTCTAGACACCAAAACAGCTCAATTTTTTAAAATTACATACAGCACCATTTTTACAAATGAAATTTAACCCGGAATCCAATTTTGATATCCATTTCTACATTTGGTTTAAGAAAAAATTTTCACCTCTGGAGCACAAAAATTCCTGACCCCGGCATCATGAATTTCCTTTTCCGGAAACCAAAACAGCTGAATTTTTAAAAAGTACATAAAGCACCATTTTTAAGCATGAAATTTAACTTCGAATCCAATTCTGATGTCCGATTTTAAGTTTGGGTCAATAAAAAATTTTCACCTCTGGAGCACAAAAATCCCTGACCCCGGCATCAGGAATTTCCTTCCCAAGACACCAAAACAGCTCAATTTTTAAAAACTACATAAAGCACCATTTATAAGCATGAAATTTAACCCGAAATCCAATTCTGATGTCCGTTTTTACATTTGGGTCAAAAAAAAATTTTCAGCTCTGGAGCACAAAAATCCCTGACCCCGGCATCAGGAATTTCTTTTCCCAGACACCAAAACGGCTCAGTTTGTAAAAACTACATAAAGCACCATTTTTAAGCATGAAATTTAACCCGGAATCCAATTCTGATGTCCGTTTTTCCATTTGGGTAAATAAAAAATTTTCACCTCTGGAGCACAAAAATCCCTGACCCCGGCATCAGGAATTTCCTTCCCTAGACACCAATACAGCTGAATTTTTAAAGACTACATAAAGCATCATTTTTACAAATGAAATTTAACCCGGAATCCAATTCTGATGTCCGTATTTCCATTTGGGTAAATAAAAAATTTTCACCTCTGGAGCACAGAAATCCCTGACCCCGGCATCAGGAATTTCCTTCCCTAGACACCAATACACCTGAATTTTTAAAAACTACATAAAGCACCATTTTTACAAAAGAAATTTAACCCGGAATCCAATTCTGATATCCGTTTTTACATTTGGTTTAAGAAAAAATTTTCACCTCTGGAGCACAAAAATCCCTGACCCCGGCATCAGGAATTTCTTTTCCCAGACACCAAAACGGCTCAATATTTAAAAACTACATAAAGCACTATTTTTAAGCATGAAATTTAACTTCGAATCCAATTCTGATGTCCGTTTTTACATTTGGGTCAATAAAAAATTTTCACCTCTGGAGCACAAAAATCCTTGACCCCGGCATCAGGAATTTCCTTCCCTAGACACCAAAACAGCTCAATTTTTCAAAATTACATAAAGCACCATTTTTACAAATGAAATTTATCCCGGAATCCAATTTTGATATCCGTTTTTACATTTGGTTTAAGAAAAAATTTTCACCTCTGGAGCACAAAAATTCCTGACCCCGGCATCATGAATTTCCTTCTCCGGAAACCAAAACAGCTGAATTTTTAAAAACTACATAAAGCACCATTTTTAAGCATGAAATTTAACCCGGAATCCAATTCTGATGTCCGTTTTTACATTTGGGTCAATAAAAAATTTTCACCTCTGGAACACAAAAATCCCTGACCCCGGCATCAGGAATTTCCTTCCCAAGACACCAAAACAGCTCAATTTTTAAAAACTACATAAAGCACCATTTTTAAGCATGAAATTTAACTTTGAATCCAATTCTGATGTCCTATTTTACATTTGGGTCAATAAAAAATTTTCACCTCTGGAGCACAAGAATCGCTGACCCCGGCATCAGGAATTTCCTTCCCTAGACAACAAAACAGCTCAATTTTTAAAAACTACATAAAGCACCATTTTTACAAATGAAATTTGACCCTAATCCAAAAATTTTTTTTTCTGAGGCCGTTTTTTCATTTTTTTCAATAAAATTTTCACCCTGGACGCCCAAAAATCCCTGACCCCCGGCATCATGAATTTCCTTCTCTGGACACCAAAATGGCTCAATTTTTAAAAACTACAAAAAGCACCATTTTTATGCATGAAATTTAACCCCGAATCCCAATCTGACGTCCGTTTATACATTTGGGTCAAAAAAAAATTTCACCTCCGGAGCACAAAAATCCCTGACCCCGCATCAGGAATTTCCTTCCCTGGACACCAAAATGGCTCAATTTTTAAAAACTACAAAAAGCACCATTTTTATGCATGAAATTTAACCCCGAATCCCAATCTGACGTCCGTTTATACATTTGGGTCAAAAACATTTCAGCTCTGGAGCACAAAATCCCTGACCCCGCATCAGGCATTTCCTTCCCTAGACACCAATACAGCTGAATTTTTAAAAACTACATAAAGCACACCATTTTTACAAATGAAATTTTAACCCGGAATCCAATTCTGATGTCCTTTTTTCCATTTGGGTCAATAAAAATTTTCACCTCTGGAGCACAAAAATCCCTGACCACGGCATCAGGAATTTACTTTCCTAGACACCAAAACAGCTCAATTTTTTAAAATTACATAAAGCACCATTTTTACAAATGAAATTTAACCCGGAATCCAATTCTGATATCCGTTTTTACATTTGGTTTAAGAAAAAATTTTCACCTCTGGGGCACAAAAATCCCTGACCCCGGCATCAGGACTTTCCTTTCCAGTTACCAAACGGCTCAATTTTTAAATACATAACACTATTTTTTAAGCATGAAATTTAACTTCGATCATAAATCCCATTGAGTCAATAAAAATTTTCAGCTCCGGAGCACAAAATCCTGAACCCAGCATCGGATTTTCCTTCCCCGGACACCAAAACAGCTGATTTTTAAAAACTACATAAAGCACCATTTTTAAGCATAAATTTAACCCGATAATCCCATTCTGGAGTCCGTTTTTTCCTTTTGTCAATTAAAACATTTCACCATCTGGAACACAAAAATCCCGACCCCGCATTCTAGTAATTTCCTTCCCAGACACCGAAACAGCTAATTTTTTAAAAACTACTAAAAGCACCATTTTTTTAAGCATGAAATTTTAACTTCGATCATTCTGATGTCCTTTCATTTGGGGTCAAAAAAAAAATTTTCAGCTCTGGGCACAAATCCCTGACCCCGGCATCAGGAATTTCGTTTCCCAGACACCAAAACTGCTCCATATTTAAAAACTACATAAAGGACTATTTTTAACCATGAAATTTAACCCGGAATCCAATTCTGATGTCCGTTATTCCATTTGGGTAAATAAAAAATTTTCACCTCTGGAGCACAAAATTCCCTGACCCCGGCATCAGGAATTTCCTTCCCTAGACACCAATACAGCTGAATTTTTAAAAACTACATAAAGCACAATTTTTACAAATGAAATTTAACCCGGAATCCAATTCTGATATCCGTTTTTACATTTGGTTTAAGAAAAAATTTTCACCTCTGGAGCACAAAAATCCCTGACCCCGGCATCAGGAATTTCCTTTCCCAGTCACCAAAACGGCTCAATTTTTAAAAACTACATACAGCACTATTTTTAAGCATGAAATTTAACTTCGAATCCAATCCAACATTTGAGTCAATAAAAAATTTTCAGCTCTGGAGCACAAAAATCCCTGACCCCGGCATCAGGAATTTTCTTTTCCCAGACACCAAAACGGCTCAATTTTTAAAAACTACATAAAGCACTATTTTTAAGATTGAAATTTAACCCGGAATCCAATTTTGATATCCGTTTTTACATTTGGTTTAAGAAAAAATTTTCAGCTCCAGAGCACAAAAATTTCTGACCCCGGCATCATGAATTTCTTTCTCAGGAAACCAAAACAGCTGAATTTTTAAAAACTACATAAAGCACCATTTTAAAGCATGAAATTTAACCCGGAATCCTATTCTGATGTCCGTTTTTCCATTTGGGTCAATAAAAAAATTTCACCTCTGGAACACAAAAATCCCTGACCCCGGCATCAGGAATTTCCTTCCCAAGACACCAAAACAGCTCAATTTTTAAAAACTACATAAAGCACCATTTTTAAGCATGAAATTTAACTTCGAATCCAATTCTGATGTCCGTTTTTACATTTGGGTCAAAAAAATTTTTCACCTCTGGAGCACAAAAATCCCTGACCCCGGCATCAGGAATTTCCTTCTCCGGACACCAAAACAGCAAAATTTTTAAAAACTACATAAAGCACCACTTTTAAGCATGAAATTTCACTTCGAATCCAATTCTGATGTCCGTTTTTACATTTGAGTCAATAAAAAATTTTCAGCTCCGGAGCACAAAAATCCCTGACCCCAGCATCAGGAATTTCCTTTCCAAGACACCAAAACGGCTCAATTTTTAAAAACTACATAAAGCACCATTTTTAAGCATGAAATTTAACTTCGAGTCCAATTCTGATGTCCGATTTTACGTTTGGGTCAATAAAAAATTTTCACCTCTGGAGCACAAAAATCCCTGACCCCGGCATCAGGAATTTCCTTCCCTAGACACCAATACAGCTGAATTTTTAAAAACTACATAAAGCATCATTTTTACAAATGAAATTTAACACGGAATCCAATTCTGATGTCCGTTTTTCCATTTGGGTAAATTAAAAATTTTCACCTCTGGAGCACAAAAATCCCTGACCCCAGCATCAGGAATTTCCTTCACTAGACAGCAATACAGCTGAATTTTTAAAAACTACATAAAGCACCATTTTTACAAATGAAATTTAACCCAGAATCCAATTCTGATATCCGTTTTTACATTTGGTTTAAGAAAAAATTTTCACCTCTGGAGCACAAAAATCCCTGACCCCGGCATCAGGAATTTCCTTTCCCAGTCACCAAAACGGCTCAATTTTTAAAAACTACATAAAGCACTATTTTTAAGCATGAAATTTAACTTCGAATCCAATTCTGATGTCCGTTTTTACATTTGAGTCAATAAAAAATTTTCACCTCTGGAGCACAAAAATCCCTGACCCCGGCATCAGGAATTTCTTTTCCCAGACACCAAAACAGCTGAATTTTTAAAAACTACATAAAGCACCATTTTTAAGCATGAAATTTAACCCGGAATCCAATTCTGATGTCCATTTTTCCATTTGGGTCAATAAAAAAATTTCACCTCTGGAACACAAAAATCCCTGACCCCGGCATCAGGAATTTCCTTTCCCAGCCACCAAAACGGCTCAATTTTTAAAAACTACATAAAGCACTATTTTTAAGCATGAAATTTAACTTCGAATCCAATCCAACATTTGAGTCAATAAAAAATTTTCAGCTCCGGAGCACAAAAATCCCTGACCCCAGCATCAGGAATATCCTTCCCCGGACACCAAAACAGCTGAATTTTTAAAAACTACATAAAGCACCATTTTTAAGCATGAAATTTAACCCGGAATCCAATTCTGATGTCCGTTTTTACATTTGGGTCAATAAAAAATTTTTACCTCTGGAACACAAAAATCCCTGACCTCGGCATCAGGAATTTCCTTCCCAAGACACCAAAACAGCTCAATTTTTAAAAACTACATAAAGCACCATTTTTAAGCATGAAATTTAACTTTGAATCCAATTCTGATGTCCTATTTTACATTTGGGTCAATAAAAAATTTTCACCTCTGGAGCACAAGAATCGCTGACCCCGGCATCAGGAATTTCCTTCCCTAGAAAACAAAACAGCTGAATTTTTAAAAACTACATAAAGCACCACTTTTAAGCATGAAATTTCACTTCGAATCCAATTCTGTTGTCCGTTTTAACATTTGGGTCAATAAAAAATTTTCACCTCTGGAGCACAAGAATCGCTGACCCCGGCATCAGGAATTTCCTTCCCTAGACAACAAAACAGCTCAATTTGTAAAAACTACATAAAGCACCATTTTTAAGCATGAAATTTAACCCGGAATCCAATTCTGATGTCCATTTTTACATTTGGTCAATAAAAAATTTTCACCTCTGGAGCACAAAAATCCCTGACCCCAGCATCAGGAATTACCTTCCCTAGACACCAAAAGAGCTCAATTTTTAAAAATTACATAAAGCACCATTTTTAAGCATGAAATTTAAACCCGAATCCAATTCTGATGTCCGTTTTGACATTTGAGTCAATAAAAAATTTTCAGCTCTGGAGCACAAAAATCCCTGACCCCGGCATCAGGAATTTCTTTTCCCAGACACCAAAACGGCTCAATTTTTAAAAACTACATAAAGCACCATTTATAAGCATGAAATTTAACCCGAAATCCAATTCTGATGTCTGTTTTTACATTTGGGTCAAAAAAAAATTTTCAGCTCTGGAGCACAAAAATCCCTGACCCCGGCATCAGGAATTTCTTTTCCCAGACACCAAAACGGCTCAATTTGTAAAAACTACATAAAGCACCATTTTTAAGCATGAAATTTAACCCGGAATCCAATTCTGATGTCCGTTTTTCCATTTGGGTAAATAAAAAATTTTCACCTCTGGAGCACAAAAATCCCTGACCTCAGCATCAGGAATTTCCCTCCCCGGACACCAAAATAGCTGAATTTTTAAAAACTACATAAAGCACCATTTTTAAGCATGAAATTTAACCAGGAATCCAATTCTGATGTCCGTTTTTCCATTTGGGTCAATAAAAAAATTTCACCTCTGGAACACAAAAATCCCTGACTCCGGCATCAGGAATTTCCTTCCCAAGACACCAAAACAGCTCAATTTTTAAAAACTACATAAAGCACCATTTTTAAGCATGAAATTTAACTTCGAATCCAATTCTGATGTCCGTTTTTACATTTGGTTCAAAAAAAAATTTTCACCTCTGGAGCACAAAAATCCCTGACCCCGGCATCAGGAATTTCCTTCTCCGGACACCAAAACGGCTCAATTTTTAAAAACTACATAAAGCACCATTTTTAAGCATGAAATTTCACTTCGAATCCAATTCTGATGTCCTTTTTTACATTTGAGACAATAAAAAATTTTCAGCTCCGGAGCACAAAAATCCGTGACCCCAGCATCAGGAATTTCCTTTCCCAGACACCAAAACGGCTCAATTTTTAAAAACTACATAAAGCACCATTTTTAAGCATGAAATTTAACTTCGAATCCAATTCTGATGTCCGATTTTACGTTTGGGTCAATAAAAATTTTCACCTCTGGAGCACAAAAATCCCTGACCCCGGCATCAGGAATTTCCTTCTCCGGAAACCAAAACAGCTGAATTTTTAAAAATTGCATAAAGCACCATTTTTAAGCATGAAATTTAACCCGGAATCCAATTCTGATGTCCGTTTTTACATTTGAGTCAATAAAAAATTTTCACCTCTGGAGCACAAAAATCCCTGACCCCGGCATCAGGAATTACCTTCCCTAGACACCAAAACAGCTCAATTTTTAAAAACTACATAAAGCACCATTTTTAAGCATGAAATTTAACTTCGAATCCAATTCTGATGTCCGATTTTACGTTTGGGTCAATAAAAATTTTCACCTCTGGAGCACAAAAATCCCTGACCCCGGCATCAGGAATTTCCTTCCCAAGACACCAAAACAGCTCACTTTTTAAAAATAACATAAAGCACCATTTTTAAGCATGAAATTTAACCCAGAATCCAATTCTGATGTCCGTTTTTACATTTGGGTCAATAAAAAATTTTCAGATCTGGAGCACAAAAATCCCTGACCCCGGCATCAGGAATTTCCTTTCCAAGACACCAAAACGGCTCAATTTTTAAAAACTACATAAAGCACCATTTATAAGCATGAAATTTAACCCGAAATCCAATTCTGATGTCCGTTTTTACATTTGGTTCAATAAAAAATTTTCACCTCTGGAGCACAATAATCCCTGACCCCGGCATAAGGAATTTCCTTCCCCAGACACCAAAACAGCTGAATTTTTAAAAACTACATAAAGCACCATTTTTAAGCATGAAATTTAACTTCGAATCCAATTCTGATGTCCGTTTTTACATTTGGGTCAATAAAAAATTTTCACCTCTGAGCACAAAAATCCCTGACCCCGGCATCAGGAATTTCCTTCCCTAGACACGAAAACCGCTCAATTTTTAAAAACTACATAAAGCATCATTTTTACAAATGAAATTTAACCTGGAATTCAATTCTGATATCCGTTTTTAAATTTGGTTTAAGAAAAAATTTTCACCTCTGGAGCACAAAAATCCCTGACCCCGGCATCAGGAATTTCCTTTCCCAGACACCAAAACGGCTCAATTTTTAAAAACTACATAAAGCACTATTTTTAAGCATGAAATTTAACTTCGAATCCAATTCTGATGTCCGTTTTTACATTTAGGTCAATAAAAAATTTTCACCTCTGGAGCACAAAAATCCCTGACCCCGGCATCAGGAATTTCCTTCCCTAGACACCAATACAGCTGAAAATTTAAAAATTACATAAAGCACCATTTTTACAAATGAAATTTAACCCGGAATCCAATTCTGATGTCCGTTTTAACATTTGAGTCAAAAAAAAATTTTCACCTCTGGAGCACAAAAATCCCTGAGCCCGGCATCAGGAATGTCCTTCCCCGGACACAAAAACAGCTGAATTTTTAAAAACTACATAAAGCACCATTTTTAAGCATGAAATTTAACCCGGAATCCAATTCTGATGTCCGTTTTTACATTTGTGTCAATAAAAAATTTTCACCTCTGGAGCACAAAAATCCCTGACCCCGGCATCACTAATTTCCTTCCCTAGACACCAAAACAGCTCAATTTTTAAAAACTACATAAAGCACCATTTTTACAAATGAAATTTAACCCGGAATCCAATTCTGATATCCGTTTTTACATATGGTTCAAGAAAAAATTTTCACCTCTGAAGCACAAAATTTCCTGACCCCGGCATCATGAATTTCCTTCCCCGGACACCAAAACAGCTTAATTTTTAAAAACTACATAAAGCACCATTTTTAAGCATGAAATTTAACCCCGAATCCAATTCTGATGTCCGTTTTTACATTTGAGTCAAGAAAAAATTTTCAGCTCCAGAGCACAAAAATCCCTGACCCCGACATCAAGAATTTACTTCCCAGGACACCAAAATGGCTCCATTTTGAAAAACCGCATGGAGCACAATTTTTAAACATGAAATTTAACTTAGAATCCAATTCTGATGTCCGTTTTTACATTTGGGTCAAAAAAAATTTTCACCTCCAGAGCTCAAAAATCCCTGACCCCAGCATCAAGAATTTCTTTACCAGAGCACCAAAATGGCTCCATATTTAAAAACAACATAAAGCAACATTTTTAAGCATGAAATTTAACCCCACATCTAATTCTGATGTCCGTTTTTCCATTTGGGTAAATAAAAAATTTTCACCTCTGGAGCACAAAAATCCATGACCCCGGCATCAGGAATTTCCTTCCCTAGACACCAAAACAGCTCAATTTTTAAAAACTACATAAAGCACCATTTTTAGAAATGAAATTTAACCCGGAATCCAATTCTGATATCCGTTTTTACATATGGTTCAAGAAAAAATTTTCACCTCTGGAGCACAAAATTTCCTGACCCCGACATCAAGAATTTACTTCCCAGGACACCAAAATGGCTCCATTTTGAAAAACCACATGGAGCACAATTTTTAAGCATGAAATTTAACCCCGAATCCAATTCTGATGTCCGTTTTTACATTTGGGTCAAAAAAAATTTTCACCTCCAGAGCTCAAAAATCCCTGACCCTAGCATCAAGAATTTCTTTACCAGAAAACCAAAACGGCTCCATATTTAAAAACTACATAAAGCACCATTTTTAAGCATGAAATTTAACCCGGAATCCAATTCTGATGTCCGTTTTTACATTTGAGTCAATAAAAAATTTTCACCTCTTGAGCACAAAAATTCCTGACCCCAGCATCAGGAATTTCCTTCCCCGGACACCAAAATGGCTCAATTTTTAAAAACTACATAAAGCACCATTTTTAAGCATGAAATTTAACCCCGAATCCAATTCTGATGTCCGTTTTTACATTTGAGTCAAGAAAAAATTTTCAGCTCCAGGGCACAAAAATCCCTGACCCCGGAATCAGGAATTTCCTTCCCCGGACACCAAAATGGCTCAATTTTTTAAAACTACATAAAGCACCGTTATTAAGCATGAAATTTAACCCCGAATCCAATTCTGATGTCCGTTTTTGCATTTGGATCAAAAAAAAAATTCACCTCTGGAGCACAAAAATCCCTGACCCTGGCATCAGGAACTTCCTTCCCCGGACACTAAAACGGTTTAATTATTAAAAACTACATAAAGCACGATTTTTAAACATGAAATTTAACCCTGAATCCAATTCTGATGTCCATTATTACATTTGGGTCAAAAAAAATTTTGACCTAGGAAGCAAAAAAATCCCTGACCCCGGCATCAGGAATTTCCTTCCCCGGACACCAAAACGGCTCAATTTTTAAAAACTACATAAAGCACCATTTTTAAAAATAAAATTTAATCCCGAATCCAATACTAATGTCCGTTTTTACATTTGCATTAAAAAAAATTTCACCTCCGGAGGAAAAAAATCCCTGACCCCGGCATCAGGAATTTCCTTCCCTAGACACCAAAACAGCTCAATTTTTAAAACTACATAAAGCACCATTTTTACAAATGAAATTTAACCCGGAATCCAATTCTGATGTCCATTTTTCCATTTGGGTAAATAAAAAATTTTCACCTCTGGTGCACAAAAATCCCTGACCCCGGCGGCATCAGGAATTTCCTTCCCCGGACACCAAAACAGCTGAATTTTTAAAAACTACATACAACACCATTTTTAAGCATGAACTTTAACCCGAAATCCAATTTTGATGTCCGTTTTAACATTTGAGTCAAAAAAAATTTTTCACCTCTGGAGCACAAAAATCCCTGACCCCGACATCAAGAATTTACTTCCCAGGACACCAAAATGGCTCCATTTTGAAAAACCACATGGAACACAATTTTTAAGCATGAAATTTAACCCCGAATCCAATTCTGATGTCCGTTTTTACATTTGGATCAAAAAAAAATTTCACCTCTGGAGCACAAAAATCCCTGACCCCGGCATCAGGAACTTCCTTCCCCTGACACTAAAACGGCTTAATTTTTAGAAACTACATAAAGCACGATTTTTAAACATGAATCTTAACCCCGAATCCAATTCTGATGTCCGTTTTTACATTTGGGTCAAAAAAAATTTTGACATAGGGAGCACAAAAATCCCTGACCCCGGCATCAGGAATTTCCTTCCCTAGACACCAAAACAGCTCAATTTTTAAAAATTACATAAACCACCATTTTTAAGCATGAAATTTAACTTCGAATCCAATTCTGATGTCCGTTTTTCCATTTGGGTAAATAAAAAATTTTCACCTCTGGAGCACAAAAATCCCTGACCCCGGCATCAGGAATTTCCTTCCCCGGACACCAAAACAGCTGAATTTTTAAAAACTACATAAAACACCATTTTTAAGCATGAAATTTAACCCGGAATCCAATTCTGATGTCCGTTTTAACATTTGAGTCAAGAAAAAATTTTCAGCTCCAGGGCACAAAAATCCCTGACCCCGGCATCAGGAATTTCCTTCCCCGGACACCAAAATGGCTCAATTTTTAAAAACTACATAAAGCACCGTTATTAAGCAGGAAATTTAACCCCGAATCCAATTCTGATGTCCGTTTTTGCATTTGGATCAAAAAAAAATTCACCTCTGGAGCACAAAAATCCCTGACCCTGGCATCAGGAACTTCCTTCCCCGGACACTAAAACGGTTTAATTATTAAAAACTACATAAAGCACGATTTTTAAACATGAAATTTAACCCTGAATCCATTTCTGATGTGGATTATTACATTTGGGTCAAAAAAAATTTTGACCTAGGGAGCAAAAAAATCCCTGACCCCGGCATCAGGAATTTCCTTCCCCGGACACCAAAACGGCTCAATTTTTAAAAACTACATTAAAAAGCACATTTTTAGGCAGAAATTTAACCCGAATCCAAATTCTGATGTCCGTTTTTAATTTGAGTCAAGAAAAAAATTTTCAGCTCCAGGGCACACAAATCCCTGACCACAGGAATCAGGAATTTCCTTCCCCGGACACCAAAAATGGCTCAATTTTTTAAAAACTACATAAAGCCACCGTTATTAAGCATGAATTTAACCCCGAATCCAATTTGATGTCCGTTTTTGCATTTGGATCAAAAAAAAAATTCACCTCTGGAGCACAAAAATCCCTGACCCTGGCATCAGGAACTTCCGTCCCCGGACACTAAAACGGTTTAATTATTAAAAACTACATAAAGCACGATTTTTAAACATGAAATTTAACCCTGAATCCAATTCTGATGTCCATTATTACATTTGGGTCAAAAAAAATTTTGACCTAGGAAGCAAAAAAATCCCTGACCCCGGCATCAGGAATTTCCTTCCCCGGACACCAAAACGGCTCAATTTTTAAAAACTACATAAAGCACCATTTTTAAAAATAAAATTTAATCCCGAATCCAATACTAATGTCCGTTTTTACATTTGCATTAAAAAAAATTTCACCTCCGGAGGAAAAAAATCCCTGACCCCGGCATCAGGAATTTCCTTCCCTAGACACCAAAACAGCTCAATTTTTAAAACTACATAAAGCACCATTTTTACAAATGAAATTTAACCCGGAATCCAATTCTGATGTCCATTTTTCCATTTGGGTAAATAAAAAATTTTCACCTCTGGTGCACAAAAATCCCTGACCCCGGCGGCATCAGGAATTTCCTTCCCCGGACACCAAAACAGCTGAATTTTTAAAAACTACATAAAACACCATTTTTAAGCATGAACTTTAACCCGAAATCCAATTTTGATGTCCGTTTTAACATTTGAGTCAAAAAAAATTTTTCACCTCTGGAGCACAAAAATCCCTGACCCCGACATCAAGAATTTACTTCCCAGGACACCAAAATGGCTCCATTTTGAAAAACCACATGGAACACAATTTTTAAGCATGAAATTTAACCCCGAATCCAATTCTGATGTCCGTTTTTACATTTGGATCAAAAAAAAATTTCACCTCTGGAGCACAAAAATCCCTGACCCCGGCATCAGGAACTTCCTTCCCCTGACACTAAAACGGCTTAATTTTTAGAAACTACATAAAGCACGATTTTTAAACATGAATCTTAACCCCGAATCCAATTCTGATGTCCGTTTTTACATTTGGGTCAAAAAAAATTTTGACATAGGGAGCACAAAAATCCCTGACCCCGGCATCAGGAATTTCCTTCCCTAGACACCAAAACAGCTCAATTTTTAAAAATTACATAAACCACCATTTTTAAGCATGAAATTTAACTTCGAATCCAATTCTGATGTCCGTTTTTCCATTTGGGTAAATAAAAAATTTTCACCTCTGGAGCACAAAAATCCCTGACCCCGGGATCAGGAATTTCCTTCCCCGGACACCAAAACAGCTGAATTTTTAAAAACTACATAAAACACCATTTTTAAGCATGAAATTTAACCCGGAATCCAATTCTGATGTCCGTTTTAACATTTGAGTCAAGAAAAAATTTTCAGCTCCAGGGCACAAAAATCCCTGACCCCGGCATCAGGAATTTCCTTCCCCGGACACCAAAATTGCTCAATTTTTAAAAACTACATAAAGCACCGTTATTAAGCATGAAATTTAACCCCGAATCCAATTCTGATGTCCGTTTTTGCATTTGGATCAAAAAAAAAATTCACCTCTGGAGCACAAAAATCCCTGACCCTGGCATCAGGAACTTCCTTCCCCGGACACTAAAACGGTTTAATTATTAAAAACTACATAAAGCACGATTTTTAAACATGAAATTTAACCCTGAATCCATTTCTGATGTGGATTATTACATTTGGGTCAAAAAAAATTTTGACCTAGGGAGCAAAAAAATCCCTGACCCCGGCATCAGGAATTTCCTTCCCCGGACACCAAAACGGCTCAATTTTTAAAAACTACATAAAGCACCATTTTTACAAATGAAATTTAACCTGGAATCCAATTCTGATGTCCATTTTTCCATTTGGGTAAATAAAAAATTTTCACCTCTGGTGCACAAAAATCCCTGACCCCGGCGGCATCAGGAATTTCCTTCCCCGGACACCAAAACAGCTGAATTTTTAAAAACTACATAAAACACCATTTTTAAGCATGAACTTTAACCCAAAATCCAATTTTGATGTCCGTTTTAACATTTGAGTCAAAAAAAATTTTTCACCTCTGGAGCACAAAAATCCCTGACCCCGGCATCAGGAATTTCCTTCCCCGGACACAAAAACAGCTGAATTTTAAAAAACTACATCAAGCACCATTTTTAAGCATGAAATTTAACCCGGAATCCAATTCTGATGTCCGTTTTTACATTTGGGTGAATAAAAAATTTTCACCTCTGGAGCACAAAAATCCCTGACCCCGGCATCATTAATTTCCTTCCCAAGACACCAAAACAGCTCAATTTTTAAAAACTACATAAAGCACCATTTTTAGAAATGAAATTTAACCCGGAATCCAATTCTGATATCGGTTTTTACATTTGGGTCAAAAAAAATTTTGACATAGGGAGCACAAAAATCCCTGACCCCGGCATCAGGAATTTCCTTCCCCGGACACCAAAACAGCTGAATTTTTAAAAACTACATAAAACACCATTTTTAAGCATGAAATTTAACCCGGAATCCAATTCTGATGTCCGTTTTTACATTTGGGTCAATAAAAAATTTTCACCTCTGGAGCACAAAAATCCCTGACCCCGGCATCATTAATTTCCTTCCCAAGACACCAAAACAGCTCAATTTTTAAAAACTACATAAAGCACCATTTTTAGAAATGAAATTTAACCCGGAATCCAATTCTGATATCCGTTTTTACATATGGTTTAAGAAAAAATTTTCACCTCTGGAGCACAAAATTTCCTGACCCCGGCATCATGAATTTCCTTCCCTGGACACCAAAACAGCTTAATTTTTAAAAACTACATAAAGCAGCATTTTTAAGCATGAAATTTAACCCCGAATCCAATTCTGATGTCCGTTTTTACATTTGAGTCAAGAAAAAATTTTCAGCTCCAGAGCACAAAAATCCCTGACCCCGACATCAAGAATTTACTTCCCAGGACACCAAAATGGCTCCATTTTGAAAAACCACATGGAGCACAATTTTTAAGCATGAAATTTAACCCCGAATCCAATTCTGATGTCCGTTTTTACATTTGGATCAAAAAAAAATTTCACCTCTGGAGCACAAAAATCCCTGACCCCGGCATCAGGAACTTCCTTCCCCTGACACTAAAACGGCTTAATTTTTAAAAACTACATAAAGCACGATTTTTAAACATGAATCTTAACCCCGAATCCAATTCTGATGTCCGTTTTTACATTTGGGTCAAAAAAAATTTTGACATAGGGAGCACAAAAATCCCTGACCCCGGCATCAGGAATTTCCTTCCCTAGACACCAAAACAGCTCAATTTTTAAAAACTACATAAAGCACCATTTTTACAATGAAATTTAACCCGGAATCCAATTCTGATGTCCATTTTTCCATTTGGGTAAATAAAAAATTTTCACCTCTGGTGCACAAAAATCCCTGACCCCGGCGGCATCAGGAATTTCCTTCCCCGGACACCAAAACAGCTGAATTTTTAAAAACTACATAAAACACCATTTTTAAGCATGAACTTTAACCCGAAATCCAATTTTGATGTCCGTTTTAACATTTGAGTCAAAAAAAATTTTTCACCTCTGGAGCACAAAAATCCCTGACCCCGGCATCAGGAATTTCCTTCCCCGGACACAAAAACAGCTGAATTTTAAAAAACTACATCAAGCACCATTTTTAAGCATGAAATTTAACCCGGAATCCAATTCTGATGTCCGTTTTTACATTTGGGTCAATAAAAAATTTTCACCTCTGGAGCACAAAAATCCCTGACCCCGGCATCATTAATTTCCTTCCCAAGACACCAAAACAGCTCAATTTTTAAAAACTACATAAAGCACCATTTTTAGAAATGAAATTTAACCCGGAATCCAATTCTGATATCGGTTTTTACATTTGGGTCAAAAAAAAATTTGACATAGGGAGCACAAAAATCCCTGACCCCGGCATCAGGAATTTCCTTCCCCGGACACCAAAACAGCTGAATTTTTAAAAACTACATAAAACACCATTTTTAAGCATGAAATTTAACCCGGAATCCAATTCTGATGTCCGTTTTTACATTTGGGTCAATAAAAAATTTTCACCTCTGGAGCACAAAAATCCCTGACCCCGGCATCATTAATTTCCTTCCCAAGACACCAAAACAGCTCAATTTTTAAAAACTACATAAAGCACCATTTTTAGAAATGAAATTTAACCCGGAATCCAATTCTGATATCCATTTTTACATATGGTTTAAGAAAAAATTTTCACCTCTGGAGCACAAAATTTCCTGACCCCGGCATCATGAATTTCCTTCCCTGGACACCAAAACAGGACACCAAAATTCTGGCTCCATTTTCAGCTCCAAAAACCACATGGAGCACAATTTTTAAGCATGAAATTTAACCCCGAATCCAATTCTGATGTCCGTTTTTACATTTGGATCAAAAAAAAATTTCACCTCTGGAGCACAAAAATCCCTGACCCCGGCATCAGGAACTTCCTTCCCCTGACACTAAAACGGCTTAATTTTTAAAAACTACATAAAGCACGATTTTTAAACATGAATCTTAACCCCGAATCCAATTCTGATGTCCGTTTTTACATTTGGGTCAAAAAAAATTTTGACATAGGGAGCACAAAAATCCCTGACCCCGGCATCAGGAATTTCCTTCCCTAGACACCAAAACAGCTCAATTTTTAAAAACTACATAAAGCACCATTTTTACAAATGAAATTTAACCCGGAATCCAATTCTGATGTCCATTTTTCCATTTGGGTAAATAAAAAATTTTCACCTCTGCTGCACAAAAATCCCTGACCCCGGCATCAGGAATTTCCTTCCCCGGACACAAAAACAGCTGAATTTTTAAAAACTACATAAAACACCATTTTTAAGCATGAACTTTAACCCGAAATCCAATTTTGATGTCCGTTTTAACATTTGAGTCAAAAAAAATTTTTCACCTCTGGAGCACAAAAATCCCTGACCCCGGCATCAGGAATTTCCTTCCCCGGACACAAAAACAGCTGAATTTTAAAAAACTACATCAAGCACCATTTTTAAGCATGAAATTTAACCCGGAATCCAATTCTGATGTCCATTTTTACATTTGGGTCAATAAAAAATTTTCACCTCTGGAGCACAAAAATCCCTGACCCCGGCATCATTAATTTCCTTCCCAAGACACCAAAACAGCTCAATTTTTAAAAACTACATAAAGCACCATTTTTAGAAATGAAATTTAACCCGGAATCCAATTCTGATATCGGTTTTTACATTTGGGTCAAAAAAAAATTTGACATAGGGAGCACAAAAATCCCTGACCCCGGCATCAGGAATTTCCTTCCCCGGACACCAAAACAGCTGAATTTTTAAAAACTACATAAAACACCATTTTTAAGCATGAAATTTAACCCGGAATCCAATTCTGATGTCCGTTTTAACATTTGAGTCAAAAAAAAATTTTCACCTCTGGAGCACAAAAATCCCTGAGCCCGGCATCAGGAATTTCCTTCCCCGGACACAAAAACAGCTGAATTTTTAAAAACTACATAAAGCACCATTTTAAAGCATGAAATTTAACCCGGAATCCAATTCTGATGCCCGTTTTTACATTTGGGTCAATAAAAAATTTTCACCTCTGGAGCACAAAAATCCCTGACCCCGGCATCACTAATTTCCTTCCCTAGACACCAAAACAGCTCAATTTTTAAAAACTACATAAAGCACCATTTTTACAAATGAAATTTAACCCGGAATCCAATTCTGATATCCGTTTTTACATATGGTTCAAGAAAAAATTTTCACCTCTGAAGCACAAAATTTCCTGACCCCGGCATCATGAATTTCCTTCCCCGGACACCAAAACAGCTTAATTTTTAAAAACTACATAAAGCACCATTTTTAAGCATGAAATTTAACCCCGAATCCAATTCTGATGTCCGTTTTTACATTTGAGTCAAGAAAAAATTTTCAGCTCCAGAGCACAAAAATCCCTGACCCCGACATCAAGAATTTACTTCCCAGGACACCAAAATGGCTCCATTTTGAAAAACCACATGGAGCACAATTTTTAAGCATGAAATTTAACCCCGAATTCAATTCTGATGTCCGTTTTAACATTTAGATCAAACAAAAAATTTCACCTCCAGAGCTCAAAAATCCCTGACCCCAGCATCAAGAATTTCTTTCCCAGAAAACCAAAACGACTCCATATTTAAAAACTACATAAAGCACCATTTTTAAGCATGAATCTTAACCCCGAATCCAATTCTGATGTCCGTTTTTACATTTGGGTCAAAAAAATTTTTGACATAGGGAGCACAAAAATCCCTGACCCCGGGATCAGGAATCTCCTTCCCCGGACACCAAAATGGCACAATTTTTAAAAACTACATAAAGCACCGTTATTAAGCATGAAATTTAACCCCGAGTCCAATTCTGATGTCCGTTTTTACATTTGGATCAAAAAAAAATTTCACCTCTGGAGCACAAAAATCCCTGACCCCGGCATCAGGAACTTCCTTCCCCTGACACTAAAACGGCTTAATTTTTAAAAACTACATAAAGCACGATTTTTAAAAATGAAATTTAATCCCGAATCCAATACTCATGTCCGTTTTTACATTTGCATTAAAAAAAATTTCACCTCCGGAGGAAAAAAATCCCTGACCCCGGAATCAGGAATTTCCTTCCCTAGACACCAAAACAGCTCAATTTTTAAAAACTACATTAAGCACCATTTTTAAGCATGAAATTTAACCCGGAATCCAATTCTGATGTCCGTTTTTACATTTGAGTCAATAAAAAATTTTCACCTCTGGAGCACAAAAATCCCTGACCCCGGCATCAGGAACTTCCTTCCCCGGACACTAAAACGGC
Organism: Crotalus tigris; assembly: GCF_016545835.1. Lineage (NCBI taxonomy): Eukaryota > Metazoa > Chordata > Lepidosauria > Squamata > Viperidae > Crotalus > Crotalus tigris. Next base: position 1,562,423 of record NW_024097006.1, read on the forward strand.
TTAATTTTTAAAAACTACATAAAGCACGATTTTTAAACATGAAATTTAACCCTGAATCCAAATCTGATGTCCATTTTTACATTTGGGTCAAAAAAAATTTTCACCTACGAAGCACAAAAATCCCTGACCCCGGCATCTAGAATTTCTTTCCCAGAGCACCAAAACGGCTCCATATATAAAAACTGCATAAAGCACCATTTTTAAGCACGAGATTTAACTTCGAATTTAATTCTGATGTTCATTTTTATATTTGGGTCAATAAAAAATTTTCACCTCTGGAGCACAAAAATCCCTGACCCCAGCATCAGGAATTTTCTTCCCCAGAAACCAAAACAGCTCAATTTTTAAAAACTACATAAAGCAACATTTTTAAGCATGAAATTTAACTTCGAATCCAATTCTGATGTCCGTTTTTCCATTTGGGTAAATAAAAAATTTTCACCTCTGGAGCACAAAAATCCCTGACCCCGGGATCAGGAATTTCCTTACCTAGACACAAAAAGAGCTCAATTTTTAAAAACTACATAAAGCACCATTTTTAAGCATAAATCTTAACCCCGAATCCGATTCTGATGTCCGTTTTTACATTTGGGTCAAAAAAAATTTTGACATAGGGAGCACAAAAATCCCTGACCCCGGCATCAGGAATTTCCTTCCCTAGACACCAAAACAGCTCAATTTTTAAAAATTACATAAACCACCATTTTTAAGCATGAAATTTAACTTCGAATCCAATTCTGATGTCCGTTTTTCCATTTGGGTAAATAAAAAATTTTCACCTCTGGAGCACAAAAATCCCTGACCCCGGGATCAGGAATTTCCTTCCCCGGACACCAAAACAGCTGAATTTTTAAAAACTACATAAAACACCATTTTTAAGCATGAAATTTAACCCGGAATCCAATTCTGATGTCCGTTTTAACATTTGAGTCAAAAAAAAATTTTCACCTCTGGAGCACAAAAATCCCTGAGCCCGGCATCAGGACTTTCCTTCCCCGGACACAAAAACAGCTGAATTTTTAAAAACTACATAAAGCACCATTTTAAAGCATGAAATTTAACCCGGAATCCAATTCTGATGCCCGTTTTTACATTTGGGTCAATAAAAAATTTTCACCTCTGGAGCACAAAAATCCCTGACCCCGGCATCACTAATTTCCTTCCCTAGACACCAAAACAGCTCAATTTTTAAAAACTACATAAAGCACCATTTTAAAGCATGAAATTTAACCCGGAATCCAATTCTGATGTCCGTTTTTACATTTGGGTCAATAAAAAATTTTCACCTCTGGAGCACAAAAATCCCTGACCCCGGCATCACTAATTTCCTTCCCTAGACACCAAAACAGCTCAATTTTTAAAAACTACATAAAGCACCATTTTTAAAAATGAAATTTAACCCGGAATCCAATTCTGATATCCGTTTTTACATATGGTTCAAGAAAAAATTTTCACCTCTGGAGCACAAAATTTCCTGACCCCGGCATCATGAATTTCCTTCCCCGGACACCAAAACAGCTTAATTTTTAAAAACTACATAAAGCACCATTTTTAAGCATGAAATTTAACCCCGAATCCAATTCTGATGTCTGTTGTTACATTTGAGTCAAGAAAAAATTTTCAGCTCCAGAGCACAAAAATCCCTGACCCCGACATCAAGAATTTACTTCCCAGGACACCAAAATGGCTCCACTTTGAAAAACCGCATGGAGCACAATTTTTAAGCATGAAATTTAACTTAGAATCCAATTCTGATGTCCGTTTTTACATTTGGGTCAAAAAAATTTTTCACCTCCAGAGCTCAAAAATCCCTGACCCCAGCATCAAGAATTTCTTTACCAGAGCACCAAAATGGCTCCATATTTAAAAACAACATAAAGCAACATTTTTAAGCATGAAATTTAACCCCACATCTAATTCTGATGTCCGTTTTTCCATTTGGGTAAATAAAAAATTTTCACCTCTGGAGCACAAAAATCCATGACCCCGGCATCAGGAATTTCCTTCCCTAGACACCAAAACAGCTCAATTTTTAAAAACTACATAAAGCACCATTTTTAGAAATGAAATTTAACCCGGAATCCAATTCTGATATCCGTTTTTACATATGGTTCAAGAAAAAATTTTCACCTCTGGAGCACAAAATTTCCTGACCCCGACATCAAGAATTTACTTCCCAGGACACCAAAATGGCTCCATTTTGAAAAACCACATGGAGCACAATTTTTAAGCATGAAATTTAACCCCGAATCCAATTCTGATGTCCGTTTTTACATTTGGGTCAAAAAAAATTTTCACCTCCAGAGCTCAAAAATCCCTGACCCCAGCATCAAGAATTTCTTTCCCAGAAAACCAAAACGACTCCATATTTAAAAACTACATAAAGCACCATTTTTAAGCATGAATCTTAACCCCGAATCCAATTCTGATGTCCGTTTTTACATTTGGATCAAAAAAAAATTTTCACCTCCAGAGCTCAAAAATCCCTGACCCAAGCATCAAGAATTTCTTTACCAGAAAACCAAAACGGCTCCATATTTAAAAACTACATAAAGCACCATTTTTAAGCATGAAATTTAACCCGGAATCCAATTCTGATGTCCGTTTTTACATTTGAGTCAATAAAAAATTTTCACCTCTGGAGCTCAAAAATCCCTGACCCCAGCATCAGGAATTTCCTTCCCCGGACACCAAAATGGCTCAATTTTTAAAAACTACATAAAGCACCATTTTTAAGCATGAAATTTAACCCCGAATCCAATTCTGATGTCCGTTTTTACATTTGAGTCAAGAAAAAATTTTCAGCTCCAGGGCACAAAAATCCCTGACCCCGGCATCAGGAATTTCCTTCCCCGGACACCAAAATGGCTCAATTTTTAAAAACTACATAAAGCACCGTTATTAAGCATGAAATTTAACCCCGAATCCAATTCTGATGTCCGTTTTTGCATTTGGATCAAAAAAAAAAAATTCACCTCTGGAGCACAAAAATCCCTGACCCTGGCATCAGGAACCTCCTTCCCCGGACACTAAAACGGTTTAATTATTAAAAACTACATAAATCACGATTTTTAAACATGAAATTTAACCCTGAATCCAATTCTGATGTCCATTTTTACATTTGGGTCAAAAAAAATTTTGACCAAGGGAGCAAAAAAATCCCTGACCCCGGCATCAGGAATTTCTTTCCCAGAAATCCAAAACGGCTCCATATTTAAAAATTACATAACACACCATTTTTAAGCATGAAACTTAACCCCGAATAAAATTCTGATGTCCATTTTTACATTTGTATCAAAAAAGAAATTTTCACCTTTGGAGCACAAAAATCCCTGACCTCGGCATCAGCAATTTCCTTCCCCGGACACCAAAACGGCTCCATTTTTAAAAACTACATAAAGCACCATTTTTAAAAATGAAATTTAACCCCGAATCCAATTCTGATGTCCGTTTTTACATTTGCGTCAAAAAAAAAATTTCACCTTCGGAGCAGAAAAATCCCTGACCTCGGCATCAGGAATTTCCTTTCCCGGACATTAAAACGGCTCAATTTTTAAAAATTACATAAAGCACCATTTTTAAGCATGAAACTTAACCCCGAATCCAATTCTGATGTCCTTTTTTACATTTGCATCAAAAAAAATTTTTCACCTTTGGAGCACAAAAATCCCTGACCCCGGCATCATCAATATCTTTCCCCGGACACCAAAATGGCTCCATTTTTAAAAACTACATAAAGCACCATTTTTAAACATGAAAATTAACCCCGAATCCAATTCTGGTGTCGTTTTTACATTTGGGTCAAAAAAAAATTTCACCTCCGGAGCACAAAAATCCCTGACCACGGCATCAAGAATTTCCTTCCCAGGACACCAAAACGGCTCCATTTTTAAAAACCACATGGAGCACAATTTTTAAGCATGAAATTTAACCCCGAATCCAATTCTGATGTCCGTTTTTACATTTGCATCAAAAAAAATTTTCACCTCTGGAGCACAAAAATTCCTGTCCCCGGTATCCGGAATTTCCTTCCCTGGACACCAAAATTTCTCAATTTTTAAAAACTACATAAAGCATCATTTTTAAGCATGAAATTTAAACCCGAATCCAATTCTGATGTCCATTTTTATATTTGTGTCAAAAAAAAATTCACCTCCATAGCAGAAAAATCCCTGACCCCCGGCATCAGCAATTTCCTTCCCCAGACACCAAAACGGCTCCATTTTTAAAAATAACATAAAGCACCATTTTTAAGCATGAAATTTAACCCAGAATCCGATTCTGATGTCCATTTTTACATTTCGGTCAAAAAAATTTTCACCTCAGGAGCACAAAAATCCCTTACTCCGGCATCTAGAATTTCCTTCACTGCACACTAAAATGGCTCAATTTTTAAAAACTACATAAAGCACCGTTATTAAGCATGAAATTTAACCCCGAATCCAATTCTGATGTCCGTTTTTACATTTGGAACAAAAAAAAATTTCACGTCCAGAGCACAAAAATCCCTGACCTTGGCAACAGCAATTTCCTTCCCCGGACACCAAAACGGCTCAATTGTTAAAAACTACATAAAGCATCATTTTTAAGCATGAAATTTAACCCCGAGTCCAATTCTGATGTCCGTTTTTACATTTGGATCAAAAAAAATTTTCACCTCAGGAGCACAAAAATCCCTTACTTTGGCATCTAGAATTTCCTTCACTGCACACTAAAATGGCTCAATTTTTAAAAACTACATAAAGCACCGTTATTAAGCATGAAATTTAACCCCGAATCCAATTCTGATGTCCGTTTTTACATTTGGGTCAAAAAAAATTTTCACCTCCAGAGCTCAAAAATCCCTGACCCCAGCATCAAGAATTTCTTTCCCAGAAAACCAAAACGACTCCATATTTAAAAACTACATAAAGCACCATTTTTAAGCATGAATCTTAACCCCGAATCCAATTCTGATGTCCGTTTTTACATTTGGATCAAAAAAAAATTTTCACCTCCAGAGCTCAAAAATCCCTGACCCTAGCATCAAGAATTTCTTTACCAGAAAACCAAAACGGCTCCATATTTAAAAACTACATAAAGCACCATTTTTAAGCATGAAATTTAACCCCGAATCCAATTCTGATGTCCGTTTTTACATTTGAGTCAAGAAAAAATTTTCAGCTCCAGGGCACAAAAATCCCTGACCCCGGCATCAGGAATTTCCTTCCCCGGACACCAAAATGGCTCAATTTTTAAAAACTACATAAAGCACCGTTATTAAGCATGAAATTTAACCCCGAATCCAATTCTGATGTCCGTTTTTGCATTTGGATCAAAAAAAAAATTTCACCTCTGGAGCACAAAAATCCCTGACCCTGGCATCAGGAACTTCCTTCCCCGGACACTAAAACGGTTTAATTATTAAAAACTACATAAATCACGATTTTTAAACATGAAATTTAACCCTGAATCCAATTCTGATGTCCATTTTTACATTTGGGTCAAAAAAAATTTTGACCAAGGGAGCAAAAAAATCCCTGACCCCGGCATCAGGAATTTCTTTCCCAGAAATCCAAAACGGCTCCATATTTAAAAATTACATAACACACCATTTTTAAGCATGAAACTTAACCCCGAATCCAATTCTGATGTCCATTTTTACATTTGTATCAAAAAAGAAATTTTCACCTTTGGAGCACAAAAATCCCTGACCTCGGCATCAGCAATTTCCTTCCCCGGACACCAAATCGGCTCCATTTTTAAAAACTACATAAAGCACCATTTTTAAAAATGAAATTTAACCCCGAATCCAATTCTGATGTCCGTTTTTACATTTGCGTCAAAAAAAAAATTTCACCTTCGGAGCAGAAAAATCCCTGACCTCGGCATCAGGAATTTCCTTTCCCGGACATTAAAACGGCTCAATTTTTAAAAATTACATAAAGCACCATTTTTAAGCATGAAACTTAACCCCGAATCCAATTCTGATGTCCTTTTTTACATTTGCATCAAAAAAAATTTTTCACCTTTGGAGCACAAAAATCCCTGACCCCGGCATCATCAATATCTTTCCCCGGACACCAAAATGGCTCCATTTTTAAAAACTACATAAAGCACCATTTTTAAACATGAAAATTAACCCCGAATCCAATTCTGGTGTCATTTTTACATTTGGGTCAAAAAAAAATTTCACCTCCGGAGCACAAAAATCCCTGACCATGGCATCAAGAATTTCCTTCCCAGGACACCAAAACGGCTCCATTTTTAAAAACCACATGGAGCACAATTTTTAAGCATGAAATTTAACCCCGAATCCGATTCTGATGTCCGTTTTTACATTTGCATCAAAAAAAATTTTCACCTCTGGAGCACAAAAATCCCTGTCCCCGGTATCCGGAATTTCCTTCCCTGGACACCAAAATGGCTCAATTTTTAAAAACTACATAAAGCATCATTTTTAAGCATGAAATTTAAACCCGAATCCAATTCTGATGTCCATTTTTATATTTGGAACAAAAAAAAATTTTCACCTCCAGAGCTCAAAAATCCCTGACCCTAGCATCAAGAATTTCTCTACCAGAAAACCAAAACGGCTCCATATTTAAAAACTACATAAAGCACCATTTTTAAGCATGAAATTTAACCCGGAATCCGATTCTGATGTCCGTTTTTACATTTGAGTCAATAAAAAATTTTCACCTCTGGAGCACAAAAATCCCTGACCCCGGCATCAGGAATTTTGTTCCCCGGACACTAAAAGGGCTCAATTTTTAAAAACTGCATAAAGCACCATTTTTAAACATGAAATTTAACCCCGAATCCAATTCTGATGTCCGTTTTTACATTTGGATCAAAAAAAATGTCACCTCCGGAGCACAAAAATCCCTGTCCCCGGTATCCGGAATTTCCTTCCCTGGACACCAAAATGGCTCAATTTTTAAAAACTACATAAAGCATCATTTTTAAGCATGAAATTTAAACCCGAATCCAATTCTGATGTCCATTTTTATATTTGTGTCAAAAAAAAATTCACCTCCATAGCAGAAAAATCCCTGACCCCCGGCATCAGCAATTTCCTTCCCCAGACACCAAAACGGCTCCATTTTTAAAAAAACATAAAGCACCATTTTTAAGCATGAAATTTAACCCAGAATCCGATTCTGATATCCATTTTTACATTTCGGTCAAAAAAATTTTCACCTCAGGAGCACAAAAATCCCTTACTCTGGCATCTAGAATTTCATTCACTGCACACTAAAATGGCTCAATTTTTAAAAACTACATAAAGCACCATTATTAAGCATGAAATTTAACCCCGAATCCAATTCTGATGTCCGTTTTTACATTTGGGTCAAAATAAATTTTCACCTCCAGAGCTCAAAAATCCCTGACCCCAGCATCAAGAATTTCTTTCCCAGAAAACCAAAACGACTCCATATTTAAAAACTACATAAAGCACCATTTTTAAGCATGAATCTTAACCCCGAATCCAATTCTGATGTCCGTTTTTACATTTGGATCAAAAAAAAATTTTCACCTCCAGAGCTCAAAAATCCCTGACCCTAGCATTAAGAATTTCTTTACCAGAAAACCAAAACGGCTCCATATTTAAAAACTACATAAAGCACCATTTTTAAGCATGAAATTTAACCCGGAATCCAATTCTGATGTCCGTTTTTACATTTGAGTCAATAAAAAATTTTCACCTCTGAGCACAAAAATCCCTGACCCCAGCATCAGGAATTTCCTTCCCCGGACACCAAAATGGCTCAATTTTTAAAAACTACATAAAGCACCATTTTTAAGCATGAAATTTAACCCCGAATCCAATTCTGATGTCCGTTTTTACATTTGAGTCAATAAAAAATTTTCACCTCTGGAGGACAAAAATCCCTGACCCTGGCATCAGGAACTTCCTTCCCCGGACACTAAAACGGTTTAATTATTAAAAACTACATAAATCACGATTTTTAAACATGAAATTTAACCCTGAATCCAATTCTGATGTCCATTTTTACATTTGGGTCAAAAAAAATTTTGACCAAGGGAGCAAAAAAATCCTTGACCCCGGCATCAGGAATTTCTTTCCCAGAAATCCAAAACGGCTCCATATTTAAAAATTACATAACACACCATTTTTAAGCATGAAACTTAACCCCGAATCCAATTCTGATGTCCATTTTTACATTTGTATCAAAAAAGAAATTTTCACCTTTG